>NC_133654.1:85470087-85782893 GCF_009905375.1 Apium graveolens | reverse complement strand
AAAATAACTTTTAAAAGAAAATTCTCCAAGGTTTAGAATATTCCTTATAAATCAAAAATAAGGGAAATAAATAAACTCTTGCTTTAAAAAACCCATATACTACATAAAGCAAATTTAAAATGCAGAAATTTTTCATTCACAGAAGGTACAACCATTAAGTATATTTACTTTCGGCTTTAATATCACACAAAATCCACAGATAATATTATATAAAATGCCGGTCGTAACATCCTCTACCCCTTAAGGGATTCTGTCCCTAGAATCTAAGAGAACAGATGAGGATACCGGGAACGCATATCAGACTCTAACTCCCAAGTTGATTCTTCGACCTTGGGGTTCCTCCAAAATACTTTCACTAACTTTACCGACTTATTCCTAAGACTCTTTACTTGTCAGTCGAGTAATTTGACAGGTTGCTCCACAAATGACAGATCTGCCTGAATTTCTACAGGTTCATATTCTATCATATTGCTGGCGTCAGGATTGTACTTCTTAAGCAATGACACATGGAACACATTATGCACATGCTGATATTGAGGTGGTAAGGCTAACTCGTAGGCCACCTTCCCCACTTGACTCAAAATCTCAAAAGGGACCTATATATCTAGGTGCTAACTTCCCTTTCTTGCCAAATCTAGACAACCCTTTTCTTGGTGACACCTTCAACAAAACGGCTTCGCCAACTTGGAATCGAACATCCTTACGCGCTGGACCCGCATACTTCCTCTGTCTATCTTGAGCAGCAAGCAACCTTTTCTGAATTAGCTTGACTGTCTCATGTAACTGTTGTACCAATTCCGAGCCTAGAATCCTTCCTTCTCCTACCTCATCCCAACTTGTCAGTGATCTACATTTTCGTCCGTACAAAGCTTCGTATGGTGGCATGCCAATATTGAAGTGATAGCTATTGTTGTAGGAGAATTCAATCAATGGCAAGTGGTCGTCCCAACTTTCTGCAAAATCGATTGCACAACTGTGCAACATGTCTTCGATTGTTTGAATTATCCTTTCACTCTGACCATCGGTCTGCGGGTAGTACGCCGTACTCATGTTCAACTTCGTGCCAAGACTTTCTTGAAATTACTTCCAGAATCTCGAGTTAAATCGGGGATCTCTGTCTGAAACTATTGATACGGGTACTCCATGCCTTAGTACGATTTCGCGCACGTACAGATGAACCAATTTGTCCAATGACGACTTCTCATTAATTGGAAGGAAATGCGCCGACTTCGTAAGGCGATCAACTACAACCCATATAGCGTCATGTCCGGATTTCATCCATGGTAGTCCCACTATAAAGTCCATAGCAATATTTTCCCATTTCCATTCTGGAATCTTTAGGGGCTGAATTAATCCGTTTGGTCGTTGATGTTCTGCCTTCACTTTCTGACAAGTATAACACTTCGCAACCCATTCCGCCACGTCTCGCTTCATATTTGGCCACCAAAAGTTCTGCTTTAAGTCCCGATACATCTTGGTGCTTCCCGGGTGGATTGAAAATCTTGAATTGTGGGCTTCTTGCAAGATCTCATTCTTCAATTCAGGTACATGAGGAATCCAAATTCTTCAGGAAAACCTTAGTATACCTTGCTCATCCCTTTGAGTGCCAATTTGTTCTCCAGTTAGCTGATTCTTCTCTTTCTCCATTACTTCTTCCTGAAATTTCCTTATCTTTTCCACTAGTGTTGGCTGAAAAGTCATTGCACGACAAACTTCTTCAACCATTCCATAATTACAAAGTTCTAATCAAAATTTCTTAATCTCTTCAGACAATTCCTTTGGTGTTGCCATCATATTCAATCTCTCCTTTCTGCTTAGTGCATCGGCCACAACATTCGCCTTTCCAGGATGGTAATTTATCGAGCAATCGTAGTCCTTTATCAATTCCAACCATCTCCTTTGCCTCATATTGAGCTCCTTCTGAGTGAATATGTACTTTAAACTCTTGTGATCTGTATAGATTTCACACTTCTCTCCGTAGAGGTAATGTCTCCAAATCTTAAGTGCGAACACTATGGCGGCTAGTTCCAAGTCATACGTCAGGTACTTCAACTCATGCGGTTTCAACTGTCTTGACGCATACGCGATCACCTTACTGTGTTGCATTAACACACAACCCAATCCTTTATGTGAAGCGTTGCTGAATATCACAAAGTTTCCTTGGTCATCTGGTAGTACTAACACCGGAGCTGTTACCAATCTCTGTTTCAACTCTTGAAAGCTATCCTCACATTCTGCACTCCATTCGAACTTCTGATTCTTCCTGGTTAACTTAGTCAATGGCGTGGCGATTTTCGAAAAATCCTTAACAAACCTTCTATAGTACCCTTCCAATCCTAGAAAACTTCGCAATTCCGTAGGTGTCTTTGGCCTCTCCAAACTCATAATTGCCTCAATTTTTGCCGGATCTACTTTAACTCCTTCATTTCCAATGACATGTCCCAAAAATTGAACTTCCTTTAACCAAAACTCACATTTAGAAAACTTGGCATACAACTTCTCTTGCCGAAATATCTCCAATGCTATCCAGAGGTGTTGCTTATGTTCTTCTCCCGACTTAGAATAAATAAGGATGTCATCAATGAATACTACAACGAATTTGTCCAAATACTTTTTAAATACCCGATTCATCAGATCCATAAATGCGGTCGGGGCATTAGTCAATCCAAACGGCATTACTAAGAATTCATAATGTCCTTATCTGGTCCTGAATGCTGTCTTGGGAGTATCTTCTTCCTTGATCTTTAATTGATGGTATCCTGATCTCAAGTCAATCTTTGAAAAGCATTTTGCTCCCTTCAGCTGATCAAATAGGTCATCTATTCTTGGTAGCGGGTAGCGGTTCTTGATTGTTACCTTATTCAACTCCCAATAATTTATACATAGCCGCATACTTCCATCTTTCTTCTTTAAAAACAGAACAGGTGCTCCCCATGGCGACATACTTGGCCGAATCACTCCTTTATCCAACAATTCTTGTAGCTGGCTCACCAATTCTTTCATTTCTGCTGGTGCCATCCTATATGGGGCCTTTCGAACTGGTTCTGTGCCCGGAGCAAGGTTGATCTCGAACTCGATTTGTCGATCTGGTGGTAAGCCTGGTAGTTCATCTGGAAACACATCTGGGAACTCGTTAACTACGGGGATATCTTCTATGCTGGGGTTGCCCTTTTCTGAATCCACTATATAAGCTAGGAACGACTCACAACCTATTCTAAGTAGCTTCTTAGCCTGAACGATTGTAAGAAATAGTTGCGCTTGCCACTGTCCCTTAAATACTACATTCTCTCCACTCTTCATTTTTAAATACACTTTCTTGGTCTTACAATTAATCTGGGCATTATTCTTCCCTAACCAATCCATACCTAAAATTATATCAAACTCTCCCAACTTGAAGAGTATCAAGTCGGCTGAAAACTTATACCCCGAAATATCAATATCACACTTCGGACAGAATTGATTCATATAAATCTTCTCTTGGTTCGCAATTACCACATTTACTACCTCGCTCATAATCATTTTATTAAATTGAAGTTTATCAACAAAAGTTTCTGATATGAAAGATCTTGTCGCTCCCGAATCAATAAATACTTTAGCTTTGACATTATTGAGTAAAAGTGTACCTGCTATCACCTCAGAGTTTTGAACAGCGTCCTTCATTTTAAGATCGAATGTCCTTGTTGTTGCTTGCGGAGTCGTTGTAGGTGGTGGAGGTAATGCCAATACCTCGGCTGGCACACTTGCACTGGTCCTTGCCACATTCATTAGAGCTTTGACTGGTCTGGTTGCCTTGCACTCCCTAGCTATGTGTCCAGTCTTTCCACACTTGTAACATGTAACTCCTGGCTTCGGCATCTTGCACTCATTTGCCAAATGTCCCTTCTGGTTGCACCTATAGCAGGTCATGCTCAGCTTATTACACACTCCGGGGTGTCTTCTTCCACAGTTCTTGCATTCCGATCTCTGGAACCTATTTTCTCCAACTTGCCCTTGGCTTGTCTGGTCATTCCCCTTTGATTCTTGTCTTTTGCCCAAATTTCCCTTCTTGTAAAATTTTCCACCCTTATGAAATCCAATCCTCTTAACATTCTGATCTTGTGAATTTGCGGCTTCAGACTTCTCTCCATAATATGGAACCTTTCTTTTCTTGTTATCCCTTTCCTTTCTTGACTACATCCCATTATTCTCAATCAGAGCAGCTTTCTGTACTACTCCCGCATAGGTTTCAAGCTCAAACATAGCCACTCTATCTCTGATCCAAGGCTCCAATCCTTGCTGAAATTTCTTCGCTTTTTCCTCCTCAGTGCTGGTATACTTTGTCACAAACCTTGACAACTCAGTGAACTTCTTCTCATACTCCAGTACAGTCATGTTCCCTTGCTTTAACTCAAGAAATTTAAGCTCCATCTGATTCTGCATGTACTTAGGGTAATACTTTTCAAGAAATAACTTCTTAAATCTCTCCCAAGAAACTTGATGAGTTGCTTCCATAGCTTTTACTGATTTCCACCAATAGATGACTTCGCCTTTCAAGAAGTAAGTAGCATATGGCGTCTTCTGATCGTCTCCTAACTGTACCAACTCAAAAGCTCTTTCCATTTCCGTAATCCATGTGTTAGCTATTACTGGATCAGTGGTATCATGAAATGCAGGTGGATTCACATTCTGAAAAGCCTTGAAAGTGACAATTTGTCGAGGTGGTACTGGTGGCTCGGGTGGTTGGTGAGGTTCACGGTTATCTTGGTTTTCAATTCGTTGTTGAAGAGTTAGTTGTTGTTGAGCTATAGCATTCGTTTGTTGTTGCAAAGTTTCCAGTAATCGAAGAATATTTGGGTCTGTGGTAGATGTGGTTGTTGGGTTCTTCTTTTTGGGTGGCATGATCCTGAAATAAGAGTTACGTCAAAACATATATGAATGATAAAATAATTCGAGGGTATTGTAAGGCATTCTTATTTACATATGAGGTCAAGTTTCAAATTAAACAGATATGGTGATACATATGAAGGCGTAGAATAACAGTTGAGAGCAAATGGAACGATAATGCATAATATTTGAAATTTAAAGGTTACAATACATAGGATTAGAACAAAGTCTGATTCTAGGAATAACATGCTTATTTAAAAGAAATAACTGGGAATTTCTACGAAGTCTGATAATACAACAACATGGAAGGTAGATAATGGAAAGAACTAAGGCTCCACTCCATCAGAACGGGGCTTGGTAGTCTTCTCTTCTCGAAGCGTCTTCACAATGCTCTGAAGCTCATCTGCCACCATCTGGATGATATACTAGCTGGTGCGGTCTCGATGTGATGGCATCTCCTCAAGCTTAGTGTTGATGTACTGAACCAAGGTCTCGAGTCTCGCAGTCATCTGCTCCTTAGGCTTCCCTTCATAGTTTTGGCTGTCCGGGTACACGTTCTTCAGTCGGTCTATCATTCGGTCGTACTTGCCCTGAAGCATGTCAAACTCGTGCCTCAACTCAGCATACACGGAGAACGCAATAGTGTCGTCCGACCCAGAGGGTGCCGAGGAATGTGCCCTTTGCTGACATACCAATAAGAGGAGTATTAATAATAAATTTACTTAACCTACTCTCTCGCATATTATCTATAACCTATACATATATTCTATAACCTATTTGGGCTGTCCAGGGACTCTAAACCGTTGCTCTGATAGCAAAACCTGTCACATCCCCAACTTATTACAATATTTAGAAGATAGTAAACATAACTGAATCCAAGATCTTACAGTTTAGGGTTTAGAACAACCCAACACTACCATCTATTACAACTGATTTCAATATCGAGTCCTCACACAAAACTATCTCTTATTCTACCTGAGCTCAGACATACGCGTCAGCGTCACAGGTCTTACGTGTTGTCTGCTTGAATCTAACTATAGCTGCTAGTTGTAATATCAGGGTAAAGCAAGGACTGAGCCAAATTCTCAACAAATGCTAGACAATACGATACAAAACATAAATCGAGATATATATTAAAGAATGACAGTGTGAAGACATAACCAATAATAACAAGAGATAAAACTTTGGGTGATGGCATCATTTGCATATATCAAAACATTTTCAAAATCATATCTTAATCAAAATCATTTTATGACGCTACAGATTACAGCCGGTGATCAGCCGCGAAGTAATCCCGAACCTCGCTGGGTTCTAAAACATTAATGGGATCCCTAGGCAACTTTTAATCCTACAATATAATTGTGGAAATGACTCGCATCTCAATCCAGATCCACTATTCAAACAAAACATTTATCCCCCTTTGGGACTGAAAATCCACATTTTAATCATTTCAAAAATTGATGCCGATTTATAACAAAATCTCTTAAGTAGTAAACATTTTTATCAAGGGATTATAGATCAACTTAAAACACTGGAAATATGTCACAAAATCTCAAGGCCATGATCCACTAGACTTTACTCTATTAGGGTAACTAAAAGGTTTCCATATACAAGAATTTGGACAAGGAAATTTAGCAAGGCTATTGGATATTATGAAAGAGTAATGCCAAACTAGGCTTAAAGCAATGGTTTTCGACAAGGTACAAGTGCTAGAACATCAAGAAGATAAGCTTCATGAATACTAAGGGTGTTAGGGTATGAAGAAATGATCTTTAGCTCAAGGTATATCAGGATTGTCAAACTTTAGGGTAAGAAAGAGGGGTATCAATCAATTATGGACAACTTTGATGAATATCTGGCTTTTAGGTATCAAGGTAAAGTTTCTATAGGGGTTCATGCATCAGGGTGAGACATCAATACTTTAGGAATCAAGAGGATCAATCAAGTATTATAACAACTCTTTATTTTATCATGGCATTCCAATTACTTTAATATACTAACGTGATAAGACCTCTGATCTACTTGCAATACGTACTTGGGGGGTTCATGGCATTTCTATATAATTCAAAGATAGACGTAAGAATCGCTTGTTTCAAGTACATCAAAATGACTCAGAATAATCGCATCAGTATATATATGAACTAATTGTTACACATTTGCAGTGAATACGAAGACAGGTTGAATCACTTGCCTTGAGAAAGGCTGGTCTGGTCTGGCTGGTAAGAGCAACTGGAAGCTTCACTCGACCTTTATGGCAAGTTTACCCTCGTCTCGGGATCCTACACAATTAATAATAACCTCATTATATTATACTCTCACCAACTTAACCTATTTACAATACAAATGGCACTTAGACCTATATGCACGCAATTTATATTCACCTTATAAATATAATTGTACACATAGCCACATATACTCACATATCATATTTTAATACCAAATAATATCACATACACCATAATGCAACACTAGGCTTGGATGATCTCGATCCCCAACTTAAGTCACTTGGTCGCTAAGCTAGACAAAGTTTCCAAATTTTGGCTTCCTTACTCAATGTGCCTTTACTTAACTATCCAAAACCTATTGACCCTCACTTGGGCCTTTTACTCTACTGGCTTTATACTATCTTGCAACCATAGTGGTCAACCTAGATCTCACTCCTAAGTGTTCTAAAACTACGTGATAAGTGAAAGTGCTCATTGGAGTAAATTTCAGAATGACATCTATGGTTTCTTGAGTGCATTAGACACTCTTAAACTACAAGTTTACCTCCAAAGCTTTTACACTAGACTCTTATGACCATAAGGCATCTCCCAAACTTGATGTGGCTCAAGGGCCTAGCTTGGGCCTCCTTGGGCCTAAGCTTAAATTCCATGGTTCCCCTGTTTTTCTGGGCAGAAAACGCCCTGACTTAAATTAACTTGTGACACATGGTTCTAAGTCAAATTCTATGAACTATGGTTGGAAAAACTCCTCTGACACTTCTTCTAACTAAGGCCCAACAGGGCCTAATGAGGGCCTACCCATGACATGGCAAAACTTCCTATTTCTAAGTTGCAACAAAACTGTCCCCTGCTGGACAGATTTTGTGATTTCACTTGTGCACCTAACCAAACGACTTATAAACCTTCAAAAAACACCTAAAACCTTTTATATACTCCTAATTCTAGCTTCTGGTGGCTTGGGCCTCAAAGTGCACAACAAATGCTCATTCAAAACTTCCCCATAAACTAGTGCATCAAATCTGGAAAAATGCAAACACTAACTAATCCCTTTCCACCTTAACTCCCACTTAATAACCAAGCATCCAACTCTTTCCAAAGCAAACCTAGTGTCTTAATGTCCTAAAATAGTGCCTCAACAGAAGGGGAGATCATCCATGCCCAAGAATCAACAACATGCAACTAAAAATATAAAATGCAACTCATGGAAAACACATAACAATATTTCGGCTAGGCATAAAGTTTAAATGCTTGCAAATTCGGCTTGTACCTATTACTCATCCTTAATAATCATGAAATATATCTTCTTTTAACTATTAATAAGAAATTTATCATGGAAACAATCTATTTTAAGCACACATATTTCGAATTTATAGATTTTTAGACATAACAACATGATTTCAAAAAGAGTAGCATGCAAAACATGGTTGATCATCATTTTGATGTCTTAAAACTAGCATGCATGGCTAAAAATAAATATATAATGAAATTTCAGTAGCATGCAAAGGATTTTAAAGCATGATATCTCCATATAACACTTAGTTAGCACATATATATAATATATCTCATAGAGAGCTCTTGAATTCACAAGAATCAAGAGTTTCTCTTTGGAGATCACATAAGAACTACACATGCATCCATGGAACTTCAACTTCCAAGTCACAAAACCCTTAGAAAGTATGTAAGATGAATGTTGGTAGAAGATTTACACTTGGGAAGATGAAGAATGAAATGAAAAATGGAAGGGGGTGGGGGTTTGATGCTTCGGCCGAGAGCAATGGTGGGAGGGGGATGAGAGAAAAATTGTGGTGTGTTGGAGTGTGGAATGAGTGGAATGACTTCTCCCACTTTGATTTTTGTTTTATGCTTTTTCGTTGACAAAGTAATGAGTGAAAGTAAGAACTTACAAAAATGTCCTTTAGCTAAAGTTAGGCCATTTTGCATGTAAGGCAAATTTAAAATGCAGAAATTTTTCATTCACACAAGGTACAACCATTAAGTATATTTACTTTCGACTTTAATATCACATAAAATCCACAGATAATATTACATCAAAAGCCGGTCGTAACACCAGATTTGGATAATTATCAAAATAGAGCTTCCTATAAAATACTTTATACGAAAATAAGATAATAATATCTCGCCTTTTGAGAATACGGATTTTTATCGATCTATTAAACGATTAGCGTATCAAAAATTTTACGCCGGGACTCGTATGAGTCAAACCGTACCCCGGATCGAAAATGTCAAAACACAAAAAATGTTCAGAATTATCAGATTAGGTTAAAATAGAGTTTTTAGAAGAGTTTCGGGTTGTAAAAACGCAAAAACGGTTGAAGTGGGACGATTTCTAATTCTAAAAAGTAATTTTATAATTACGTAAAAATAATCATTATTAATTCTATAAATTCTTATAAAATCATATAATAATCCAAAATTACCAGAAAAATACCAAAATTATCTATATTTAATTCTGGATAATTAGAAATTAAAATATCCTAATTTTATCAGATATCAACACCCAAATATTAATATCAATCATCAAATAATTCACCAAAAATTCATATAACCATTACATAATAATTATTTATTGATAAAAATAATTACATAATATTTCTCGGACGTTACATCCTTCCCCCCTTAAAAGGATTTTGTCCTCAAAATCATGCTAAGGAACAGACTATGATATTTTTCGAGTATCTTACTTCAAATTTCTCAGAATTCATCATTTCAACTACTACTCCACGGTTTCCTATCGATATCAAATCTATCAGTTGTCCATGCAACTTGACTCAAACCTTCATTTTATACATATGGAACTAAATTACTTTTCCCGGTTCTATATATATATAAATGTCTTATGAAATCGTTATACCTTTGACAACAGTGCCAACTCATTCACAATCATTCTATCTATCTTATTATCTCAAAGGACTAACTTAAGTTATACTAACCTTTGTTTCTTTCCAATTCTAATAATTCATGGTCATGAATGCCTCCCATTTTAACTGGCTATTCTACTTTACTTTCCATGTCCCTTTCTGTTCGGTTAACCTGGCCTATGATCGTTTTCAATCATATTCGGGAACCTTTAGTTGTTCTCCTGTACTTTTCATTCATTTTCACATATATGCTGAGTTCATGGCATTTCTGATCTCTAAATGTTCTAAATCTATTCTAAAATTTAAATTAAAGAGAAAATCTCGACAATTACGTTCAGCTCACCACTTAATCACTATTTAAAATTTTACTGAAGTGTTTTTCTCTGACGTTCCGTCACATATAACGTTCCTTCTTTTCTTCACACCCCATTGCCCGGAAGTCATCTTCTATTTTTATGTCTCATATCATATTCTCGGAGTAACCTAAATTCCCCGGGTTGCCACGATTTAACCAACTCTTTTTTTAGAACAGAACTATTGATACTAATACTCATTTTGTTGTCATATCAAGTTAGATATCAGTACGAACTTTGATGCTCACAACATCCAATGCTGCAGTCAACATCAATCATCTGTACTAATACCACCTTTGATATTTAACAATAAAGTGAGTATCAACATAAATCAGGAACTGAGTCAGAACCTGACCTCCAATTTCTAACTTTTCCAGTCTTTACCCATTCCCCAACAATCTTAATGATATTCACTCTTTCTTTCCAACTCAAGACATCTGTCTCTAAATGGCCCTTGTCTGGTTGGTAATTAACCAAATCTCCATAGCTCATTGTGACACCACAATATTTAAACATGTATATAAAGTATTATAGGTATTGACCCTTCTTTACACAACCATGGATCACAACAGGTTAAAGTATGAAAACAAACCATAATCTTAGCCTTTATTACATCGTACCAAATCCCAACTAATTCAACTTACAATGGCTAATGATATCGTACTTACAATCTTACACAACTCATCTATAATATATAGCTCCTGCTAGCTCGATCCAACTTAACCGGAAATCCTAGCTCGTACACTCGACAGGGAATCCTCGTTACCGATAATTTCCTTTTCAACTGTTGAAAACATAAAATTTTACAAGAGTGAGCTTACTAGCTCAGCAAGTAATAATAGCATCAATTGAGGTTAAACAATCACCAATTGAAATGATTCAGAAGAATCAAGTTTTTGAATAAGCAATATTTAGAATTGGATATTCACTTTTCATTTTAAAAACCAAGGTTAGGCTGCTGATCAATCACGCACTAACCCCGAGCAAGGCTCCTAGCTTTGCTCTATATACTGAATCCAAGGCACGCATTGGCCTATTATGACAACGAATCTGGTCTGATCACGAATCTGGTCCACATTTATAAAACCATCCAATTCTAAAATAGTTCAATATGATAACCAATATAAATCAATAAGCTAAATCATAAACAACATTTATCTTGAAGCATAGAGTGATTCATAACACCATGAAGGCATAACAGAGAATTCAAAAAGATTGGCTTTTAATCAAGGAAAGAATCAGAAAGTAGAAGACCAAGGGTTCAAGGGTTCCAAGAATTGGTCTTCTGTTAAACAAGAAATATGGGTTGGTATGTTAAGGAATTCAATATCAGAATCAGTATGTGGTAGATATGTATTTGTGGAGTAGTATCGTATGTGTATGGATCATATCTGGGAATTCAATAATCAATGGTTTATGAAGAATAAGGCTTATGGCTCAAGATCAATAAGAATCAGGGTTCAAGGTTGAATAGTTTAAAGTGCTTGCAATATAAAACAAGAGTAATTTTGAATAATAGCGACTTAATATGAAACAGTTCGAAAATATTTGCAATATATCTTGAAGAAGGTTCAGAAGTACTTGCCTTATCATCGATGATTTCCACTTTACTTGTACTCATCTAATAGTTTTACTCATCAACCATTTTCCTTCTCTTTTTATGCCTTGCTTCTATTTATCAATCACTTGCCTTCTCTTTCTACGCTTCGATTCTATTTATGGATCACTGGTTTCCTTTTCTATGCCTTGTTGACTCTGCTAGGCATCACATGTATCTATCAATTATTCATGCTCATATTATTCTAATCATCACATAGACGTCATAAACTTTTATCTACCCCTAGTTTCACCCAAATCCGAATTTACGGATTGAAAGTTATGACTAAACCAGTCAAACCACAACCACATAGGCATATAACGTATCAATCAGTGAGCATTTAGCACATAACACGTAAGGTATTCGATCAAAATAATTTTTCAAAGAAGATTCGGGGTTAAAATGATCTTCCAGGTATTTAATACGAATTTTTGAAAATTTTTCGGAATTAAAACGAGTCGTCGAATCATTTTATAATTAAATAATAGGGGGTTTGAACGCCCGGATCTAATTTTAAAATAACTATCGAGCCTTGAAAATAATTTAAAATAATATTTTAAAGCTCGAAACTATTTTTCGGAATTTTTAAATCAATTTTTAATAATTAAATCTAATTATAAAATCAATTAAAATTAATTAATAATTAAATTAATTAATTAATCAATTATTTAAAACTTAATCGATTAATTAAAATAATTAAAATTAATTAGAATTAATTAATAAAATAATTTCAATTTATTTATGAATAAATAAATAATTATAACAATTTTCTGAATTAAAAAAATTAAATAAATATTTTCTGATTTAAAAAAAAATAAAAATATCATTTTTCAAATAATTTAAAACATAGTTCCTTTTTCTGTAAATTGTGCAACTGAAGTACAGAAAATAACAATGTTTGTAAAGCAGAGGGGTGTAACTGAAATTCCCCCCATCTTCTTTTCCGACCACACCGCCATGGAGCTATTCCGGCCGCCTGAAAATCTGCCAGAAATGCCCAAACTTGCAACGTATCACGTACTCACTTCCAGAAACGTGTTTGTGTTATTAGAATCAGCAAACTGTAGCTATCTTGATCGGAAAATCAAATCGAAGTTCTGCCGCCGGCGAACTCTGATTTTCCGATCAAGGCCCTAGAGGTATCGTGTAATAACTCGAATTTTTGAGACCTTGTAAAACGTTAATGAATGGTAACCCTGACGGATGGGAAAAAAACTTTTGAGCCCACACTATGTAGTGCATGAGAAAAGGAGTTTCAGAGTTGATATTATGATTATACGTACCAAATGAGTGTATGTAAACTCTATTAGTTTTCAAAGAAAACGAACTTTGAAAAACGACCGTATTTACAACTCATCGAGGATTACGGGAATCGCAATATAATTACAATATTAAAACCCTACGGATTTATATTCAAGTATGATAATTCAAAATATAAGGAATAAATACGAAAGGAATTACGTCGCGAACCATTTACGAGTAAGTATTACGAAAATGCTTAAGCGACCGAGCGAACGCGTAAACGATTAAAAAATGTAACGCACTAACTAACCAAGGTAAGAAAGTAACCATGGTTACTTTATCAAATAGTGAGCTAAACTTAGGATGATCAAGCAAGCTAGCCAAATAGTGTGCTAAGGAAGCTAACATATGTAGTTTAGCTTGTAAGCTAGCAAGCTACTTGGATTTGTCCCCAAGATTTGCAAGAAGGAATGAACCTAGGATTCAAACTAGGAGAATATCAAATCAATATAATATATCACCAATCTCATTTCCTAGAAGCAACCAAGGAAGCAAGCATAAAACTCTCTCCCCTTTCATTGTTTCCATTCGGCAATTTCAAGAAAAAGAAGGAAATCCAATTCAAAATCTCAAGTTCTAGCCATGGTAAAAACATCCCACTAATTCTCAAGCTTCCTAACAACCAAACTAAGGTAAGAAAATTTTTTCATCTCTTTTTATCAAGGTTTGATGGGTGAAATAAAATCAAGAAAGTTACTAGTGAATAGTATGAATAGTAACTCTTATTTGGTTTCTTGATTTCAATGGTGGGTTTAGGTTCCAAAAATCATACCAAGCACTTACAAGACTCCACCATACTCAAGAACACATCTCAAGCTTTGAAGAAAGGTAAAAATCTTTGGCCCAACTCTATTTAAGATTTATCTTCAAGATCCATTTAGTATGTAGTTGTAAACCTAGTTTTAGAAGTGTTATTGTTGAAATCTTGATGTTTAGTTAAGTAGATGTGAGGTTGATTGTTGTTGCCTCAAGAACATGATGTTCTTGAGAGGAGTTTGTGTGTTGATGATGAGATGATGATTGTTGGTGGTTGTGTTAAGAGTTAGGGCGTAAACGAAACCCCAATCGTAAACGTAATTCCGTTAAAACGAACAAATCGTAACTTTAAGTTTCTGCAGAAAGTCCTGAAGATGTAAACTGTATTTCCTTGAAAAACAACCCTTTATTATGATAGAAAATGATATAAGGATCGTTTAGGCACTTGAATCGCTTGATTCCGATTTACGGATCAAAAGTTATGGCCGATTTACTAAAAGTATTCATAAATCATGAAATTTTTACAGAGAGTAACATATTGAGTTTTCTAACTTCCATAAAAACTTCAAGTAAAAATAATGATTTTTCAATTTTATAAAAATATCGGAGCCGAGACTGCGCTATTAGAAACCGTAGAATCCATAAGCGGAGCCGATGACAATAATGAAAATGAACCTAAGGTACTTAGAAAAATGAAACGACCATGATGTGATTAAGGACTTAAGGGAATAATAAGGGTAGTACAAATTGAGAGGGTGCATAATAAGTAGCGCATGAGTGCGAGTCGTCGTAAATTAGAACGGGACCTAACGAATTGTGTTTATGGTTATAGATTTCCGAGCGGAACATAGAGCATCCTCAACCTCGAAATACCCAGTCAAGTTTACGAACCCAACTCCATTTTACTATTGTGTTGTGAAAGGATTGTTTTACTATCATTGCATAAATACCATGCTTTCCATGATACATAGTAATTGAATTTTTCGCATAATGTAGCAATGTTGTACGATAAGGATATATCGTAAAATATTTAATTTCCGCTTTAAGTGTGACGTATGATTATAAGACCGAGAGTCGGAGGGGATTTTAAGATGAAAACCAGGGAATCATTCCGGTGATATTATAGGACGATTACAAGTCGATAATAGTACGTTTTAAAAGGACTTAATGTCCACTTATGAAAAATTAAAATACCTCGAACTTTTTTTAAAACGATTTCCCAGCGATCATATTCATATTCCTTTATTACGGGAGAAGTATACTTCAACGACTATTTATTTCAAACCTGATTAAACATTAAAGATTATTAACTACGTAGACAGAAACTAGTTGAGGAATATTATTTTAAATATTCTTTTAGAAAGTAAACCCATTCGAGGTTTAATTATTTATCGATTATCGTGTAATTATTTATTATTCATTAGAGGGTTTATTATTGATTTAAAAATCATAGATCCTGATTTAAAATATACTTTCTAACTTCGGAAAATCATTGGAATATTTCAGATCGTCAGAAAATATTATCCCGACTTATTTAATATTTTGAATATAGTTTCAAGGAGAAACTTTTTTCCCCTTATCTAATTATCTGTTGACAACGGTCAACTCACATCCTTAGTACTTCCTCCGAAAATCTCGGAAGTACGTATATATATATACATTTATATCTTAGTAAGATAAACTGTTCCTATCAACAAGCAAAACGCTTGGGGAACTTCGATGTGGTTCGAGTTCTTGAGATTGAGAGAATTCCATTAAAGGACAAGGGAGGGGTAGACTCTGGTACTATGTGTGCTAGATGGACTACCAAAGGTACCATAGGCGAAGGTACTCTGTGTACTCAGGAACTTGTGAAGTATGTGTATACCCAAAAATGGGACACGTAGCCCGAATGCGGTAAGGGTGATAACCGGGATACGAAGGTGTCGTCCTTCTACTAGTAGAAAAGGTTACTATTATCGTATTACGACTGAGCATTGTATACGGTGGCTTCAACAAGTGTCCAAATTCTTCCAATTGGAATTGTGATGCAATACCGTAACCCAAGCCTAGGTGCTGGGCTTACTATTAAGGTATTCGCAGGATAATAAAATCCCCTAAAGAATTGTTTTCATAAGGTGTGTATCACCAAGGAAAACTAATTTCGAATAGAACATAACTATCATATATGATGTTTTACGTAAGATATCATACAGTCATTTTCATACTGTATATTATTATGGTGGGCATTATAGCTCACACTTGTTTTCTTAAATTGACACAACACAACAGTCAATCAAGATGCCTGCCATGAGAACCACAGCCAGGAAACGGGTAGGAAATGGCCAGCTGTTCCGTAGATTGTTTGGTGTTGTACCATAGGTAGTCCGAATAAGCTGGATTAGTTTTCAGTTGTTTTTAGTTTGGCTTATTTATAAGTATGACTTATGTAAGGTAATAAACAAGAAACGTATATTTGTCCGACGGATTAGCCTTACTTAAAGGTTACTCCCCGACAAGACTTAATCACTTTTGGGTTGTAATAAATATCACTTGATGGTTGAATTACTCTATTTATGAATGGTTCGTTTCCAAGAAAATAACCTGTAAGTGTGTGTGTGGGGTCGTGAAGCATTAGTATTTATATATATTGTAGTTTGAGTTATGTGGTTGTAGTAATTTAGATGGTGTGGCCTCCGAGATTCCTAACCCCAGATTTTGGGGCGCCACATAAATGGTATCAGAGCCTTAGGTTATCAAACCTTGGAAACGGTATGATATAAAATACGTAGACATATGAATAATAAAATAAGCAATTAGAACTCAAGTCGAGTTCATCGTCGGGCTACACGGGTAGTCTTGATAGTTTTACCCTCAAGGGAATTCCGACTCTAAATTAGTTACACCTTGCCTATTGTGTGAGGTACCAGTGGAGCCTATGAGGGAGGTTGACCATGTTGAGGATGTTATGGTTCCTGAGCTTGACCCTACTCCCAAGCCAGAGAACCCACCCATTGATGATTCAGATGATGACCCTACTGAGGATGTCCCAGAGGAGGAGACTGACCTTCCTGTCCCCATAGCTGAAGACGTTGAGATGACCCAGGGAGATAGCGTAGGCTGGAGGGATGTAGAGATGTACCCTCACCCGGCCATTCGCTCTCCTACACCACCCACAGGGATTCAGAGCCTTATGCCTTATACTGATGATGATGACGAGGATGGGATATATGCGGAGGTCTACGAGGCTTACGACATGTCCTCTAGTGACCCAGATTCACCTCTACCACCCCCGACGACCATAAATGTAGCTGTACACAACTGGATGGTGGCTCAGCTTAACATTGAGATTACTGCGGCATCTGCTCGCATTGTGGAGGTACGCCAGGCCTTGACAGCTGAGAGAGCCATCAGACTAGGATACCCAAGGGATTTCAGAGCTGCTTCCCCAGCCATAGCCTGCAGAGAGATCGATGGGATCCAACTCCGTACCAGGGTTCAGATGAGGATGACAGTGATTGGAGGAAACATCCCGGTAGTTGATGCAGAGTTGATGTTGGCAGGAGCGATGAGGAAGGTGCGTGACCTCACGCGCAGTGATAGTGACTGAGCGACTAGTGACTAGATATGGACCTTGAAGAAGGTTGGGTGACTTGTCACAAATTTTGATAGAAAAGCTAGTAGTAGTTAGCGTTCCTAGACCATCAGGGTACACGACTTATGTATTTGCATTTCAGTATTCAGGACAAGTACTAATGTATTGTAATCAGGCATGTATGAACTTAGCTAGTTGTTTTGTCCCCCAAGATATAAGTGAGAGACCTTACGAAATATATATCTAAGCAGTTATTAAGAAATGGATGTCCATATTATTGCACTTAAAAGGAAAAACATGCTAGATAATGAATGACATGCTTACATATGAATAAATTAATTCAACTATTATAATTACAACAATGTTGAAAAATTTTCATTATCAATGCCACCCCGTAGAAGAGGAACCAAGGCACAGCCCGCAGAATCTGTTAACCAACGGAATGAGCCTGACCCTGTAGTGAATGAAGACAGTGAAGAGGACCTAGACTATAATGAATATGATGAAGAAGATTATGTAAAAGAAGAGGCTGAGGATACCCATCAGGGAGGGAACCCCATGAATGAATTTATGGAACTGTTAAGAGCAAATCTGAACCAACAGCCTAATCCACCACAACCATATGCTGCCCAACAGACTGCAGCCACTGCCTTTAGGGCCTTCAAATCTCTCAAAACCCCAGAGTTTCTAGGATTTGCCGACCCCGTGAAAGCACGGGCCTGGCTCAAAGAGATAGAGAAGTCCTTCGAGATACTAGGTGTTAAGGGATGACACAAGACCATTTTTGCTTCTTACATGCTGAAAGGAGAAGCTAACTACTGGTGGGAGTCCAAACAAAACCTAGAGACTGATGTTGTGATCCCATGGGATAGATTTACCCGACTGTTCTTAGAAAAGTATTTCCCTAGGTTTATGGAGACCCAGATGGAGATTAAGTTTCCGGAGTTGAAACAGGATAAGATGACTGTAGCAGAATATAAGGCCAAATTTACTGAGTTGTCGAGATTTGTGCCTGAGTTTGTGAATACCGAAGAGAAGAAAGCACGAAGGTTTCAGCTTGGCCTGAAATAGTGGATACAAAACCGAGTGGCAGTGTTAGAACTGACAGACTATGCCACCTTAGTGCAGAAAGCCTCGATTATTGAAGCTGGAAGTGAGCAGAGTGTGAAGGAAAAGGAAAATAGGAAGAGGAAGATAGGAAGCCAAGGGATAAGAACCGAGAACAGGAGCCTTCCAAGCAGGTTTGTCAGGGGAGCGGCGTCCCAACCTGCACGAGGCCCTGGATTCAGAAAGGCCCTGAGTGAGAGTGTTGGCCAGGGCGGCGGACAATCTAGGGCCACATTTTATAGCCAACCCCGCGCCCCAATACCGGAGTGTCAAACCTGTAAGAGAAGATACCTTGGAGTGTGTACCTAGGAAGAGCCCCTCTAAAATGTTGCAGGTGTGAACAAGTCGGACACCTTGCCA
Source organism: Apium graveolens (assembly GCF_009905375.1). NCBI lineage: Eukaryota > Viridiplantae > Streptophyta > Magnoliopsida > Apiales > Apiaceae > Apium > Apium graveolens. The sequence continues at coordinate 85,763,877 of NC_133654.1, read as the reverse complement.
ACAACTGCACCCGACCCAATATAACGTGTTTCCAATGTGGAAAGGTAGGGCACATGAGAAAGAATTGCCCGATATTGAAGCCCCCAGCCTCAGGGATGAGCAGAGCTACATCCAACCAACCCTCATCTGCTAGGACCTTCAACATAACTATTTAGGATGATGTCCGAAACACTGATGTGATAGTAGGTACCTTTTTGTTAAATTCTGAACATGCAAATGTCCTATTTGATTCTGGAGCAACCAAGTCATTTATATCTCAAGATTTTTCTAAAAAGTTAAAACTTAATGCCATATCCTTACGTGTGATATCACCAGTGGAAATAGCAAACAAAGAAATAATTCATGTAAATCAAGTACACCCTAAGTGCAAGTTGAAATTGGAAGGGAAGGTCTTCGGAATTGACCTAATTCCATTTGCGTTAGGAGAATTTGATGTAATCCTAGGAATGGATTGGTTATCCAGTAACGGAGCACAAATAGATTGTGAACGGAAGAGGGTAAAGATAGGATTGCAAAATGAAAAAGAAGTAGTGTTTAGAGGTCAACGACAGAACCGGAAATTTCTGACCATGCTACAAACAAAAAGATTGTTAAGGAAGGGTAACGAGGCCTATTTAGCTTATGTGGTAGATACCAAGAAGGAAGTCCCTAATATACAGGACATAACCGTAGTAAATGAATTCGAGGATGTGTTTCCAGAAAACTTACCAGGATTGCCACCTGCCAGGGAAATAGAATTCGCTATAGAATTAGCACCAGGGATAGCACCAGTATCCAAGGCCCCATATAGGCTAGCCCCAGTTGAGATTAAGGAACTAGCTTCTCAACTGCAAGAGTTATTAGATAGTGGAATGATAAGACCTAGTGTGTCACCATGGGGAGCGGCAGTACTGTTCGTAAAGAAAAAGGATGAAAGTATGAGATTATGCATAGACTATCGAGAGCTGAATAAGCTGACTATTAAGAATAGGTACCCTCTCCCCAGGAATGATGACCTATTCGACCAACTCAAGGGAGCTGTACATTTTTCCAAAATAGATTTGAGAACAGGATATCACCAGTTGAAAATCAAACCGGAAGATATACCGAAGACTGCTTTTCACACTAGGTATGGGCACTATGAGTTCTTAGTCATGTCGTTTGGGTTAACCAATGCACCCGCAGCCTTTATGGATTTGATGAATAGAGTGTTCAAAAAGTACCTGGTTATATGTGTGATAGTTTTTATAGATGATATTCTGATCTACTCAAAGACAGAGCAAGAACATGCAGAACATTTGCGGATAGTCTTAGAAATATTGAGGAATGAGAAATTGTATGCCAAGTTCTCAAAGTGCGAATTTTGGTTAAGAGAAGTTCAGTTTTTAAGGCATGTGGTGAGTAGCAAAGGAGTTTTAGTTGACCCTGCCAAAATAGAGGCGGTATCCAAATGGGAAAGACCAACTACCCCAACAGAGGTTAGGAGTTTTGTGGGTTTAGCAGGATATTACCGAATATTCGTGCAAGATTTTGCTAAGATAGCGGGTCCCCTGACTAGACTTATCCGGAAGACAAAAAAGTTTGTATGGACAGAGAGATGAGAGGAGAGTTTTAAAGAGCTGAAAAGGAGGCTGGTGTCAGCACCAGTGCTCGATCTTCGCGATGGAAAGGGAGAGTTTGTGATATACAACGACACATCACTTAAAGGATAAGGATATGTACTGATGCAGCACGGAAAAGTTATAACATATGCCTCTCGATAATTGAAGGAGTAGAGAGCAGATACCCGACGCATGATCTAGAATTAGCAGCCATAGTGTTTGCCCTAAAAATTTGGAGAGACTACCTATACGGTGAGAAATGCGAGATCTACACTGACCATAAAAGCCTCAAATATATTTTCACTCAGAAAGAACTGAACATGAGACAGAGGAGATGGTTAGAGTTGATAAAAGACTACGACTGTGAAATTTTGTATCACCCGGGTAAAGCCAATATGGTGGTTGATGCCCTTAGTAGGAAGGAAAGACTCAAGATGATAATGACATCGGAGGAGCTAATTAAAGAATTTGAGAAGATGGAAATTGACGTGAGAATGACCGGTAAGAGAACGGAAGGATTATTTGAGATTAAGCTAGTACTAGAGCTGACTGAAAAGATAAGAGTATGTCAGGAAAAGAAGATGAGTGAAGAAAGAGGAACATTGACCGGTGAAGAAGTGAGATGCGAGAAGGACGAGAAAGGGATCATGAGGTATGCGTCCCGAATTTGGATTCCAAATGTGCAAGAGTTAAAGGATGAGCTGTTGCATGAAGGGCACAACTCCAGATATTCAATCCACCCAGGAAGTACGAAGATGTACCGTGAATTTAAGGAATATTATTAGTGGCCTAACATGAAGAGAGAAGTAGCAGAGTGGGTTAACAAGTGCTTGACATGCCAGAGAGTGAAGGCTTAACATCAGCGACCTAGTGGACTATTACGGCCCCTGGAAATTCCGGAATGGAAATGGGAGCATATAGCCATGGATTTTGTGACAGGCTTACCAAGGACAAAGACCAATCACGATGCCATATGGGTTATCATAGATAGATTGACCAAGTCCGCACACTTCCTACCAATCAACGAAAGATACACCGTAGACAAGTTGGTGGATATTTACTTGAAGGAAGTTGTAGTGAGACACGACGTTCCTGTTGCTATAGTGTCAGATAGAGACCCAAGGTTTAATTCCCGATTTTGGAGAAGCTTCCAGGAATGCGTAGGCACCAGACTAAACATGAGTACCGCTTACCACCCCCATACTGATGGATAAAGCGAAACGACTATTCAGACCCTAGAAGATATGCTACGAGTATGTGCCATTGATTTTAAAGGAAATTGGGATGACCACTTGCCCCTGATCGAATTCGCTTACAACAATAGCTATCACGCTAGCATAAGAATGCCTCCGTATAAATCTCTTTATGGATGGAGAGGTCGCTCTCCCCTATGTTAGGATGAAGTTGGAGAACATAAGATATTAGGACCTGAGTTAGTCCAACAGACCAGGGAAATGGTGGGACTCATCAGGAAAAGACTGGTAGCAGCCCAAGACAGACAAAAGAAGTACGCCGACCATACTAAGAAGGATAGGGAATATGAAGTAGGAGATTCTGTGCTATTGAAGGTATCTCCGTGGAAAGGAGTGATGAGATTTGGGAAGAAAGGGAAGCTGAGTCCTAGGTTCATAGGACCCTTTGAAATTTTGAGGAGAATATGACCTCTAGCTTACAAGCTCGCCTTGCGTCCTAATCTGCAACAAGTGCACAATGTGTTCCACGTGTCCATGTTAAGGAAGTACCATGCAGATGCATGACATGTAATAGAATACGAGCAGGTAGATTTACAACCAGACCTGACCTACATCGAGCAGCCAGTAAGGATAATGGACCAAAAAGAACAAGTGTTGAGGAACAAGGCTGTGAAGCTGGTTAGAATTTTATGGAGGAATCAAAATGTCGAGGAGTCAACTTGGGAACTTGAAGACGCAATGAGGAATAAATACCCCCACTTATTTTCTAATTGATTCCGGGACGGAATCCTTGTTAGAGGGGAAGCCTATAATAACTCAAATTTTTGAGACCTTGTAAAACGTTAATGAATAGTAACCCTGACGGACGGGAAAAAAAACTTTTGAGCCCACACTATGTAGTGCATGAGAAAAGGAGTTTCGGATTTGATATTATGATTATACGTACCAAATGAGTGTATATAAATGCTATTAGTTTTCGAAGAAAACGAACTTTGAAAAACGACCTTATTTACAACTCATCGAGGATTACGGGAATCATAATATAATTACAAGATTAAAACCCTACGGATTTATATTCAAGTATTATAATTCAAAATATAAGGAATAAATACTAAAGGAATTACGTCACGAACCATTTACGAGTAAGTATTACGAAAATGCTTCAGTGACCGAGTGAACGCGTAAACGATTAAATTACTAAAGGAATTACGTCGCGAACCATTTACGAGTAAGTATTACGAAAATGCTTCAGTGACCGAGCGAACGCGTAAATGATTAAATAAATGTAACGCACTAACTAACCATGGTATGAAAGTAACCATGGTTACTTTATCAAATAGTGAGCTAAACTTAGTATGATCAAGCAAGCTAGCCAAATAGTGTGCTAAGGAAGCTAGCACATGTAGTTTAGCTTGTAAGCTAGCAAGCTACTTGGATTTGTCCCCAATATTTGCAACAAGGAATAAACCTAGGATTCAAACTAGGAGAATATCAAATCAATATAAGATATCACCAACCTCATTTCCTAGAAGCAACCAAGGAAGCAAGCATAAACTCTCTCCCCCCTTCATTGTTTCCATTCGGCAATTTCAAGAAAAAGATGGAAATCCAATTCAAAATCTCAAGTTCTAGCCATGGTAAAAACATCCCATTAATTCTCAAGCTTCCTAACAACTAAAATAAGGTAATAAAATTCTTTCATCTCTTTTTATCAAGGTTTGATGGGTGAAATAAAATCAAGAAAGTTACTAGTGAATAGTATGAATAGTAACTCTTCTTTGGTTTCTTGATTTCAATGGTGGTTTTAGGTTCCAAAAATCATACCAAGCACTTCCAAGACTCCACCATACTGAAGAACACATCTCAAGCTTTCAATAAAGATAAAAATCTTTGGCCCAATTCTATTTAAGATTCATCTTCAAGATCCATTTAGTATGTAGTTGTAAACCTAGTTTTAGAAGTGGTATTGTTGAAATCTTGATGTTTAGTTAAGTAGATGTGAGGTTGATTGTTGTTGCCTCAAGAACATGATGTTCTTGAGAGGAGTTTGTGTGTTGATGATGATATTATGATTGTTGGTTGTTCTGTTAAGAGTTAGGGCGTAAACCAAAACCCCGATCGTAAACGTAATTCCGTTAAAATGAACAAATCGTAACTTTAAGTTTCTGCAGAACGTCCCGAAGATGTAAACTGTAGTTTCTTGAAAATTAACTCTTGATTATGAGAAATGATATAAGGATCGTTTAGGCACTTTAATCGCTTGATTCCGATTTACGGATCAAAATTTATGGCCGATTTACTAAAAGTGATTTACGCAACAAAAACTGCTACGAATTCCGTACTTTGAAAATATAAAGGACCGACTTAAAAGTGTTCATAAATCATTAAATTTTTAAAAAGAAACATATTGAGTTTCCTAACTTCCATAAAAATTTCAAGTAAAAATAATGATTTTTCAATTTTATAAAAATATCAGGGCCGAGACCGCGCGATTAGGAACCTTAGAATCCATAAGTGGAGCCGACTGCGATAATGAAAATGAACCTAAGGTACTTAGAAAAATGAAGCGACCATGATGTGATTAAGGACTTAAAGGAATAATAAGGGTAGTACAAATTGAGAGGATGCATAATAAGTAGCGCATGAGTGCGAGTCGCTGTAAATTAGAACGGGACCTAACGAATTGTGTTTATGATTATAGATTTCCGAGCGGAACATAGAGCATCCTCCACCTCGAAATACCCAGGAAAGTTTACGAACCCAACTCCATTTTAATGTTGAGTTGTGAAAGGATTGTTTTACTATCATTGCATAAATACCATGCTTTCCATGATACGTAGTAATTGAATTTTTCGCATAATGTAGTAATGTTGTACGATAAGGATATATCGTAAAATATTTAATTTCCGCTTTAAGTGTGAAGTATGATTTTAAGACCGAGAGTCGGTCGGGATTTTAAAATGAAAACCCGGGAATCATTCCGGTGATATTATAGGACGATTACAAGTCCATAATAGTACGTTTTAAATGGACTTAACGTCCACTTACGAAACATTAAAATACCTCGAACTTTTATTAAAACGATTTCCCAACGATCATATTCCCTCAACTATATTTTATTGTTCGAATAATAAATACTATATACCTATTCCTTTATTACGGGAGAAATATACTCCAACGACTATTTATTTCAAACCTGAATAAACATTAAAAATTATTAACTACGTAGACAGAAACTAGTTGAGGAATATTATTTTAAATATTCTTTTAGAGAGTATACTCATTCGAGGTTTAATTATTTATCGATTATCGTGTAATTATTTATTATTCATTAGAGGGTTTATTATTGATTTAAAAATCATAGATCCTGATTTAAAATATACTTTCTGACTTCGGAAAATCATTCGAATATTTCAGATCGTCGGAAAATATTATCTCGACTAATTTAATACTTTTATTATAGTTTCAAGGAGAAACTTTTTCCCCCTTATCTAATTATCTGTTGACAACGGTCAACTCACATCCTTAGTACTTCCTCCGAAAATCTCGGAAGTACGTATATATATATACATTTATATCTTAGTAAAATAAACTGTTCCTATCAACAAGCAAAATGCTTGGGGAACTTCGATGTGGTTCGAGTTCACGAGATTGATAGAATTCCTTTAAAGGACAAGGGAGGGGTAGACTCTGGTACTGTGTGTGCTAGATGGACTACCAAAAGTACCGCAAGTGAAGGTACTCTGTGTACTCAGGAACTTGTGAAGTATGTGCATACCCGAAAATTGGACACGTAGCCCGAATGCGGCAAGGGTGATAACCGGGATACGAAGGTGTGGTCCTTCTACTAGAAGAAAAGGTTATTATTATCGTATTACAACTGATCATCGTATATGGTGGCTCCAAAGAGTGTCCAAATTCTTCCAATTGGAATTGTGATGCAATACCGTAACCAAAGCCTAGGTGCTGGGCTTACTATTAAGGTATTCGCAGGATAATAAAATCCCCTAAAGAATTGTTTTCATAAGAAGGTGTGTATCATCAAGGAAAACTAATTTTGAATAAAACATAACTATCATATATGATGTTTTACGCAAGATATCATATAGTCATTTTCATATTGTACATTATTATGTTGGGCATTATAGCTCACACTTGTTTTCTTAAATTGACACAACACAACAGTGAATCAAGATGCCTTCCATGAGAACCACATCGAGGAAACGTGTAGGAAATGGCTAGTTGTTCCGTAGATTGTTTGGTGCTGTACCACGGGTAGTCCGAATAAGCTGGATTAGTTTTTAGTTGTTTTTAGTTCGACTTATTTATAAGTATGACTTATGTAAGGTAATAAACAAGAAATGTATATTTGTCCGACGGATTAGCCTTACTTAAAGGTTACTCCCCGGCAAGACTTAATCATTTGTGGGTTGTAATAATTATCACTTGATGGTTGAATTACTCTATTTATGAATGGTTCGTTTCCAAGACAATAACCTATAAGTGTGTGTGTGTGATAAGTGTGGGGTCGTGAAGCGTGAGTATTTATATATTGTAGTGTGAGTTATGTGGTTGTAGTAGTTTAGATGGCGTGGCCTCCGAGATTCCTGACCCCAGATTTTGGGGCGCCACATATCGTCTGATAAAACCAGTGGCACCAATGAGTTCATTTTTCCACGATCTATTTATTGATGTAATTAGTATGTTCTCAGGTTTAACGGATCAAAAATCCGGCCAAAAATATGAACTTTCGGGTGATTTCCTTCAAGAACACCAAGAACACTCAAACTCAAAAATCAAACCAACTTTTCTACATATTATTGAACTCAGTTTTTGACATATAATATTCCAAATTGACCAGAAAAATATCTTGTACACGATGGAATCATTAAATCATATAAACAACATCAAGAAAAAAATTCATATATTAATCCTTAATTAATTCGAAATAAAATAATTAAATCAAAAAAATACCTTGATTTCTGGGAAAAAATAAATGATTCAGAATGAAGATTTCGAGAGCTTCGTTTTGATATGTTACACGCCTGAATCGGAGTTCGATAACGCCTTCGTTCGTGCGTTTGATTCTCAAGAACGCGACATGAATTCAATATTTTCTCTGTATTTTACGGGGTTTTACTGACTGATTGTGATTATACGAATAAAATGAAATGATAAAAGGGCAATATATATTTTTGGAATATTGGTTCATTTTGGATAGTTTTGGATCGTTAAATTAGTTACTTAGCCGCTAAGTAACTGCAAAAACAATCCGATTTGATACCAATATTGGATAATTATCCAAACTGGGCTTCTTATAAAACACTTTATACGAAATTAATGTAATAATATCCCGTCTTTCGAGAATAATGGTTTTGTATTTACATTGAAATAATTATAGTATTGAAAATTAATGTACGAAATTATGTCCGGATTGAAAAAGTCAAAACACAGAAAATGTCCGGAATTACCAGATTGGCTTAGAAAGGAGTTTTCGGAAGAGTTTCGGGTTGTAAAAAGGTAAAACAGTTGAAGTCGGACGATTCCCGACTTTATAAAGTAATTTTGTAATTATTCAGAAAATAATTAAAAAATTCATAAATCAATATAAAATCATATAACAATCTAAAAATTACCAGAAAAATACCGTAATTATCTATATTTTATTCTGGTCATAATAAAATTAACATACTTATACTTTATCACATATAATCATCCAAATATCCACATCAATCATCAGATAATTCACCAAAATCACATAATAATCATATAAAAATTATTTATTGATAAGAATAATTACACGAGATATCCCGGATATTACATCCTTCCCCCCTTAAAATGATTCTGTTCTCAGAATCATACTAATCAGAAAATGATACATCCAAGTATCTCACTCACAATTTCTCGGGTTGATCTCTCAACCTTACAACTTTTCATAAACTTTTACTCGCAGCATCAATCGTTACTTAACAACCTCTCGCTGACCTCATATTCTAATTGTTGCTTATATAACTCAACTCAAGTCTCCATTTTATATATAATGGAGCTAAATTACTCTTCCTGAGTATACACGTATAAATACCTTAAGAATCTGCTAAAAGTGTAGTGGTGAAGCCAACTTACTTACACTTATCCTGACTACTTTACTCTCTCAAAAGGACCTGCGTAATTCTTACTAATTATCTTTTCTTTGCAATTCTAGTAATTCGTGCTCATGAACGTTTGTAATAGCTACTGGTTATTGAACCCCATTACTAAATGTTTCTCTATTGAGTTAACTTAGTTCATAATCGCTTCCAATCGCATTCCAGGCTCTTTAATCGTTCTTTTAATCTTCTCGTCCATCAACAATTGATATACTGGAACCATGGCGTATTCGATTTCTAACATTCTCGAGATTACGCCAGACTTAAGAATTAACGAGAAAATCTCGACTGAATATGACTGACGCACAAACTTATCACCATATTTTATTTTCCTTGAAGCGCAATCGAGTATATTTATCGAGCGAAGATCTCTTACCATTTTAAAGAAAGTACACTAACCTGGAGGCATCATCGGCATACTTTTAACCCATATTATCATTTATTTCGGTTCTAAGGAGTTCTCATACGAAACTGACTGTAATGTTTTCCTTGACGTCTAATCAAATATAACATTTATTCTTTCTTTATGCCATACTATCAGAGAGTCTTCTTTAACATCTATGTCTCGTATCATACCTTCAGAGTAGCTTGAATCTCTTGAGTTATCGTCGTTCAACCAAATTCCTATCTTTTTAGATCCGCCTTACATAATATCCGTTCATCTAGGAGTAGTACATACCATTCTAGTTCGACATAATTCATTCTATTCTAAATACTCTTATCAAATTTTAAATCATACAATATTGATCATCTACAATTAGTTTCTGGATCTAATGACATACCACTATTTCTTCAAGCAGCAACTAACCCACTTATGGGATAAACTGTTTATTACTAAATGAGAATGTTCAGGTTTAAATAACCTATCAATAATAATGCAATTAACGCTTTCCTCAACTTTGGTTCTCGGGTGGCATCATCATGACGTTTCTTGGTGAAATATATCCATCTAGTCTTTGATGTCCCGCCTTAACTCCTTCACACGTGTAACATTTGCTAATCTATCCCACCATTTCTTTCTTCATATCTGACCACCAATAATTTTCCTCTAAATCTCTATACATATTGATATTCCATAGATGGATTGAGTATCTTGAGTTATGAGATTCTTGTAAAATTCTATTCTTCAATTCTGTCACTGGTGGAATTCTAAATTCTGAAATAAAATCTGGGAATGCCTTGATCATCCTTTTGAATATATATATATACTTTTTTTTTCTAACGATGATATCTTTATCTATTATTTCCCCTTGACGTTTCTTTACCTTCTCTAGCAATTCTGGATGAAAAGTCATACTATACATCTTTGCATTGTTAGGTTTGCAAACTCTGGCTTCCAAATTTAACTTTTGAAATTCCTTGTATAATTTTTCTAACACTGTCAACACGTTCGGTCTTTCCTTTTTGATTAATGCATCTGTTACTACGTTTACTTTTCCTGGCATCTTATGAAGTTTCTTTATCACACTTTTTGATTCCACTTCCTTTTCAATCTCCATTTTTTTAATTCTCATAGCTTATTCATAACCGAACTCTTGACATTAATACTCATTTTGTTGTCATATCAAATTAGATATTAATACGAACTTTGATGCTCACAACATCCCATTCTGAGTAAACATCAATTATCTGTATTAATACTACTTTCGATATTTAACAACAACCTAAGTATCAACATCAATCGGAAACTGAATTAAAACTGTATCTCACACTTTATCCAAAACAGAAATACTTGACAAATCATTTATTGTATGATTATCACAACTATTTAGAAATAAGATGTCCTTTGATAAAATTTTGTTGCAGATGATAACATCTCTTTGACTGTCTAATGAAATCCATATTGGTGTAGTTATTAATCTCTGCTTTATTCCATCTCACTTCTTCCTTTCTTCCATTGCTTCATCTTAAATCTTTAGCTCTTGAAAATATTCTTCTCACTTGATGAATTTTTATTTTTCTTGTTCATTATGAAGGACATACTCATCCAAGTAAAAACTCACACATTTGAAGCAATTTTTCTGAATTCTACCAACATCCTTACTTTTCCCCAATTCCTCATTGTTTTGATTTCAGGTTTGAAAGTCACATCAAAATTTGACTTAATCTAATTGGAATCGATCTCCATATAACTGGCCATTAGTTGGTAAAAATGACCAATTAACTCACTTAATTGATCAACTGCACCAAGTGATGACTAGCTAAATGAAATCAAAGACCAGTTATATATAGTTGAATTGGATGTAACAACCTCTTTCGAGAACCAAGATCACAATTATTTGTAGTATCACAAGAATATCAATAACATATGGAAGTTTACATTCTATCTTTAAAAGCAGGGTAATCTCTGAAAATGTGGGCAACATCTCCTTTATATTATTGGCCACCAGTCGGACTCAAGCCGACACCAACAATCAATCAAATAACCAACAATCAACTCTCAATATACCAGTCTACTTTCACTTTCTAAACTTACCATTTCACTACCTCATTTAATATCAATCAGTATAACCCATATCTCTAGTTCAACTTAAGATTATAGCGAATAATTCTTAGTATACCATTTTATCACTATTGAGTACAATTATAAATTAATCTAAAATTCTTCCAGTTCATGTTTCCAATCAAGCTCTCTACTTAATAATTCGTCTATCCTTGACAATATACACTTGTTTTTATTAATTAACTTGTTCAATTTCTGATAACCAACACCTGATCTCAACCAACACTTTTATAATCTTGTGAAAGAATTTATTTGGTTTTAAAATATCATATCTTAAAAATTGTTACAGTCAAACCACCATACCTTCATTTCCTCTTATATCTTTCTATATTGAACCTTCTTTGCTGACCCAGCTATAAGCATCAATTTTACCACAACTCACTTACTTGAGTGGGAAAGCCCAACCATTCCTTGACGAACGCACTTAAAGTTTATTCGTAACTAGCATTTCTTCGATCTTGAATCTTCATGGAAAATATCTCCCATATGATTAAGGTATGCTTTATTTTCACAATGTGTTAATTGATTATCTGGTCATTATTAAGAATTTCTTCATTCGCCTCCTTTGACCAATCGATCATTTGCCTCATCTGATACATGCAGCTTTACTTTCTTGTTTCTCTAGTTAATTTACCTCATACGATTTGCTAATTACTCCAATTCACGCCAAAATCTCATATTTGCAACGTATCATGTATGCAGATTTCTGCCTTTAATTTGATGTCCTCGCAACTATCTCGTTATCGGCATAATGATTCTTCTCTGCTAGTAAATGTCCACCATCCATCAGCTTGTAATTTTTCATACTTATTACGTAACTTTATCTACTACACGGGTTCATTTTACTTTCTTTCTAAAATATTCAGAGGATAGACCTTACACAAGAAGGAATTTGTGTATATGATTCTGATTGGAAACTTTTTGTAAGGTTATGAGTACAAGAAAACAATCGGAAGGATTCATGAATAAACAATTCAAGATTGAAGAAAGAAAAATATTTAAATAGGAATGAGACAACCATATTAGTACTCAAGATGGCCAGTCTTTCATACCATATGTCACACAACACATGATTAGGTGGCGTCCCACCAGACTCTTTATCATTTCGACAAAGCGTCACACCATAACACTGCTTGTCCCAATTAGAAAAAAATATTTTGAAGAAGGAGTGATCTGAAAGGGATTCAACAATCACCTTATAGAGCTGGTCTTGAAAGAAGTTTATACCTTACTCGAGATTTATAGGAATATATAGGATATTAGGAAAGAATGATACCATTGGTAGCTATCCACATTTCATCCATTTACAGCTGCAACGCTTGTCTGACTAATAGATTTCATTCCGAGTCATATATTAACTTTAGAAAGTTTTCTTACATGCCTTCTTAATCGATCATTAAAATAATTTCCCCTGTACCGGGTCTTGTATCTTTCGCGTTACGCTTCCATGTATATAATTCGACTCAATTTGCGGTCTTACAAGATTTACAATTATAACTTCAAATTTCGCTTATGATGCTGGTCGTTGAACATATCGCCTTCTTTGCTAAAAACATTCTTCCTTTAGAAAGTCTGGAGATTTCTTTAATCTTCTTTGCTCGTACCCAGCTTCTTGTGAATCAACATATTCTTCAAACTCTAATCATCTCAGAAATTGGATGAACAGTTTCTCCGTACATTGGTTTTGTCGTTAAATTTATCAAACAAGATTTGCATTCTTCTGTTAAGAACAAACAAATCTTCTCCTTAATAGTGGGTCTACTTGGCCTTCTAAACGAACCATACTAACTTCTAGAACAAGTATTCTTATGGATAATCTAAATCTTATAACAAACAAGAAACTCAAATAGTAGTTTGACAACCACGTTTTTAAAACTTGTTTTGTTCCAGGGAATTTTAGAAAAATTTTGTGAAGAAAATCTCTTTTGAAAACTATTTAAAATTTTAAAAATCATACACCTGGTTGTCATTACTATATGAGTCGGTTGTTGTCCTTTTTAATAATTTCAAGGTATCCAATCAGGGAAGCATTCAGATAAGAGCCCATTCATTTACATATATCTTCTATCCCTTATTGGGTCCATTTTACCATCATTGGTCAACAAAAATCCAATTACCGCTGTATACAGTCTTATATATAACTTTACTTCTAGTCTTCCATACTGGTAACATTCCTATCATCATCTCTTATGATTACTAAGTTTAACAAATCTATCCAGTCATCATCAGATCTACTTTATAACACAAGGTCGATTTTTTTCAAATTACTTCTATACGTATCATGGGTGGTCACTATATCATCATTTAATTCCCAGAGAATTCTCAATTTCCAATATTCTCTAATTTCTTTAAAGATCCATCTAGCTCACTCCACAAGATAATCGTGGGTGGCATACTCATTAATAGCTCCATATAACCTGGTAGCAGCTATCCTTTGGAATAACTAAATTTTCTCTCTAGGTTCCTTCCCACCTTTCTTAATACCTCGTATATTCACCATATGCAGTAGCTCTCAAATCCATCCTCGTAGATGTCATTACTTCATAAGACGGGTTTTAAACTGATGGTATAGAATGAGGCATAGAGTAGACAGAAAAGATGCACTCACAACTGAATATTCGGTAGAGCCAGAATCAGCATGTGGGGCATTCTCGAATAGGTAATCTCGCATTAGGGGACGAGATAATAGCTTGAAAAGGTGCAACCGTTGCAATAGGAGGTGATATAGCTAACACCAGTGGAAGAGCAAGGCGTGAATCAGATGATAGTCTTCCGAATGAAGGCTCTGAATGATCAAACAATCTATGGATAAAAGAATCTTCCATCGCCGCCATCTAAAAATCGCGTCGCTAGATAAGGATGTCGAATTTCATTACGAATCTCACTAAAACCTATTTTTGATTGCACTCAACCTCTCGACATTATATTTCTCTATTTATTAATTTTAATCTTACCATCTACCCATTTTTGACAATCTAGGCTTGTTCCAGTGACTTATAACCTGTAGCTCTGATACCGACCTGTGACGCCCTCCAAACCCGTGTCAGAAGTTTGGGGCTCACAACACACACCATAATATTTAAACCTGTACATAAAATATTATAGGTATTGACCCTTCTTTACACAACCAGGGATCGCAACAGGTTAAAGTATGAAAACAAGCCATAATCTTAGCTTTTATTACATCGTACCAAATCCCAACTAATTCAACTTAAAATGGATAAGGATATCATACTTACAATCTTACACAACTCATCTATAATATAAAGCTCCTGCTAGCTCGATCCAACTTAACCGGAAATCCTAGCTCGTACACTGGACAGGGAATCTGTAACGCCCCCAAATCCGGGGTCAAGGAATTTGGTCGTCACTATGAAACCTCAATCTAAATTAACTTGTTTAATCAATAAAAAAATGCCAGTGGAAGATATTTAGCATAAATGACCCCAAACTAATCCAAGATCTTTTAAGGTTACAGTTCTAGAAACAAGATATCCAAATTCCACAAATAAATTTTTCACTTTCTTTTAAAACTCTTTTCAATAAATTCCAACTCAAAACTAAACCCACTAGTATAACTTCGAAATGAAGTATACTAGGCCCAAATAAAATATACAACTATATTATAATATAATATAAACAACTTTACACAAAATAACTTATACTAATCCGCAAACCCTGGACCAACCCCTTTTCAAAAGCTTCTTCGTTGCTTCCTCGAATTACGCGGCTAAAGAGCGTAAGCTAATCCTCACTGGAGGTTAAATTTAAAAACAGGCAAGTATGAGCGAAAGAAATGCTCAGCTAGATCATTATAGCATATATAGGGTCGTTTTGATATAAAATCGACATCTGCATCAGAGCAGAATATTTTAAAATCATAATTGCTGAATCATAAAATTTTAGTTGAGGAACCCCCAAATTGATTCCTTAATTGTATTCAAAACCATTTTGATATTTTTGAGCGAAATGCTTCAGCAATACTTTGAATCTTGACGAGAATAAAACTCACAAAATAGAGTTTACGAAAATATCGTAAACAACAATAACAAGAAACAATGATTATGGATTGAATCATAAACTTTATTCAAAATCGAACTCTTGATATTAATACCTATTTTGTTGTCATATCAAATTAGATATTAATACGAACTTTGATGCTCACAACATCCCATACTGAAGTCAACATCAATCATCTATACTAATACCACCTTTGATATTTAACAATAAAGTAAATATCAGTATCAATCAACAACCAAATAAAACTGTATTCCACCTTTATTCAAAACAAAAACAGTTGATAAATCATTCCTTATAAGATTATCAAAAGCAATATAATAATTTATATTTGAATCCATGAACGACGATGTGTTGCCACCGGTGATCAGCCGCGGAGCAACACCGGTATGCCGAAGCATATCCAACTAAACAAAAGGGGCACCCAAGGCACATATCAGCCTAAAGGTATTATATCCTATATAATACCTAAATCTCCGATGGACCGCCGCCACGGCCTCTTACGTAACCATCCAATCTTAAAATGTTTTATTGAGAGGGGTCATAATACTCGACACCCTTATAAATTTTTTCCCCCATTTACTTGAGCAGGAATACTCGCAAAACCAACTCATTTTTCTCAAAACCCAAAACATTTATACATCCAGTAATTTGATGAGTAAAATTACCTAGCTATTCAGAACATAGAATAGTAGAAGACTACTTGCATAAATAGAATCATTTAATTCAGCGATATGTAAAACATTTATCTATTCTGAACCGAGAATAGGGAAAGCAATACTTGCATAAGAATATTTAAAATAAATATCACTTGAACAATAAGTGATGATAGAGATACTTGCCTTTGAGATTTTTATCAGTTAGTCACACTCGCAACGACACATCTATTCTGACATCCTGTCTCAAAACATCACCGTCTTTATTCTACTAATCCATTGGCCTGTTGCTCATGTAGTGCTCCAACCAATTATTCCATACTTATTCAACTCTAATCTTCATCCATTCCATCTGGTCCTGATCGTCTTGAAAGACTCGTATCTATAATTAAAATATATAACTTTAATCGTCTAAACGATAATTACTCAACGAACTACGCATCAAAACCCTATCGTCTACCCATACGATAACCCACACATAAAGAAGATAGTGAAATACAAGACTGTTGACTCATATACGCACGTAATTCACATAGCCCGTAAACCAATAACTCATGTATCACATATTTTATATCACTCATGCCTCGGTTCGTCAAAAGGTTCGACTCAATACGTTTAAAATTGAAATCATGTCAAGAATAAGATTTATCAATCAAAAATTGACTAAGAATGATTCGTAAAACCAGTGACCTTTCAAAACAAAAGGATTTGGGTCTAGAAAGTATTTTTATTGAAAGCGGAATATTTTTCTGAGTCTAGAGGCATTCATTTCGTATTAAACGGACGAACGGTTGATTTAATATGAATTTTTGAACATTTTTCAGAATTAAAACGGGTCTCTGAATCATTTTATAATTAAATAATAGGGTTCGAATACCCGAATATGACTTTAAAATAATTTTATAATAATTATCGAGCCTAAAAAATAATTTAGAATAATAATTTAAAACTCGAACTATTTTTCGGAAATTTTTAAATCAAAAATAAAAAAATTAAATCTAATTAAATAATTAATTAAAATTAATTAATCAATTAATATTTAAATTAATTGACTAATTAAATAATTAATTATCAACTAAAATTAATTAATTAAATAATTAAGATTTATTTTTGAATTAAAAATAATTTTTAGAATAATAAATAATGAATTTTAGAATTTAAAACAATCAAAAACAATTTCTGAAAATAATTATAAAAAGAAAATACTGTTTTTGAAAATAATTAAAACAGGAATATGAATTTTGTAAAAAAATTAAAATTACAGGGACTAATCTGAAATTTCTGCACAAACACAGAGGTTAAGTGGTAATTTACCACCCCCCGCCGTCTTCCTCCCTCGTCGGCTGGAACTCCATGGCCGCTACCATGGAGCTTTTCCGGCGGCCTCAAAACAGCCCAGATTCGCACACAAATAGCAGGGGAGAATCTTCACACTTCCAGAAACATTTCCCCTTAAACAATTAGAGCAAACAATCACGGAGTTTTTCAGAAAAATCGACCAAAAATCCCGATGCCGGCGAGCGGCGTTTTCCGGCGATCAGCTTCGGGGAATCCTCTGTTAATCTAGTACATACCATTTGATTCGTCTTTCGACGATCTACAAGTTGCCACAATCAATTTTAACGAATAACCCCAAACAAAGAAATACCCAAAATCATTTAAGAACATTCAAACTCTATAAACCCTAATTTTTGAATTCGAGAATCCAACTCAAATTTTTATATGTTATTGAATTCCAAATTCATCATATAATATACCAAAATGACCAGGAAGAAATTATCTACCTGATTATGCCATCAAATTACACAAACAACATCAAGAACAAAAATTCATATTTTAATCCATATTTAATTCGAATTAAAATAATTAAATCAGAAAAATACCTTGATTTCTTGGTAAAAAATGATGATTGATTCAGAAAGAAGATTTTGAGAGCTTCGTTTTGATATGCTGTACGCCCGAATCGGAGTTCGATAACGCCTTCGTTTGCGCGTTTGATTTTCAGGAACGTATCAGTTTCTAGGGTTTTTCTCTATATTTACTGTATTTTTACTGGTTGCAAATGAATAAACAAAATAAATGAAATAAGAAATAAGCTATTTATATTTACGGAATATTGGTTCGTTCTGGAGCATTTTGGATCGTTAAATTAGTTGCTTAGCCGCTAAGTAACTACAATAACGATCCGATTTGATATCAGTTTTGGATAATTATCCCAACCGGGCTTTTTATAAAACACTTTATACGAAAATAATATAATAATATCCCGTCTTTCGAAAATATGGGTTCGTTGATTTACCAAAATGGTTATCGTATCGAAAATTTTGCCCCGGGACGCGCACAGGTCAAACCGTAATCCGGATCGAAAAAGTTAAAACACAGAAAATGTCCGGAATTATCAAATTAGGTTAGGAAGGAGTTTTTGGAAGAGTTTCGGGTTATAAAAACCCAAAAATAGTTGAAGTCGGACGATTCTCGGCTTTATAAAATAGTTTTGTAATTATTCAGAAAATAATTAATGATTCATAAATCATTATAAAATCATATAACACTCCAAAAATTACCAGAAAAATACCATAATTATCTATATTTTATTCTGGACATATAAAAATTAAAATACTTAAAGAATATCACATATAAACAGTCAAAACATCACTTCAATTACAAGTTAATTCACCAAAATTCACATTAAATCACATAAACAATTCCAAATAATAATAATAATATTAATATTTGAAAATATGGGATATTACAAAATCCTCGTTACCGATAATTTCCTTTTCAACTATTGAAAATATAAAAATTTTGCAAGAGTGAGCTTACTAGCTCAGCAAGTAATAATAGCAGCAATTGAGGTTAAACAATTACCAATTGAAATGATTCAGAAGAATCAAGTTTCTGAATAAGCAATGATTAGAATTGGATATTCACTTTTCATTTTAAAAACCAAGGTTAGGCTGCTGATCAGTCACGCACTAACCCCGAGCAAGGCTCCCAACTTTACTCTATATACTGGATCCAAGGCACGCATTGGCCTATTATGACCACAAATCTGGTCTGACCACGAATCTGGTCCACATTTATAAAACCATCCAATTCTAAAATAATTCAATATGATAACCAATGTAAATCAATAAGCTGAATCATAAACAACATTTATCTTGAAGCATAGGGTGATTCATAACACCATGAAGGCATAGCAGAGAATTCAAAAATATTGGCTTTCAATCAAGGAAAGAATCAGAAAGTATAAGACCAAGGGTTCAAGAGTTCCAAGAATTGGTCTTCTGTTAAACAAGGAATAAGGGTTGGTATGTTAAGAAATTCAATATCAGAATCAGTATGTGGTAGATATGTATTTGTGGAGTAGTATCGTATGTGTATGGCTCGTATCTGGGAATTCAATAATCAATGGTTTATGAAGAATAAGGCTTATGGCTCAAGATCAATAAGAACGGGGTTCAAGGTTGAATATTTTAAAGTGCTTGCAATATAAAACATGAGTTATTTTTAATAATAGCGACATATTATGAAACAGTTCAAAAATCATTTGCAATATATCTTGAAGAAGGTTCAAAAGTACTTGCCTTATCATCGACGATTTCCACTTTACTTGTACTCATCTAATAGTTTTACTCATCAACCACTTTCCTTCTCTTTTTATGCCTTGCTTCTATTTATCAATCACTTGCCTTCTCTTTCTATACTTCGATTCTATTTATGGATCACTGGTTTCCTTTTCTATGCCTTGCAGACTCTGCTAGGCATCACAAGTATCTATCAATTATTCATACTCATTGTGGCGCCCCGGACCCCGGAATGACCTCAGAAACCCGAACCCGGGAACGCCAAACCAAACCAATCAACTCAATATATGCTTACACAACCTGAAACTTAAATAATATATATAATTCTTACTGTATTCCAAGTATTACGACCAAAGTTCACGATACAACCAAAAGTCTATTACACAAGCATTTTTTATTAAGATACTACACGCATTCATCGTCTACTAAGCCTTAGTTCATCACATACTTATCCTTTTCTGAACACCCTTCTCCAAAGTTTTTTCCTGTGGAAGTTAGTGATATAAACGAGTGAGCTCAGAAAGCTCAATAAGCATACAGTAGAATTCAACTGAGGTTTATCCGAGAAATCAAAGTTCATCAAACAAATATTCGAATAAAGAGACATGAAAGATACTACAATCAACAAAAATTCATCATATAGTTCTCACAAGATTAAAACTGAGTATTCAAGCATGACAGGTTCATCAATTCATCAAGTTGGGATCCCGGCCAGCTAAATAATCGGTTTAGCTTTACTTCCGATTAGGAAGTATCATCATCAATTCATCAATATCAATGCAAGAATACTCATTTTTCATCAGTGAAGCCTTAGTCAAACTCAAATCATCATTTAAAACATCAACAATGAATCAGTACAATATATACTTACAATGCACCGCTTAATTTATTCTCTATGAATCCCGAACTTCGAATTGATTTTAATGTCGATCTTTCTTCCTAAATACATAATTCAAAAATGCACATAAATTTTATTATTAATATAACCTATTTATTTTCTAACTGAACTAATAATTACCAAATTACTAAATAAGATAAAGAAATTAAGTTCACGATTAAGAAAAACTAACTGAATTCTTTGGTTGAAATAACCGAAGCGGATAGTTCTATTTAAGGAAACTATACAAACTTAAATAAGGAAAGTAAGGATTCATTTCTCCCACATCCTCGATGTGGTACGATAGTAGGGATGTTGGAAAAATAGAGTTTAAGAAATTCAACCTAACACTCGTGTTTTGCTAAAAAAAACTATCACATGACTTCCTCTATTTATTCCTTTTTCACAATTACATATAATGGTACCTTTCTATTTATTCTAATATACTTCACTTCTTGTTTTCAATGTGGTACAAAGATAGGTAGGGAAAAAATAAAAGTTAAGCAAGGAACACAATATCTAGAACATATAAGCACCCTTTTAAAACTCACACCATTAGTTTCATCTATCTTACTTATTAAAATTTTAAGGTCAAGTTCTTTTATATATTCTCAGTTTTCTTCTCTTCTCTTGCCGATGTGGGTTGTGAGATCTCTTTTTTATTACCTAAGATGCATATATCCCACATTGATTAGAGAATGAGACCAACATCCCTCCAATGCCTATATAATCCCAACTTAGCTTCAGTTTCTACTTAGAAAACTTAAAACTTTCTCTTGGCTTCAATTTAATAAGCCCATTATGAGTTAAAATTTGAGATCATGGAAACAAAACTCAAAGATATGGCTTTGGTGTTCACAAATACACTAAGAGCCCGAATTGACAACTCCTTATTTCCACTTATTCCCATATCGAAAATGTTTTAAAAGTGGGGTATAACTCTACTTTATATAAGGCTGAATAGATAGTTAAGGTTTCAAATTTATTAAAACGTGAAAGTTAAATGTTTTATGAACTTGTGGAGAATGCTACCATTTTTGCATCCCAGATCGAGGAAGTTTTGAAAAGAACCACCTCTCAACTCTATTTAAGATTCTGGGGTTCAAAGTATTGGAATCATATCAACTTATATTTAAGCTCTATATAGCCAGAAAATTATTAAAAATATAAAATATTTTGAGCATTATTAATGCAAGGCAAATCAGTTCAAAATTTTAAAATACAAGAAAAACACAATGAACTGAAATGTGTTTGGATGTTTAATACCTGATGTTATTTAGCCCCACATCGAAATGGGGTGAAACTAGATATCTAACATTCTTTATATAACTAGGTGTAGGATATATTTAGGATCAAAATTTGTGCACTTGGAACACTTGTTGTTTCATTGAACTAAGTTCACTTGTCCCACATCGAGGGGATTAAGGTGAAGGTTACCTTACTTTTCTATATATGCACACATTAGCTTTGCATGATACATTAGCTTTGTATAATATATGCTAAGCTTGGGGCTAACACACGTTGGCTCTTTAAATTAGTTCAAAATTTTCATCTTTTCTTCCTTGGGCGCCCAACCCTCTATTCTCATTCCTCTCAATCTTTCCGCGTTTCTCTCCCTTTCGTTCCTTTTCTTTGGCCCTCGATTAATTTCGGGCCTGACTTATAGTTAAATTTTATGGGAGCTTCGAGCCAAAGAAGCAAACCAACACTCAAAATTAAAATAAAATTGTATACTAAGTATTATTATTATTATTTAAACAACTCAAATAATGTAATAAGAGTACTTTATTATATTTATTTAATCAAATGACTTAGGATATTACATTCTCCCCCCTTAACAGAATTTCGCCCTCGAAATTCAAAAGTTAATTCGTACTTGACTTATCAAATAAGTGGGGATACTTTGCTCTCATCATCTCTTCGGGTTCCCAAGTTGCTTCCTCTATCTCATGATTTCGCCAAATCACCTTCACGAGAGATATAACCTTATTTCTCAATTTTTTCTCACGATGATCGACTATTTCAACTGGTAGTTCATCATACTGTATATTTTCCTGAATCTCTATTGGTTCGTAATCTATAATATGCGATGCATCCGGAATATACTTCCTCAGATATGATATATGAAAAACGTTATGAATATGCCCTAAACTCGGTGGTAATGCTAACTCGTATGCTACTTCTCCAACCCGTCTAAGAATCTCAAATGGTCTAATATAACGTGGACTTAACTTTCCTTTCTTCCTGAATGTCATAATGCCCTTCTAGGGAGAAATCTTTAGAAATATAAAGTCTCATTCCTTAAACATCACCTCTCGACGATCCTTTTCTACATAACTCTTTTGTCTGCTTTAAGCCATCAAAATTCTCTGTTGAATCAACTTGACTTTCTCGGTAGTTACACGAATTAACTCTGGCCCTAAAAATTTTCTTTTTCCAACTCCATCCCAACATAACGACGTTCTACATTGACGTCCATAAAGAGCCTCGTATGGAGCCATTCCAATTGTTGCTTGAAAACTGTTGTTGTACGTAAATTCTACTAAAGGTAAATGTTTTTCCCAACTTCCTTTAAAGTCCAATACACAAGCTCTTAACATGTCTTCCAAAACTTGAATTGTGTGTTCTAATTGCCCATTAGTCTGAGGATGAAATGTCGTGCTCATACTTAACTTAGTACCCATCTCTTCTTGAAAACTATTCCAAAACCTAGACATAAATTTAGGATCTCTGTCAGAAACAATTGAAACATGTAGTCCATGGAACCTAACTATTTCCCGCATATACATGCTAATTTCTCTAATGATGGTGATTCTGAAATTGCCAGAAAATGTGCACTCTTCGTCAGTCTATCCACAATAACCCAGATGACATCATTTCCTTTTTGTGACTTTGGCAGACCAAGTACAAAATCCATCGTTATGTGCTCCCATTTCCACTCAGAAACAGGTAAAGTCTATAATAATCCCCCAGGCCTTTGATGTTCTGCTTTTACTTGTTGACAAATTAAACACCTTTCTACATACTCCGCAATTTCTCTCTTCATCTTAGGCCACCCAAAATGTTCTTTCAAGTCCTTATACATCTTCATAGATCCAGGATGTACAGAAAAAGGTGATGAATGACCATCAGACAAAATTTCTTTCTTAATTTCTACGTCAGATGGGACACATATTCGATCTCGAAACCTAACGATTTCATCATTACCTTTCTTAAAATCCTTTTTACCTAATTCTGAATTTAAATTATTCCAAATTTCCTTTAAGCGTTCATCTTGTCTCTGACTTTCCTTTATCTTTTCTAACAAGATGGGTCTAACCTCGATTTGATACACTAAACTCTCTTCCTCTCTTTTCTTAACAAATTCAATCCTAAATGTTTCTAATTCCTTATGATTTATAGATTCCACTTCAATATTTGAACAATTCCCTACTTGTTTCCTACTTAACGCATCAACCACAATATTTGCCTTACCTGGGTTATATAAAATTTCATAATCATAATCTTTCAACAACTCCAACCATCTTCTCTGTTTCATATTTAAATCCTTCTATGAGAAAATATACTTTAAGCTCTGATGGTCAGTATAAATTTTGCATTTTTACCCATACAAGTAATGTCTCCAAATCTTAAGAGCAAAAATTACTGCAGCCAATTCCAGATCATGGGTGGGGTAGTTCTTCTCATGATTTCTTAATTGTCGAGATGCATAAGCAATTACCTTACCGCGTTACATTAGCACACACCCCACCTTTTCTTGATACATCACTATAAATCATAAAGTTTTCAGTTCCATTTGGTAATCCAAGTATCGGGGCAGAAGTTGGTCTTTTCTTTAACTCATCAAAACTTTGCTCACATTCTTCCGACCAAACAAACTTAACATCCTTCCTTCTAAGATTCGTCAGTGGCCCAGCTACCTTAGAAAAGTCTTGAACAAACTTTATATAATACACGGCCAAACCTAAGAAACTTCGAATTTCCGTCACAGTCTTTGGTCTTTCCCAGTTCATAATTACTTCAAACTTTGCAGGATCCACTGAAATTCCTTCTTCTGAAACTACATGTCCAAGAAAACTTACACTTCTTAACCAAAACTCACATTTTGAAAACTTAGCATACAACTGTTCTTTTCTCAAAGTTTGTAACACCATCCTCAAATGTTCTTCATGTTCTTCCTCAGTTCTGGAGTAAATAAGAATATCATTGATAAACACAATTACAAACTTCTTCAGATTCCTAAATACTCGATTCATCAAATCCATAAATATTGCCGGTGCATTTGTCACCCCAAATGGTATCACTACAAATTCATAATGACCGTATCAATTCCTAAATGCCATCAATGGAATGCTTTCTTTCTTTACTCTCAACTAATGATAACCTGAACGCAAATCAATCTTCAAAAAGTAAGTGGCTCCTTGCAATTGATCAAAGAGATCGTCTATTTGTGGTAGCGGATATTTATTCTTTACTGTCAACTTATTTAGCTCTCTATAATTAACACATAATCTTAGAGAACCATCCTTCTTTTTCACAAACAACACTGGTGCACCCCAAGTAGAAACACTTGGTCTAATAAACTTTTTATCCAACAACTCTTGTAATTGTACCTCAAGTTCCGCTAATTCTGTCGGTGCCATTCTATATGGTGCTTTCGATACTGGTTGGGCATCCGGGATCAATTCAATCCCAAACTCAACTTCTCTTTCAGGGGGAAAATTTGGTAACTCTTCGGGAAAGACATATAAAAACTCTCTAACTACAGGTGTATCCTCAACTTTATTTTTAATTCCTTCATTCCATACAACGTATGCTAGAAAACCTTCACAACCTTTTCTTAACATCTTACAAGCCTTTAAAAATGATATCATACCACTGGGTTTTTCTACGCTATCTCCCTTGAAATATACTTTCTTTTTGTTCGAGAGGGTTAAACATATTCACTTCTTATAACAGTTTAGATTCGCCCTATGCTTCGACAACCGATCCATTCCCAGAATCATTCCAAAGTCCCTCAGTTCTAATGGTAATAAATCCACTAAGAAGGTTTGTTCACTAATCATTAAGGGACAATCTCGATAAATTTTATCTATGAACAAATTTCTACCGTTTGGAAGTTTTACCAAAAATCCATTATCTAGACTTTGCACATGTCCATTTAACTTATCCACATATTTTGTATCCACAAAAGAATGGGTTGGCCTCGAATCAAAGAACACATGAACATCTTGAGCACAAAGTTGAAGCGTACCTGACACAACATCATGAGATTTTTCGGCATCCTGAGTTGTCATTGCGTAGGTTCGTGCCACTGCCCTAGGTGCTGATTGTTGAAAAGGTCTTGCTGTAGAAGTCCTATTTCCTTTAGTTTCCACTTCTTGCCTAACTCTTTTTTGTGGGCAGTCCCTTGATAAATGACCTGGTTGTATGCAACTGTAGTAAGAAATCACTTTAGGCTTGGGACATTGAGAAGCTATATGTCCCTTTTCTCCATAATTGTAACATATCCCATCAGCTCGATAACAAATATTGCCACCATGTTTCAGTCCACATTTCTTACACTCAGATGCGGTGATCCTCTTATCGCTTACCCGAAAACTCTCCTTCTTCCTTATATGTAGTTTCTTGTTGTCCTTCTTAAATCCTGAGTTAACACTCAATTTTGTCTCTCTTCCTCGTTTCTTATTGTTAAAGAATTGAGTGCGAGCTTCATAGTCCCTTTCTGCAATCCTCGCCTTCCCAACCAACTTATCAAATTGTTCCAACTCCAACAAGGACACCTTCTCTCTAATTTAGGGTTCCAGCCCTTCTTGAATTCTCTGACATTTTCTGGCTTCAGTATC
This sequence comes from Apium graveolens, assembly GCF_009905375.1. NCBI lineage: Eukaryota > Viridiplantae > Streptophyta > Magnoliopsida > Apiales > Apiaceae > Apium > Apium graveolens. Next base: position 85,737,472 of record NC_133654.1, on the reverse strand, counting down.
AACCTGATGAGGAGCAAACCTGGAAAGTTGCAAGAATCTTGAGAGATACTCCGACACGAACATTCCTTCTTACTTTAATCCTAGAAACTTCATCTCCATCTCATTCTTCATATAGATAGGAAAATATTATCAAAGAACAATTCCTTAAACCTTGTCCAATCCATTTTAGAACAATCCTCAGTCTATTTAACCGTATCTCACCAAAATACAGCTTCCCTCATTAATGAGTGTGTTGCAAATTTTACCTTTTGCTCCTCTGAACATTCCGATATCTCTATAACTTTCTCCATTTCTTTAATCCATACATTCGCAACATGTGGATCCAATTCTTCTTTAAAAATCGGGGGATCTGCATCCTTAAAAGCCTTGTATGTACACCTGCGCTTATTCTCTCCTTCTTTTTCCATATTTTCAACATATTCCCCATTTATTTCGGGAGTATTCGCAGTTGTTCGCCCATTAGGCTCTTAAACATATTCTTCATTTCTCCCAAAATCAACAACATCTCAGGGCTAACTTGTACACTGGATCCAGTCCCATCAGAATTTCCATCAGCCATCTTCTCCTATAATTCAACATATAATATTAATCCTACTTCATTCGAAATATGTGCCGCACACATCATGATATACGTCATAATAACGATCGATCGAACACGTCATATTATATGTCACAATAACGATCATCGAGTACTACACACGTCAAACACCTTATATTGACCACGTTCAAGAATTTCGACTACGCATTTTCTAAATGTATGTTAGGCCTACAATTGGATTACCCACGATTCGAAATCCTATATTCATCCTATTTCTAAACATTAGCACTGATGCCACCTATGGCGCCCCGGTCCCCGAAATGACCTCGGAAACCCAAACCCGGGAACGCCAAACCAAGCCAATCAACTCTATATATGCTTACACAACCTTAAACTTAAATAATAATATATAATTCTTATAGTATTCCAAGTATTACAACCAAAGTTCACGATACAACCAAAAGTCTATTACACAAGCATTTTTCATTAAGATACTATACGCATTCATCGTCTACTAAGCCTTAGTTCATCACATACTTATCCTTTTTTGAACATCCTTCTCCAAAGTTTTTTCCTGTGGAAGTTAGTGACATAAAAGAGTGAGCTCAGAAAGCTCAATAAGCATATAGTAGAATTCAACTGAGGTTTATCCGAGAAATCAAAGTTTATCAAACAAATATTTGAATAAAGACACATGAAAGATACTACAATCAACAAAAAATCATCATATAGTTCTCACAAGATTAAAATTGAGTATTCAAGCATGACAGGTTCATTAATTCATCAAGTTGGGATCCCAACCAGCTAAATAATCGGTTTAGCTTTACTTCCTATTAGGAAGTATCATCATCAATTCATCAATATCAATGCAGGAATACTCATTTTTCATCAGTGAAGCCTTAGTCAAATTCAAATCATCATTTAAAACATCAACAGTGAATCAGTACAGTATATACTTACAGTGCACCGCTTAATTTATTCTCTATGAATCCCGAACTTCGAATTGATTTTACTGTCGATCTTTCTTCCTAAATACATAATTCAAAATGTACAGAAATTTTATTATCAATATAACCTGTTTATTTTCTAACTGAACTAATAATTACCAAATTACTAAATAAGGTAAAGAAATTAAGTTCGCGATTAAGAAAGACTAACCGAATTCCTTGGTTGAAACAACCGAAGCGGATAGTTCTATTTAAGGAAACTATACATACTTAAATAAGGAAAGTAAGGATTCATTTTTCTCACATCCTCGATATGGTACGATAGTAGGGAAGTTGGAAAAATATAGTTTAATAAATTCAACCTAACACTCGTGTTTTGCTAAAAAAACCATCACATGACTTCCTCTATTTATTCCTTTTTCACAATTACATATAATGGTACCTTTCTATTTATTCTAATGTTCTTCACTTCTTGTTTTCAATGTGGTACAAAGATAGGTAGGAAAAAATAAAAGTTAAGCAAGGAACACAAATATCTAGAATATATATGCACCATTTTAAAATTCACACCATTAGTTTCATCAATCTTACTTCTACTTATTAAAATTTTAAGGTCAAGTTCTTCTATATATTCCCAGTTTTCTTCTCTTCTCTTGCCGATGTGGGTTGTGAGATCTCCTTTTTATTACCTAAGATGCATATATCCCACATTGATTATAGAATGAGACCAACCTCCCTCCAATGCCTATATAAACCCAACTTAGCTTTAGTTTCTACTTAGAAAACTTAAAACTTTCTCTTGGCTTCAATTTGATAAGGCCATTAAGAGTTAAAATTGTGGATCATGGAAACAAAACTCAAAGATATGCCTTTGGTGTTTATAAATACACTAAGAGCCCGAATTGACAACTCCTTATTTCCACTTGTTCCCACATCGAAAATGTTTTAAAAGTGGGGTATAAATCTACTTTATTTAAGGCTGAATAGATAGTTAAGGTTTCAAATTTATTAAAACGTGAAAGTTAAACGTTTTATGAACTTGTGGAGAATGCTACCATTTTGGCATCCCACATCGAGAAATTTTTGAAAAGAACAACCTCTCAACTCTATTTAAGATTTCGGGGTGCAAAGTATTGAAATCATATCAACTTATACTTAAGCTCTATATAGCCGAAAAAATATTAAAAATATAAAATATTTGGAGCATTATTAATGCAAGGAAAATCAGTTCAAAATTTTAAAATACAAGAAAAACACAATGAACTGAAATATGTTTGGATGTTTAATACATGATGTTATTTAGTCCCACATCCAAATGGGGTGAAACTAGATATCTAACATTCTTTATATAACTAGGTGTTGGAAATATTTAGGATCAAAATTTGTGCACTTGGAACACTTGTTGTTTCATTGAACTAAGTTCACTTGTCCCACATCGAGGGGATTAAGGTGAAGGTTACCTTACTTTTCTATATATGCACATATTAGCTCTGCATGATACATTAGCTTACCATAATATATGCTAAGCTTGGGGCTAACACACGTTGGCTCTTTGAATTAGTTCAAAATTTTCATCTTTTCTTCCTTGGGCACCCAACCCTCTATTCTCATTCCTCTCAATCTTTCCGCGTTTCTCTCCCTTTCGTTCCTTTTTTTTGGCCCTCGATTAATTTCGGGCCTGACTTATAGTTACATTTTATGGGAGCTTCGATCCAAAGAAGCAATCCAACACTCAAAATTAAAATAAAATTGTATACTAAGTATTATTATTATTTAAACAACTCAAATAATGTAATAAGAGTAATTTATTATATTATTTTATCAAATGACTTAGGATATTACACTCATATTATTCTAATCGTCACATAGACGTCATAAACTTTTATCTACCCTTCGTTTCACCCAAATCCGAATTTACGGATTGAAAGTTATGACTAAACAGTCAAACCACAACCACATAGGCATATAATGCATCAATCAGTGAGCACGTAGCACATAACACGTAAGGTATTCGATCAAAATAATTTTTCAAAGAAGATTCCTGGTTAAAATGATCTTCCAAGTATTTAATACGATTTTTTGAACATTTTTCGGAATTAAAACGGGTCTTCGAATCATTTTATAACTAAATAATAGTGTTTGAACACCCGAATCTGACTTTAAAGTAATTATCGAGCCTTGAAAATAATTTCAAATAATATTTTAAAGTTCAAAACTATTTTTCAAAATTTTTAAATCAATTTTAAATAATTAAATCTAATTATTAAATCAATTAAAATTAATTAATAATTAATTAAATTAATTAATCAATTAATTATAAATTAATCGATTAATTAAAATAATTAAAAACTAATTAAAATTAATTAATGAAATAATTTCAATTTATTTTTGAATAAATAAATAATTATAACAATTTTATGAATTTAAAATAATTAAATAACTAATTTATGATTTTTAGAATAATAAAAATATCATTTTTTAAATAATTTAAAACATAATTCCTTTTTCTGTAAATTGTGCAACTGAAGTACAGAAAATAACAATGTTTGTAAAGCAGAGGGGTGTAAATGAAATCCCCCCCCCAATCTTCTTCTCCGACCACACGGCCGGCCGGAACTCCATGACCACCGCCATGGAGCTATTCCGGCAGCCTGAAAATCTTCCAGAACACGCCCAAACTTGCAGCGTATCACGTACTCACTTCCAGAAATGTGTTTGTGTTATTAGAATCAGCAAATTGTAGTTATCTTGATCGGAAAATCAAATCGAAGTTCCGCCACCGGCGAATTCCGATTTTCCGATCAAGGCCCTAGAGGTATCGTCTGATAAAACCAGTGGCACTAATGAGTTCCTTTTTCTACGATCTGTTTATTGATGTAATTAGTATGTTCTCAGGTTTTACAGATCAAAAATCCGGCCAAAAATATAAACTTTCCGGTGACTTCCTTCAAGAACACCTAGAACACTCAAACTCAAAAATCAAACCAAGTTTTCTACATGTTATTGAACTCAGTTTTTGACATATAATATACCAAATTGACCAGAAAAATATTATCTACACGATGGAATCATCAAAACATATCAACAACATCAAGAACAAAAATTTATATATTAATCCTTAATTAATTCGAAATAAAATAATTAAATCAGAAAAATTCCTTGATTTCTGGGAAAAACAAATGGTTGATTCAGAAAGAAGATTTCGAGAGCTTCGTTTTGATATATTACACGCCATAATCGGAGTTCGATAACGCCTTCGTTCGTGCGTTGATTCTCAAGAACGCGACATGAATTCGATATTTTCTCTGTATTTTACGGGGTTTTACTGTCTGATTGTGATTATACGAATAAAATGAAATGATAAAAGGGCTATATATATTTTTGGAATATTGGTTCATTTTGGATCATTTTGGATCGTTAAATTAGTTACTTAGCCGCTAAGTAACTGCAAAAACGATCCGATTTGATACCCGTATTGGATAATTATCCAAACTGGGCTTCTTATAAAAACTCTATACGAAATTAATGTAATAACATCCCGTCTTTTGAGAATACGGGCTTTGTAGGTACATCGAAATAATTATCGTATCGAAAATTATGCGCGCCGGGCCGCGCACAAGTCAAACCGTAATCCGGATTGAAAAAGTCAAAACACGGAAAATGTCTGGAATTACCAAATTAGGTTGGAAAAGAGTTTTCAGAAGAGTTTCGGGTTGTAAAAACGTAAAAACGGTTGAAGTCGGACGATTTCCGACTTTATAAAATAATTTTATAATTATTCAGAAAATAATTAATAAATTCATAAATCAATAAAAAATCATATAACAGTCCAAAAATTACCAGAAAAATACCGTAATTATCTATATTTTATTCTGGTCATAATAAAATTAACATACTTATTCTTTATCACATATAAACATCCACATATCCACACCAATCATCAGATAATTCACCAAAAATCACATAATAATCATATAAAAATTATTTATTGATAAAAATAATTACACGTGATATCCCGGATATTACACTCATAACCAATTATGACCTGAATTCATACATTTGAAGCTTATGATGCAGTTGCTATTTTTCAATCCTTCATAGGCATATCTTCAGGCGTTCGACTCGGTCTTCCTTATTCCTTGAATGGGCGAGGATGCTATCAATAAATACAATTACACTATCCAAATAATTCTGATACACTATGTTTATTTGATCCTCAGACTTACCACTTCTGATAATCATTGCGTAACTTCATACCTCCATTCTTTTTTTCCCACATGATCACTTTTGTGCATAGCGCGAAACACGTCTTATTTTCTTATTCCTTCATTCCATATTCCTGGAGTTTCTTTAACTCGTTACTTCATCTCTACTGGACCGTACGATACTGGGCTATTAATACCAGCTCGACTCTGTGCAATAACCAATGAGAAATTCTTACTTTATTCCTCGAGGTAGCCTTGGTAAATCATTCGTTCGAACCTTCGAGACTTCACTTTAATCCTAAAAAATTCCAATATGAGATTTATTGTAACGTTCTTCTCTTAACAGTTCTCCACAAATACCGTTGTTTAATCTTCCCTGTTTATGCGCATTCTTTGAATGAAATTCCTATCTTTCAATTATCGACGTTCTATTTCATTCTCCTATCAGTTCTGGCACAACTGACGTTCACAACTTGCATATATCCTGGATTATTTTATAAAATTTCTTTATCATCCTTTTAATTCCAATTTTTTTTCTTAATTAGTTCTCCATTCTTGTTATTCATTATCTCTTTTAAACATAAGGAATTTCTTTTTCTTGATAATACTAATATGTTCATTATTATACAGGTCATTTCTGGAGTAACACTGGAATAAAGGATTTTATTTATAACATTTAAATTCTTAATATCAGAATGTTTAAAATTTATCGGTAGCTATTTTCTTAGCCTTGCCTAAATCATTGATGATTGCATACTTGGCCTTCCCCATTTGATCAACATTTTTTTCCTGAGTTCACATGCGAACTTCATCAGTCTCTGCCTTATATTAGATACTTGGATTTGCGAGTCTACTAGTATTTCACAAAAACTTCCATTCAACTGCCATTCGACACGGGTGTACATTCAAGTCCTTCTTGGAACGTTATTACAGATGATAAAATCTCTTTGTTTTATCTTACATCTTCAGTTCTTGAAAATGCTCTTCTTGTTTATCACAAAGGCCTATTCATCCAGATAAAACCTCGCACAAATCTGCAGTAACATCCGACTAATTCTATTAAACTTTCAATTTTTGCTAAAGCCATTACTTCCTCCAAATTGCTAATCACATTGATTTTGGATCTGGAAATCAGGTCAGAGTTTGACTTAATCTAATTGGAATCGACTTCCATTTAACTAACCAATAGTTGGTAAAGTTAATCAATTAATTCTTTTAACTGATCAATTAAACCAAGTGCTGACTAGCTAACTGGAATTAAAGACCAATTATATAAAGTCTGTTTGGTCATGACAACCTTTTCCAAGAACCGAGATCACAATCATTTGGAGTATCAATGAGAATGGAAATATACTTCTTTATCTTTAAAAGTAGGGTAATTCTAAAAATTTGGGCATCACTTCCTCTATACTATCGACTACCAGTCGGACTCAAGCCGACATCATCAATCAACCAAATCGTCCACAATCATATCCACCCACTTCCATCAACCAAATTCATCCATTCACCATAACTCAACTGTAACATTTTGATCAGCACCTGTACTATTAACTAGCATAGCATCTATCTTTTGAATTGGACTGAGGTGTTAAACTAATAATGATTAATATCACCATATGTTTTTTCAATTCTTTCTGAATATTACTATATGTTATTTATGAACTTAAAATTTATTTCGTTGTTTCTCAAAAATTTGATTTCGCCATTCTTTTAATTTATTTCTGACCATTACTAATTGGTTTATCTTTTAATAACCATGTATGGTCTTCATTATTATCGTCGCAATCTGGTGGAAACTTAATCGTTATATTATTATTTTTTAGAAGGTTTCACAATCGAGCCACCATTGCTTTATCTCCACTTATGTTCCCGTATCGACTTCCATCACTGGTCTGCTATGGGTATTAAATTCACCATAACTTATTTACTCAAGTTAGAAAACTTCACAATTTCTTGAAGAACACGTTCAAAATTTGGTTGAAATTAAGATTTCTTCTATTTTGAATCTTCACGACAAATATCCTTCTGCGATGAAGGAATGCTTCACGTATTAATCGCCTGTCTAAGGCATTGTTCAGAATTCCCCTAATCTTTGATTGTCGTCCTGACACTCGTTCGCTTTGTCTGATGCATACAACCTTACTTCCTTATTTTATAATTAATTTTTTTGTTACAGTTCGCTAACCATTTATCTCACGTCAAATTCTCCTGCCTTAAAGCGCAACGTCAAATTCTTCTGATTTAAAGCGCGTAGTTACTGGAACCTACTGTACTGGCGAGATCCTCATAACAAGAATAACTGTCTGACTTGATGTTTTTTCCATGACCACGTTATCGATGTATTCGTTCTTCCTTGCCCGCAGATGCCCATCATTTATCGGTTTGCAATCATATCCACCTTTGACACATAATTCTACCGGTAATACGGGACTATTCCATTTCTTTTGTAATTGTCAAAGAACATAATTTACGCGAGAGGAGAGTTTATGAATATGATTTTGATTGAAAAGAAACGGATAAGGAATGACAACGCAACATACAGTTCGAAAAATCTGTAAGTCAATAAATTGAAGGAAGAAGAATGAATGAAGATTTAGATGTGAATGAGACAACCATATTTGTACGCAGAATGGCCAGTCTTTCATATTATATGGCATACAGCACATGATTAGGTGGTGTTCCACCCGACTCTTCGTCATTTCGACAAAGCGTCATACCACAACACTGTTTATCTCAATGAGGAATCAATAATTCGAGAAGAGAAACAATTCAGAAGGAATAAAATAAATTTTCTTTCATTTTCGCCTTATATGATTTATCAATAGAAGAAGCTTATACGTATTCAAGAATCAAGAAGAACATATGCTATCGTATTAGAAGAAAGAATGTCAGTGTTGATCACCTTCCACGCTTCACCTACGTATGCCTTCAGGATCCTTCAAATATAGGTTCACAGTTCAAGTCACATCATTGCTTCGGAATTTTGTCAGGAAATGCCTTCACGTCATATTTTAATGATTCGACCATACACGCGTCCTTACGAAATTTATAATTATTACTTCCGACTTCATCTATGCCGTGTAGAATAATAATCGATCCCGTAACGTCTCAACTTCGTCGATAGGAACATTATTATTCTCTAATCATCTGGAAGATTCTTTCATTTTCTTCAATCATCCGTTTTCCGTTCGAATTATGAGTCTCGTTAAATTTTAATAATTTCATGAATTGGGTAATTAATTTTTAACATGTTGATACAATTATTGATATTATTAAACAAAATTTATGTTTGTCTTTCATGGAAAACTTTAAACTTTCTTCTTACTAGTGGGTCTACTTGGTCCCCCAAATTAACAATACTAAGTCTAAATCCATTCTTCTTTTTAAGTCATTTTCTGTTTATAATAACAAGAACTTAAGTAGTAACTCGACAACCAAATTGTGAAACTCATTTTATGCAAAAGTCTTCTAAAAGTTGATTAAGAAAATCTTTTTAGAAATCTCATTTTAAAATTTTGAAAATCAAATATTTTGTTGTCATTACTATATAAGTCACTTGCTATTCTTATGATCCATTAATGAGATATCTAATTAAAGGAATGCCCATGTACGGGTCTTTCCACTTTGGTATGTTCTCTACATCTCCTTAAATTCTGTTCGTATTTATTAGTCGACGAAACTTTAAGTTACCGTTGTATACCATTTTATTCATAACTCCAACCCAATGTTGACGTCTGCCACCTTTTTTGATATTTTCATCGTCGTCCTGGACGTTATACTTACGATCACTAATGGAATTCGATGTTTTCTCTGCAGATAGAGTCGCACCTTCGTTCTAGTCTTCCTCATACCTGATAAAGTAAATATCATTCCTTGCACAACGCCCACTAAGCGATGGAGCTTTCTCGCAATGGTGGTGCTTTTGCAGCTTGCAACTTTGGCCCTTCATCAGCTTCCATCAACTCGTTGCCTCCAGCGTGGAGCTCATCCTACTACCTAATTCTAAATTAAAATCATACCAAAGCTCACCTAGCCTCTCTTTCACAAGTTCTCACAAGAATCAATCGCATTTTCTTCAAAACCGCATAAAAAGTAGGGTAACATACCTAATCTTCGTCAATTTGTCGATTCCTTATTACTGTAGGATCGGAGAACTCAATATACCTATAGCGTTGTGATATTCGCCTTACACTTCCCTCAACAATCCCGACTTACCAATTCCATATCGGACCTGCTAATCCTCACTCGCACTCAATTCGAACTTAAAATGAGTATACCTAGGGTCTTTCCTATCTTATATGGCCTATCACTCCTATCTTACCCTCACTTATTCTTATTTCAGTGACCAATAACCTGTAGCTCTGATGCCAACTTGTAAAAACCCAAATCTGGGGTCAAGATTTGGTGTCACGAACAATCTTTATATAAAATAAAAGAACATTCAATTAAACCCTTAAAATACGGATCGTTTACAGGTTATGGTATGAAACAAGAATCTAACCTTCTACAATTCACAACAACTACCATACAAGTGTAAATACCTTTATGCTAATGCTCTTGTCTCATTTTTCTAACATCTTCATCCTCTCGCAGCGGAGATCTATCTAACTTCTGCTGTCTATCAAAAGCTATTCACTTTTATCATTATCTGCTTCTGGAAGAAATAAGAATTACAAAGCAAGAATGAGGCAAAAATGCCCAGCAAGTATATAATTTGAGTTTCAAATATTAATATCAAAGGAAAATTCCCGGACAAAAGCTTTAAACAATCTTAAACGATTCTACTTATTTGAGAGAGTTGAGCGAATAAACATTGGCTGTTACCAGCCTTTAGTTATAAATCCAAAAATGACAAGCGATTCCCAGATTCATCTCCTGAATCAGGGTTTTGTCCGATTTTGGAATCATAAAACTTTTCAAGAGTGAATACCGTTAATGGAGATCAACAACAAATTAGACCGGACACTAGTTTGCACCTATACCCTGCTGATCAGCCAGGATACAGTACAGATCTATATCTCCCTATATAGATCCAGTCGAGTACCCAGGCTCCACGACCCATCTCAAGGATACAAAAATGTTCCGGTCCTTCGGATTAAGAGAACTTAATCCCATACATCACTATCCAGTCCGTAGAGTCTTTTGATGTCAAATCATTTTGAATTCAAAACATCCTAACTCAGGGTTCGCAAATAACCCGAAAGAATGGGTATTTGCTCAAGAGAGCAATCGAATCATATGAACAATAATGAAAGGAACATGCGTAATAAGAGTAATTTTAGCGAAATATAAAATAGTTAACTATTCTGAACTTAGAATAGGAACGAAGAAATATTTGTAGTATTTTAAAAGAAAGTTCAGGAATACTTGCCTCAATAAGCTTTAATCGCTATTACTAGCTGACTTTGGTTCAACTTGAACGTTCGGCTTTATCGTCAAACTACTATCCCATTTTGGATACGATCCCAACACTCAGGCCCTTCGATTGGAACTTTGTTGATTTCGACGTCTAATCACTAGATCATTCCTAGTCCGATGTCGATACTCGGGTTTTTCGTCTAGGACCTACAGGGCTGAAATACCCTATTTCAGATAATCGCTTAAGCTTAACATCAAATCGCTATCACTTCTACCCATACGATTTCATAACCTGATTCGTATTTATATGTATTATTGAAATACACAAAGAAATTATGGCTTGCACCTTCAAAACTCAGTTCGGTATTTATTTTCGGAAAATACGTATACTCGTCCTTTGGAAAAATAGGGTAATCGATTATTTATAATTTTCATGTCTCAACCGCAATTAAATTCATATAATATAGTTATATATGGTTATTCGACGTCTCCGATAATTCTTGGTTACGTTCCCGTATTTTCGGAATTAATTTTCCGAAAATTGGGCAGCGTCTCCATTGTTTATCGGCCTACCCGTCGAAGCAATTTGACGTCACTCCAATCAAACGATAACATCCAGTCACAATTCACAATTCCTAATCACCATTACCATTTAGTTATTAGTTATTATTATTGTTCGTTTTTGTTTCGAATTAATTCCTCGAACTACTTTATTTAATTCATAAATATAGGACTCAGATAAAAATCATCACCGTCCACCGTCCGCTCTTAGAAATTCATCGCGGACGGCGGAAAAATTCATTGGTGCCCGAAATTATTCGGGTGTCCGAATAAATCCTACCGATTATTAACTATTTCCCCCGCGAATTGGTTTAATATCATGAAATATTAATCAAAAGTTTTCTGCAACAAAACAGAAAAAGAGAAGTCCAAATTAGAATTATAACAACCCAACAATCAACTACACAATTACGGCCCAAATAGGCCTGCACAAACCACAACCCAGCAAACCATCACAAAAAGACACACAAAAACATGCACACACGTGCCTCACGCGCCGCCACACATAACACACACACACGCACATTACACACACACTTACACATATATACACACAAGGATATATATATAGATATATATATATATAATCCAACAGGAGTAAAACGGAGCAAGCAGCTGGAAATTACCGGAAGAAAAGAAACTGGAAAGTCACCGGAAAAGAAAAGGAGAAGTCGGGGAAGAAGAGAACGGGGAGAGGAAGAGAGGAGGAGGGAAGAAAACGAGAGAAAAAAAGAGAAACAGAGAGAAAAATAATCGAGATGAAAGTGAAAGAGGGAGAGAGACGGGAAAATGAGAGATGGAGAAAGGCGGTGGTGGCTGGGTGTGTGTTTTTATTCGTTTATTTTATATATTTGTTTCTTCTTGTTCGCCACGTGCCCTAATTTGACCGCAAACCTGAATTTTAACGCCCGCATCTTGAATTTAACGATGCAATTTCGAAGATAAAAATAAATAAAATAAAATTAAAAAAAAATCATGCCGAAATATAATTAAAGTTCTCGGAATAGTTAAAAACTAATAAACTAAAATTTTCATAATTTTTAACTCATTTTTGACTCGTAACTGACACCCGTATTTAACAATTAATCGAACAAACGCGCGGTTGAGTAAAAGCCAGAAAATTTTCGGAATAATTTTAGAATTCTCGAAATGTTTACAACTTAATAAAATAAAAATTTCATGATTGTTGAAATAATCTGGAATTTAATACAAAATTTACAATTAAATGCGATCCGAAAATCATTTAAAGATGAATAATTGATAAAATATTGATTTCTAAATTTTATAAACTCCTAAAAATAATAAATAAAATTATAAAGCAACAAAAATAATTTTAGATATAATTTTTGCATTTATAAGAATAAATATTTAATAAAATCATTTTAAAAATGAATTAAATTCATACAACTTGATAATTAATTATAAAATTAATCTTCGCATCCAACAATTCACAAATAATTAATAATACAGCAACACATAGCTGACAAAACCATCACATATTTTATTAATTTAATAATTCGATAATGACATTTACATATTGGATCCGAAAATAGGTTACTTAGCCACTAAATAACTATATAACGATACAATTTTAATACTAGATTTGGATAGTTATCAAAACAGAGCTTCCGATAAAACACTTTATACGAGAATAAGGTAATAATATCTCCCCTTTTGAGAATACGGATTTTTATCGATCTATAAAATGATTAGCATGTCAAAAAATTTACGTCGGGACTCGTACGAGTCAAACCATACCCCAGATCGAAAAAGTCAAAACACGAAAAGTGTTCAGAATTATCAGATTATGTAAGGAAGGAGTTTTCGGAAGAGTTTCGGGTTGTAAAAACGCAAACACGGTTGAAGTGGGATGATTTCTGATTCTAAAAAGTTATTTTATAATTACGTAAAATTAATCATGATTAATTCTATAAATTCTTATAAAATCATATAATAATCCAAAAATTACCAGAAAAATACCAAAAATATCTATATTTAATTCTAGATAATTAGAAATTAAAACATCCTAATTTTATTAGATATCAACGCCCAAATATTAATATCAATCATCAAATAATTTACCAAAAATTCATATAATAATCACATAATAATTATTTATTGATAAAAATAATTATATAATATTTCTTGGACGTTACAAGAGCTTTCTATTGGTATCAATTTCAGAATTTGAGGTGAGGTATATCGCAAAATTGAATATTTGGTGTTCTTGTTCTTAATAATTTTTTTTTGATTCTTAAATAAGTGTTTGATATTTGTGTTGATTGTTTAATATTCCTAAGGTTGCAAGGGTCGATTTAGTGTATTAAAATGTTAATTTTGGTTTCGATTTAGTAGAATTCAAAGTTCTTAGTTTATTGAATTTTTCAAATCGAATTCTTGAAGTTATGCTTGATTGTGGCTTAATTTAAATTTTAAGGATAGATTCTAATTGATTCAAGTTTTAATTTGAGACCAGAAGCATTGAATTTGGTTAAGGAATTGACTAGTTGAAGATTTCGCCAGAAAAGCTCAGAGCTCTCGCCGGTTTTTGAACGGAATCAACGATGTAGTCGTTGATTTCGATTTATTCCATCGTTGATTCCGATTTTTTTTGCCCTAAACGTGTTCCTGAAAGGTGTGAGAGTTGTTCTATATCAAAACCGGCGTGAAAGGAGGTCGGTATGGCTCCGTTGGAACTTCGCCGGGAAAATCCAAAACTCTAGTTCTGTACTTTCTATTTCATATTTAATTTAAAATTCATTTTCTAAAAACCCTTTCTATTATTTTCAAAAATCATTTTATTATGATTTTAAATTCTAAAAGAATTATTTACTTAATTATTTTAAATCCCAAAATTTATTTTTCTTTTATTATTTTAACAAATACAATTTCATTTAATTATTTATAATTTATTTTAGCTAATTATATATTAATTTAATTAATTGATTAATTCATTTAATCAATTAATTTTATTTATAAATAGTTAAATAAAATGTAAATTATTTATAATTAATTCAAATAATTTCTAAAAATTAGTTTTAAACTTTTGGAAATTATATTTTGGTATTTAAAAATCAATTAATATTATTATTAATTGATTAAATTATATTTATTTCTTATTTTATTGTAATAAATAAACCGTTCATCCTTTTAATACGATACGAACATGTATAGACTCAGAAAAACATTACACTTCCAATAAAAATACTTTTAAATCCTAATTTCTTTTGTAATGCAATGTCATTTGAATTGTATATCATTCTAAGTCGGTATTTAATCGTTAAACACTGTTATTGACCTGATTTCTGTTCTGAATGTACTGAGACCTATCTGTTGACTATTTGATTTATGTGTTACATGAAATATATGATTATGTATTATATGAATACCATGATTACGTGCTATGTGATAAGCATGCTATCTATTTACAGTTTTAAAATGTCATTATTAGTTATAAACGATCGGGTAGACGTCAAAACGTATAGTTACGTCGATTGAGTTTAATTCTATCAATTAAGATAGTCCTTTTATTTATAGAATCGAGTAGCAAGAAGCGCAACCAAGTGTTAGTCAGAGTTGATAGTCAATGTCACACCCTGAACATTATAACAAAAATGAACAACTTATATATAAATATTACAACTGAGTGCGATTACATAAATATCCAAGATTGTTTGGTTTAAACTTTGAACAACCCATCACTACTACTATTACAATTATACAATATCATCATTCCTCACTCAATAGCATGGCGATTCTACCTGAGCCCTAATATAGTTCTCAGCAACTCCATTGGTAGACTTACGAGTAGTTTGCTTCATCCTAACCGTACTTTCTAGCTGAAATGACATGGGTGAATAGCAAGAAGTGAGCCAAATACTCAGCAAGTCCATAAAGGAACATGATAATAGTATCTCAAATCATGATTTAAAGGTAAATAAAAGGCATCAATTATAAAACATTTGAAATCAATTCTCCGCTCAAAAATCATTTTATGATGCTACGGATTATAGTCGGTGATCAGCCGCGAAGTAATCCTGAACCTCGCTGGGTTCTAAACAATTTGGGTGGGATCCCTAGGCATCTTTTAAGCCTAATATAACAAATGTGGAAAGGACATGCGTCTTAGTCCAGATCCACTAATCTCAAGAAAATATTCTTTTGTAGAATACATCTTTTGCAATCTTTCTCATTTTTAAAATTGATGCCTAGAATCATCTTTTAAAAATAAGTATCTAGATAAATCAATTCTCAATGTATGCTTAGATCACAACATATAGAATGAAATTTATGGGATTTGAATAACAAGGTTTATCTCAAAATGAGTAGTGTCAAAATAAGGAATTATCGAAATATACTATTTAGCAAGGATTCATGGTATCATGGCATTTGATAAATAAACATAGCATGGATAACTCAAGAATAAGATATACTATGGTAAGGTAATGATCATAAGTTCCAATGTAAACAAGGGTATTGGAACAAGTGTAATCAATTCGAAGGAAAACATTGGTATAAGTTAGAGTGAGAGTACTTGCCTTATAGCGCTTCCAGTATTCTTACAAGAACTTACTTCACGTCACCTAAATTATCTTTTCTTTTTCTACAACTCACGTCCTTGCCTTTTGAATCTACACTAATAATTGACAATACTTCAGTATCTTTTATAATCATCTCGACGTTCACCCTGAACGTCTAACACTAGTCTACCCTTTCGATACTTTTATACTTAACCAACATAAATAATCACATAGCACAACTCATATCATATAAGATAATATCACATTGTTTATATGTACTAACATGTATGCGTACAAGTCCCTATATATATCAATTATGTGCCTCATTCACGATCAACTAACTATACATTTAACCACCATTCTAATTACTTATACAAGTTCCACTTAGCATTTTAAAAAAATGAACTTCGATTTGAATATCCTCTTAATTCAAATTAAACTATCAACCAAATCAATTCCACAATCATCTTGATCAAACAAGCATGTACAATTATTTAAATCGACTTAAATAATTTCAAAAACCCAAAATTTTATACCGCGCACACTTTACTAAAACATTGTTAGTAAATCGAAAATAATCAACTTGACACGAAATATATCAGGCTTCCTTATGAATAAAATCCCAAACCGATATTAAAATTTCATTTCAAAATTAGTTTATTTAGACAAAAAATGAACTGATTAAATTATAAATAGAACACAGAAATTTCTGCTCTGCGCAGACTTGAGTAAAACATGCATAACTTTTTACTCGTTAAATCAAATGACACAAAGTTTTTGTGTTCCTAAACTAGATTTCAGGTTGCACATAATCACAGAAGACTTGGAATACAAAAAAGACACATAACATGACGAAAACAGAGCTTGAAACAGGGCATGCAAGAACAAAACTACTCGTGATTACATTTACTAATACCGAATAGAATTCTAACTTAATTACAACCATAACTTAAGAAAATCACCTAGTACTTAACATGCACTTACACATATAATATTATCATTTAACTAGAATTTAGTTTGATATTATCATCTATAATTTAATCAATTTTTGAATTAAACCTTTAAAATTCGAATCAAAATTTACACAAATAAAGCCAAACTTCGATCACACATAACTCGTTCGTTTAAATCCGATTGACATGATTCAAGAGCCTATTCCAACTATTTTTTCGCAAGAAATCCAAATGTGTAATTATTTAGAAGATCCGAATTTAATTAAGTCCTGAACGAATTGACTAAATGTAGCAGTTAAAAAACTACATAAAGACAGATCCACTTATTACTATAATCATCTAATTGACACACAAATTATGACATGCAACCATCTATGTCAACATGCATCAATGATGAACCACATTCAATTCAAATTTTCAACATGCATCAGAAATCAATGGCATGCAAACATACACAAGATTAGAACAAGTCTTATAGCATGATTAAGTATCAACATCATTTAAACTCATGCCAAAAGACTAGCATAAAACAAATGCTTACACACCGAATTTCAGGAAGCTCAAAGAACAAAAAATGAATATAATCCAGTTATCTTTCCAGCAAAACAAAAATCAAAGCATTCCGATATATAACGAATAAGATACAAAATTTACAAAAATTTGAAAACTACATACCACTAACATGCATCTCAAGTACACACCAATATTTCAATTAATATCAAATCGTCATCTTAAACATTCAAGAACATCCCCTCGGCTCTCATATTGATCATGGCTGAGAGGGGGTTGAAGCTTGGTGATGCCTTCATATGATTTTTCACCATGGTTTGATCTCCACATTTCATATGCTACATATCTAACATCTCTTTTTAGGTTCACCTCAAGAAATTTAATTGTTCTCGGATAAACTCAAAAGTGGATTTCTAAAAAAAATAAAAATTAGCTACATGCAAGATATGGAGGAGTAGAGCTTTGAAAAATATGAAGTTTAATGGTGAGAGATTGAAATTGGGATATGTTTTAGCATTTGCATGCAAGAGAGAGAAGTTTGGGAGGGGGAGAGAGTTCGAAGAGAGAGAAGAGAGAAAGGAAAAGAGAAAGAAAGAGTGATCCAAGAGGAAGAAGAGAATGGGGAGGAAAGGAAGGAAGAGTGGGTTTATTTATAAGTGAGTGGATGGAAAAAATGGTCATTTTCCAACTAATTCTAGAAACTTGTTTTCTTTTCTCTCTTTTATTCTAAAATCAATAAATCTCTCTTTTATAAAATATAAAACATCTTTATAAAATCAGAAAATCAAATCCTATTTTTAAATAAAGAGCATGAAATTATCTCTTCTCCCATATTTTTAAAATAAGTTTTGAGCGAACAGTAGGGAGGCCATGTATATGATGCCATCACTATAATTTATTGTAAATGGAAAAGATGGCTGTGGTGCTAGATGGACTAGCCAAGTACTAGCGTGTCATAACTCATAAGATAAACAATCAAAAAATGAAGGTGGTGTGTAAAAATAACTGTTGTACTATAATTAAACATCAATATATCAGTACTGTCTATGCAGTCATCCAGTTGCATCCAAGCCAAGGCATCATGCGGAAAAAAGAGGAACAAGGAAAAACCGATGCAAGCCGGAGAAAAACAAATTAACTACTCGAAAGTAGATACTACTGGTTTTGGTGGATCAACCATAAAGATATCTAGAAGTTCATCAACTGTAGTATACTTGTAATCCGGATACAGCTTAACCGCATCTAAGTCATCTGCTGTAAGTTCATAATTCATCTCATCACCTTTTATAAACATGCTATGAACTATGGCGCCGGCGACAGCATTCTGTAATCTAGAGGCTGCATATTAAAATTCTTAGTTGATTAGTGCTTTATCTTTTTTTTTCGACTTTTCAAAAATGACTGGTGAAGTTAGAAATTTCAGAAAAAACAATGTGACAATTTGGGTCAAATCACAAGTCTGAAAAATACAAAAGTACATGGTATCTTACACCGAGAGAGCTTGATGATCTCTTCCTCAGAAATGTAGGTCTTTTCCACGGTATGCCCGGTTTTTTTCTCCCAGCGTGAAATTAAATCTAACTGAGTGATTATATTTTTCGGGAGCCTGTAGATAACTATACCATTTTCTGTTCGGGGATCTGTTGCAGCTTTCACAGTATATCCAGCTATGTCCTTTTCGAAATTACACACAACTACATTCAAATGGAACATTCTTAAGAAGAATTCTTAAAAGTATCAACCTTTGTGAATTATGAATTTTTGCAAACATATGCAGATTTGGTCAAAACTTATAAAACATCTTTATATGAATTCTACATGATCAGCGGTCAATAACTAAAATAGTGATCTTAAATTCATTTTAAAATGCACGACGACCAAAGTAAAATACTCATATACGAAGATCCATTTGTCTCTCTCTTGCAAAAGTCTGTGGAAGTCTCATCTTAAACCAATTCCAGGTATCAAAAGATTTTTGGTGGTACGGTTAATATATGGCGGCTATCGACTCATCATGTCACGCCCCCAACTTAAACAACAAATTAAATATAACTATTACAACATTTTAAAAAGAAGTAAACATAACCAACTTCTCGGCAAAAAAAAAAAAAACATAACCAACTCCAAGATCTTACAGTATAGGGTTTGGAACAGCCCAACACTACCATCTATTACAACTGATTTTAAATAGCGAGTCCTCACACAAAACTACTATCTCTTATTCTACCTGAGCTCGAACATAAGCATCAGCATCACAGGTCTTACGGGCAGTCTGCTTGAATCTAACCATAGCTGCTAGCTGTAATATCAGGGTAAAGCAAGGAGTAAGCCAAATGCTCAACAAGTACTAAACAATACGATACAAAACACAAATCGAGATATACATTAAAGAATGACAATGGAAAGACATAACCAATGATAACGAGAGATAAAACTATGGGTGATGGCATCATTTTGCTTGTATCCAAACAATTTGAAAATCATATCTTAATCAAAATCATTTTATGATGCTACGGATTACAGTCGGTGATCAGCCGCGAAGTAATCCCGAACCTCGCTGGGTTCTAAAACATTAATGGGATCCCTAGGCAACTTTTAAGCCTAATATAAGTGTGGAAAGGACTCGTGTCTCAGTCCAGATCCACTATTCAAAGAAAACATTTATCCCCCTTTGGGACTGAAAATCCACATTTTATTTATTTCAAAAACTGATGCCGATTTATGACCAAAATCTCTTTTAACAGTAAACATTTTTATCAAGGGATTATAGAACAACTCGAAACACGGGAAATATGGTACTAAATCTCAAGGCCATGATCCACTATACTTTACTTTATTAGGATAACTAAAATGATTTCATATATATAACTTGGACAAGGAAATTTAGTGAGGCTATTGGATATTATGGAGGGGTATTGCCAAACTGGGCTTAAAGCAATGGTTTCTCGTCAAGGTGCAAGTGCTAGATCATCAAGAAGATAAGCTTCATGAATACTAAGGGTGTTAAGGTATGAAGAATGATCTTTAACTCAGGATATATCAGAATTGTTAAGCTTTAGGATAAGAAAGAGGGGTATCAATCAATAAGGAACAACTTTGATAAATATCTGGCTTTTAGGTATCAAGGTGAAGTTTCTATAGGGGTTCAAGCATCAGGGTGAGATATCAGCACTTTAGGGATCGTTAGCATGTTAATCAAGAGGATCAATCAAGTATTATAACAACCCTTTATTTTATCATGGCATTCATCTTACTTTAATATACTATCATGATAAGACTACTTTACAATACGTACTCGAGGGTTCATGGCATTTCTATATGATTCAAAGATAATCATAAGATATGTTGATTTAAATATATCAAAATGAGTCAGGATACTTGCGTCAATAAATATGAACTATTTGTTACACAATTGCAGTGAATACGGAGATATGTTGAATCACTTGCCTTGAGAAAGGCTGGTCTGGTCTGACTGGTAGGAGCAACTGGAAGCTTCACTCGACCTTTATGGCAAGTTCACCCTCGTCTCGAGATCCTACATAAATAATAATAATCCTCATTATAATATATTCTCACCAACTTAACCTATTTACAACCCAAAATTAAACACGGATGGCACTTAGGCCTATATGCACTTAATTTATATTCACCTTATAAATATAATTGCACACACATAGCCACATATACTCACATATCATATATTAATACCAAATAACACCATATACACCATAATGCAACACTAGGCTTGGATGATCTCAATCCCCCAACTTAAGTCACTTGGTCGCTAAACTAGACAAAGTCTTCTAATTTTGGCTTCCTAACTCGAGGTGCCTTTACTAAACTATCCAAGACCTATTGACCCTCACTTGGGCCTTTTCCTCTACTGACCTTATACTATCTTACAACTATGGTGGTCAACCTAGATCTCACTCCTAAGTGTTCTAAAACTATGTGTTAAGTGAAAGTGCTCACTGGTGTAAATTTCAGAATGACAACTATGGTTTCTTGAGTGCATTAGACACTCTTAAACTACAATTTTTCCTTCAAAACTCTTACAAAAGACTCTCCTGACCTTAGGGCATCTCCCAAACTTGATGTGGCTCAAGGGCCTGGCTTGGGCCTTCTTGGGTCTAAGCTTAAAGTCCAAGGTTCCCCTGTTTTCCTGGGCAGAAAATGCCCAGACTTGAATTAAATTGTGACACATGGTTCTAACTCATATCCTATGAACTATGGCTGGAAAATCTCCTCTGACACTCCCTCTAACTAAGGCCCAATAGGGACTAATGAGGGCCTACCCATTACATGGTCAAATCTCCCTATTTCTATGTTGCAACAAAACTGTCTCCTGCTGGACAGATTTTGTCATTCTACTTGTGCACCTAACCAAACGACATGCAAACCTCCAACCAACTCCTAAAACCTTTTATATACTCCCAATACTAACTTCTGGAGGCTTGGACCTCAAAGTCCACAACAAATACTCATTCAAACTTCCCCATAAACTAGTGCATCAAATCTGGAAAAATGAAAACATCAACTAATCCCTTTCCACCTTAACTCCCACTTAAAAACCAAGCACCCAACTCTTTCCAAAGCAAACCTAGTGTCTTAATGTCCTAAAATAGTGTCTCAACAGAAGGGGAGATCATCCATGCTCAAAAATTAACAACATGCAACTAAAAAATATGACATGCAACTCATGGAAAACACATAACAAGATTTCGGCTAGGCATAAAGTTTTAAATGCTTGCAAAATCGACTTGCACATATTACTCATCCTTAATAATCATGAAATATAACTTCTTTTAACTATTAATAAGAAATTTATCATAGAAACAATCTATTTTAAGCACACATATTTCGAATTTATAGATTTTTAAACATAACAACATGATTTCGAAAAGAATAGCATGCAATACATGGTTGATCATCATTTTAATGTCTTAAAACTAGCAAGCATGGCTAAACATAAATATATAATGAAATTTCAGTAGCATGCAAAGGATTTTAAAGCATGATATCTCCATAAAACACTTAGTTAGCACATATACATAATATATCTCATGGAAAGCTCTTGAATTCACAAGAATCAAGAGTTTTTCTTTGGAGATCACATAAGAACTACACATGCATCCATGGAACTTCAACTTCCAAGTCACAAAACACTTGGAAAGTATATAAGATGAATGTGGGTAGAAGATTTACACTTGGGAAGATGAAGAATGAATTGAAAAATGGAAGGGGGTGGGGAAATAGGCCTTCGGCTGAGAGCAATGGTGGGAGGGGGGGAAGGAGAAAAATTTGTGGGGTGTTGGAATGTGGAATGAGTGGAATGACTTCTCCCACTTAAACTTTTGTTTTATGCTTTTTGGTTGACAAATAATGAGTGGAAGTGAGAACTTACATAAATGTCCTTTAGCTAAAGTTAGGCCATTTTGCATGCAAGGCTAATGTAGTAATTTGGTAATAATCAAATGAGTTAGTGGGGTCGGAAAAGTCTTATTTGCCCTTTGAGAGAGTAGAAGGGTGATTTGCATGCAAGGTCTCTTCTGTAATTTGATAATTATAACCAATAAAATTTGTAAGTTTGCACAACTGCGCAACATGTCTTCAATTGTTTGAATTGTCCTTTCACTCTGACCATCAGTCTATGGGTGGTATTCCGTGCTCATATTCAACTTCGTGCCAAGACATTCCTGAAATTGCTTCCAGAATTTCGAGTTAAATCGGGGATCTCTGTTTGAAACTATTGATACGGGTACTCCATGCCTTAGTACGATTTCGCGCACATACAGATGAACCAATTTGTCCAATGACGACTTCTCGTTAATTGGAAGGAAATGCACCGACTTCGTAAGACGATCAACTATAACCCATATAGCATCATGACCGGATTTCGTTTGTGGTAGTCCCACTATAAAATCCATAGCAATATTTTCCCATTTCCATTCTGGAATCTTTAGGGGCTGAATTAATCCGCTTGGTCGTTGATGTTCTGCCTTCACCTTTTGACAGGTATAACACTTCGCAACCCATTCTGCCACGTCTCGCTTCATATTTGGCCACCAAAAGTTCTGCTTTAAGTCCCGATACATCTTGGTGCTTCCCGGGTGGATTGAAAATCTTGAATTGCGGGCTTCTTGTAGGATCTCATTCTTCAATTCAGGTACATGAGGAATCCAAGTTCTTGAGGAAAACCTTAGTATCCCTTGCTCATCCCTTTGAGTATTAATCTCCTCTCCGGTTAACTGATTCTTCTCTTTCTCCATTACTTCTTCTTGACATTTCTTTATCTTTTCCACTAGTGTTGGCTGAAAAGTCATTGCACGACAAACTTCTTCAACCATTCTATAATTACAAAGTTCTAATCCAAATTTCTTAATCTCTTCAGACAATTCCTTTGGTGTTGCCATCATATTCAATCTCTCTTTTCTGCTTAGTGCATCGGCCACAACATTCGCCTTTCCGGGATGGTAATTTATCGAGCAATCGTAGTCCTTGATCAATTCCAACCATCTCCTTTTCCTCATATTGAGCTCCTTCTGAGTGAAAATGTACTTTAAACTCTTGTGATCTGTGTAGATTTCACACTTCTCTCCGTAGAGGTAATGTCTCCAAATCTTAAGTGCGAATACTACGGCGGCTAGTTCCAAGTCATGCGTCGGGTACTTGAACTCATGCGGTTTCAACTGTCTTGACGCATACGCTATCACCTTACCGTGTTGCATTAACACACAGCCCAATCCCTTATGTGAAGCGTCAGTGAATATCACAAAGTTTCCTTGGTCATCTGGAAGCACTAACACCGGAGCTTTTACCAATCTCTGCTTCAACTCTTGAAAGCTATCCTCACATTCTGCACTCCATTCAAACTTTTGATTCTTTCTGGTTAACCATGTCAATGGCGTGGCCATTTTCGAAAAATCCTTGACAAACCCCAATCCTAGAAAACTTCGCACTTCCGTAGGAGTCTTTGGCCTCTCCCAACTCATAACTGCCTCAATCTTTGCCGGATCCACTTTAACTCCTTCATTTCCAATGACATGCCCCAAAAATTGAACTTCCTTTAACCAAAACTCACATTTGGTAAACTTGGCATACAACTTCTTTTAACGAAGTATCTCCAATGCTATCCAGAGGTGCTGTTTATGTTCTTCTTCCGACTTAGAATAAATAAGGATGTCATCAATGAATACCACGACAAACTTGTCCAAATACTTCTTAAATACTCGATTCATCAAATCCATAAATGCAGCCGGGGCGTTGGTCAATCCAAATGGCATTACTAGGAATTCATAATGCCCATATCTGGTCCTAAATGCTGTCTTGGGAATATCTTCTTCTTCGATCTTTAATTGATGGTATCCCGATCTCAAGTCAATCTTTGAAAAGCATTTTGCTCCCTTCAACTGGTCAAAAAGGTCATCTATTCTTGGTAGCGGGTAGCGGTTCTTGATCGTTACCTTATTCAACTCCCGATAATCTATGCATAGCCGCATACTCCCATATTTCTTCTTTACAAACAGAACAGGTGCTCCCATGGTGACGTACTTGGCCGTATCACTCCTTTATCCAACAATTCTTGTAGTTGGCTCGCCAACTCTTTCATTTCTGCTAGTACCATTCTATATGGGGCCTTTGAAACTGGTTCCGTGCCTGGAGCAAGGTTGATCTCGAACTCGATTTGTCGATCTGGTGGTAAGCCTGGTAGTTCATTTGGAAACACATCGGGAAACTCGTTAACTACAGGGATATCTTCTATGTTGGGGTTGCCCTTTTCTGAATCCACTACATACGCTAGGAACGACTCACAACCTTTTCTAAGTAGCTTCTTAGCCTGAACGATTGTAAGAAATAGTTGTTCTTGCCTCTGCCCCTTAAATACTACCTTTTCTCCACTCTTCACCTTTAAATACACTTTCTTGGTCTTACAATTAATCTTGGCATTATTCTCTCCTAACCAATCCATACCTAAAATTATATCAAACTCTCCCAACTTGAAGAGTATCAAGTCGGCTGAAAACTTATACCCCGAAATATCAATCTCACACTTCGGACAGAATTGATTCACAGAAATCTTCTCTTGGTTCGCAATTACCTCATTTACTACCTCACTCATAATCATTTTATCACATTGAAGCTTATCAACAAAAGTTTCTGATATGAAAGATCTTGTTGCTCCCGAATCAATCAATACTTTAGCTTTGACATTATTGAGTAAAAGTGTACCTGCTATCACCTCAGAATTCTGAACAGCATCCTTCATGTTCAGATCAAATGTCCTTGTTGTTGCTTGCGGGGTTGGTGTAGGTGGTGGAGGTAATGCCAATACCTCAGCTGGCACACTCGCATTGGTACTTGCCACGTTCATCAGAGCTTTTACTGGTCTGGTTTCCTTGCACTCCCTAGCTATGTGTCCAGTTTTCCCACACTTGTAACATGTAACTCCTGGCTTCGGTATCTTGCACTCATTTGCCAAATGTCCCTTCTGATTGCACCTATAACATGTCATGCTCAACTTATTACACACTCCGGGGTGCCTTCTTCCACAGTGCTTGCATTCCGGTCTCTGGAACCTATTTTCTCCAACTTGCCCTTGGCTTGCCTGATTGTTCCCCTTCGATTCTTGCCTTTTGCCCAAATTTCCTTTCTTTTGAAAATTTCCGCCCTTATGGAATCCAATCCTCTTTACATTCCGATCTTGTGAACTTCCTGCTTCAGACTTTTCTCCATAAAATGGAACGTTCATCTTCTTGTTATCCCTTTCCTTCCTTGACTGCGTCCCATTATTCTCAATCAGAGCAGCTTTCTGTACTACTCCCGCTTAGGTTTCAAGTTCAAACATAGCCACTCTATCTCTAATCCAAGGCTCCAATCCTTGCTGAAATTTCTTTGCTTTTTTCTCCTCAGTGCTGGTATACTTTATCACAAACCTTGACAACTCAGTGGACTTCTTCTCATACTCCAGTACAGTCATGTTCCCTTGCTTCAACTCTAAAAATTTAAGCTCCATCTGATTCTGCATGTACTTAGGGTAATACTTTTCCAGAAATAACTTCTTAAATCTCTCCCAAGAAACCTGCTGAGTTGCTTCCATATCTTTTACTGACTCCCACCAATAGATGACTTCGCCCTTCAAGAAGTAAGTAGCATATGGCGTCTTCTGATCGTCTCCTAACTGTACCAACTCAAAAGCCCTTTCCATCTCCTTAATCCATGTGTTAGCTATTACTGGATCAGTGGTATCATGAAATGCAGGTGGATTCACATTCTGAAATGCCATGAAAGTGACAACTTGTCTAGATGGTACTGGTGGTTCAGGTGGTTGGTGTGGTTCACGGTTATCTTGGTTTTCAATTCGTTGTTGAAGATTTAGTTGTTGTTGAGCTATAGCATTGGTTTGTTGTTGCAAAGTTTCCAGTAATCGAAGAATATTTGGATCTGTGGTGGATGTGGTTGTTGGGTTCTTCTTTTTGGGAGGCATGATCCTGAAATAAGAGTTATGTCAAAACAAATATGAATGATAAAATAATTCGAGGGTATCGCATGGCATTCTTATTTACATATAAGGTCAAGTTTCAAATTAAGCAGATATGGCGATGCATATAAAAGCGTTAAATAACAGTTGAGAGCAAATGGAACAATAGTGCATGATTATTGAAATTTAAAGGTCACAATACATCTGGATTAGGACAAAGTCTGATTCTAGGATCAACAGGCTTATTTAAAGGAAACAACGGAAACAATTAGGGATTCTACGGAGTCTGATAGTACAACAACATGAAAGGTAAATGGAAAGAACTAAGGCTCCACTCCATCTGAACGGGGCTTGGGAGTCTTTTCCTCTCGAAGCGTCTTCACAATGCTCTGGAGCTCATCCGCCACCATCTGAATGATATACTGGCTGGTGCGGTCCCGGTGTGCTGGCATCTCCTCAAGCTTAGTGTTGACGTACTGAACCAAGGTCTCAAGTCTCGCAGTCATCTGCTCCTTGGGCTTCCCTTCATAGTTTTGGCTATCCGGGTACACGTTCTTCAGTCGGTCTATTAGTCGGTTGTACTTGCCCTGAAGCATGTCGAACTCGCGCCTCAACTCAGCATACACGGAGAAAGCAATAGTGTCGTCCGACCCAGAGGGTGACGAGGAATGCGCCCTTTGCTGACAAACCAATAAGAGGAGTATTAATAATAAATTTACTTAACCTACTCTCTCGCATATTATCTATAACCTACACATATATCCTATAACCTAATTGGGCTGTCCAGGGACTCTAAACCGAAGCTCTGATACCAAAACCTGTCACGCCCCCAACTTAAACAGCAAATTAAATATAACTATTACAACATTTTAAAAAGAAGTAAACATAACCAACTCCAAGATCTTACAGTTTAGGGTTTGGAACAGCCCAACACTACCATCTATTACAACTGATTTTAAATAGCGAGTCCTCACACAAAACTACTATCTCTTATTCTATCTGAGCTCGAACATAAGCATCAGCATCACAGGTCTTACGGGCAGTCTGCTTGAATCTAACCATAGCTGCTAGCTGTAATATCAGGGTAAAGCAAGGAGTGAGCCAAATGCTCAACAAGTACTAAACAGTACGATACAAAACACAAATCGAGATATACATTAAAGAATGACAATGGGAAGATATAACCAATGATAACGAGAGATAAAACTATGGGTGATGGCATCATTTTGCTTGTATCAAAACAATTTCAAAATCATATCTTAATCAAAATCATTTTATGACGCTGCGGATTACAGCCGGTGATCAGCAGCGAAGTAATCCCGAACCTCGCTGGGTTCTAAGATATTAATGGGATCCCTAGGCAACTTTTAAGCCTAATATAAGTATGGAAAGGACTCGTGTCTCAGTCCAGATCCACTATTCAAAGAAAACATTTATCCCCCTTTGGGACTGAAAATCCATATTTTATTTATTTCAAAAACTGATGCCAATTTATGACCAAAATCTCTTTTAACAGTAAACATTTTTATCAAGGGATTATAGAACAACTCGAAACACGGGAAATATGGTACTAAATCTCAAGGCCATGATCCACTAAACTTTACTTTATTAAGGTAACTAAAAGGATTTCATATATATAACTTGGACAAGGAAATTTAGTGAGGCTATTGGATATTATGGAGGGGTAGTGCCCAACTGGGCTTAAAGCAATGGTTTCTCATCAAGGTGCAAGTGCTAGATCATCAAGAAGATAAGCTTCATGAATACTATGGGTGTTAAGGTATGAAGAATGATCTTTAACTCAGGATATATCAGAATTGTTAAGCTTTAGGATAAGAAAGAAGGGTATCAATCAATGAGGAATAACTTTGATAAATATCTGGCTTTTAGGTATCAAGGTGAAGTTTCTATAGGGGTTCAAGCATCAGGGTGAGATATCAGCACTTTGGGGATCGTTAGCATGTTAATCAAGAGGATCAATCAAGTATTATAACAACCCTTTATTTTATCATGGCATTCATCTTACTTTAATATACTATCATGATAAGACTACTTTGCAATACTCGAGAGTTCATGGCATTTCTATATAATTAAAAGATAATCATAAGATATTTTGATTTAAATATATCAAAATGACTCAGGATAGTTGCGTCAATAAATATGAACTATTTGTTACACAATTGTAGTGAATACGAAGATAGGTTGAATCACTTGCCTTGAGAAAGGCTGGTCTGGTCTGACTGGTAGGAGCAACTGGAAGCTTCACTCGACCTTTATGGCAAGTTTAACCTCGTCTCGAGATCCTACATAAATAATAATAATCCTCATTTTAATATATTCTCACCAACTTAAACTATTTACAACCCAAAATTAAACACGGATGACACTTAGGCCTATATGCACTTAATTTATATTCACCTTATAAATATAATTGCACACACATAGCCACATATACTCACATATCATATATTAATACCAAATAACACCATATACACCATAATGCAACACTAGGCTTGGATGATCTCAATCCCCCAACTTAAGTCGGTCGCTAAACTAGACAAAGTCTTCTAATTTTGGCTTCCTAACTCGAGGTGCCTTTAATAAACTATCCAATACCTATTGACCCTCACTTGGGCCTTTTGCTCTACGGACCTTATACTATCTTACAACTATGGTGGTCAACCTAGATCTCACTCCTAAGTGTTCTAAAACTATGTGTTAAGTGAAAGTGCTCACTGGTGTAAATTTCAGAATGACAACTATGGTTTCTTGAGTGCATTAGACACTCTTAAACTACAAGTTTTCCTTCAAACCTCTTACACAAGACTCTCCTGACCTTAGGGCATCTCCCAAACTTGATGTGGCTCAAGGGCCTGGCTTGGGCCTTCTTGGTTCCCCTGTTTTCCTGGGCAGAAAACGCCCTGACTTGAATTAAATTGTGACACATGGTTTTAACTCATATCCTATGAACTATGGCTGGAAAAACTCCTCTGACACTCCCTCTAACTAAGGCCCAACAGGCCCTAATGAGGGCCTACCCATTACATGGTCAAATCTCCCTATTTCTAAATTGCAACAAAACTGTCTCCTGCTGGACAGATTTTGTGATTCTACTTGTGCACCTAACCAAACGACATGCAAACCTCCAACCAACTCCTTAAACCTTTTATATACTCCCAATACTAACTTCTAGTGGCTTGGGCCTCAAAGTGCACAAAAAATGCTCATTCAAACTTCCCCATAAACTAGTGCATCAAATCTGGAAAAATAAAAACACCAACTAATCCCTTTCCACCTTAACTCCCACTTAAAAACCAAGCACCCAACTCTTTCCAAAGCAAACCTAGTGTCTTAATGTCCTAAAATAGTGTCTCAACAGAAGGGGAGATCATCCATGCCCAAAAATTAACAACATGCAACTAAAAAATATGACATGCAACTCATGAAAAACACATAACAAGATTTCGGCTAGGCATAAAGTTTTAAATGCTTGCAAAATCGACTTGCACCTATTACTCATCCTTAATAATCATGAAATATAACTTATTTGAACTATTAATAAGAAATTATCATATAAACAATCTATTTTAAGCACACATATTTCGAATTTATAGATTTTTAAACATAACAACATGATTTCGAAAAGAGTAGCATGCAAAACATTTTTGATCATCATTTTAATGTCTTAAAACTAGCATGCATGGCTAAACATAAATATATAATGAAATTTCAATAGCATGCAAATGATTTTAAAGCATGATATCTCCATAAAACACTTAGTTAGCACATATGCATAATATATCTCATGGAGAGCTCTTGAATTCACAAAAATCAAGAGTTTCTCTTTGGAGATCACATAAGAACTACACATGCATCCATGGAACTTCAACTTCCAAGTCACAAAACACTTGGAAAGTATATAAAATATGGGTAGAATATTTATACTTGGGAAGATGAAGAATGAATTGAAAAATGGAAGGGGGGTGGGGAAATAGGCCTTCGGCCGAGAGCAATGGTGGGAGGAGGGAAGGAGAAAAATTTGTGGGGTGTTGGAGTGTGGAATGAGTGGAATGACTTCTCCCACTTAAACTTTTGTTTTATGATTTTTGGTTGACAAATAATGAGTGGAAGTGTGAACTTACAAAAATGTCCTTTAGCTAAAGTTAGGCCATTTTGCAAGCAAGGCTAATGTAGTAATTTGGTAATAATCAAATGAGTTAGTGGGGTTGGAAAAGTCTTATTTGCCCTTTGAGAGAATAGAAAGGTGATTTGCATGCAAGGTCTCTTATGTAATTTGATAATTATAACCAATAAAATTTGTAAAGATTTATTTTTATAAAATAAAATACAAGTTCAAAAATTATAAAATTTATACCATAAAATAACTTGGATTTTTAGAAATTTTATAAAATCACTTTTGAAATTTGTGAATAAAATAACTTTTAAAAGAAAATTTCTCCAAGGTTTAGAATATTCCTTATAAATTAAAAATAAGGGAAATAAATAAACTCTCGCTTTGAAAAATCATATACTACATAAAGCAAATTTAAAATACAGAAATTTTTCATTCACACAAGGTACAACCGTTAAGTATATTCACTTACGGCTTTAATATCACACAAAGTCCACAGATAATATTACATAAAATGTCGGTCGTAACACATCCATCCTAGTTTCTGAAAAGTAATGATACTATTATATGTAGTATGCGTGATGTGATAAGGTTACCTTAAGTCTAACGCCATCCTAACTTAGAAATCAAGACTATATCTGATAATCTCATCTCAAACTCTATGTGAGTTTTAGCAATGCTTAGAAGGTTAATGTAGGATGGTTTGATAATATCAAGCTGTTGATTATCCGTATACGTCTCATCTAGTCGCTCCATCAGCCGGTCGTATTTGCCTTGAAGCCTATCAAACTCGAGCCTCAAATAAGCATACACGGAGAAAGCAATGGTCTCAGATTGTGTGCAAGTCGAGAACGAATGCTCTCGTTGCTGCCAAATTGTACATATGTAAGAGATTATTAGCGTCCGACTCGTATATATAACTATACTCTCGAACATTATACTACATATTTATATATTCTATAACCTATTTGGGCTGTCCAGGGACTCTAAACCTTCGCTCTGATACCAAGCTGTCACACCCCGAACATTATAATAAAACCTACAACTTATATATAAATATTACAACTGAGTGCGATTACATGAATATCCAAGATCACTTGGTTTGAAGTTTGAACAACCAATCACTAACTACTATTACAATTATACAATATCATCATTCCTCACTCACTAGCATGGCGATTCTACCTGAGCTCTCACATAGTTCTCAACAACTTCATTGGTAGACTTACGAGTAGTTTGCTTCATCCTAACCATATTTGCTAGCTGAAATGACATGGGTGAATAGCAAGAAGTGAGCCAAATGCTCAGCAAGTCCATAAAGGAACATGATAACAATATCTCAAATCATGATTTAAAGGTAAATAAAAGGCATCAATTATAAAACATTTGAAATCAATTCTCCGCTCAAAAATCATTTTATGATGCTACGGATTATAGCCGGTGATCAGCCGCGAAGTAATCCCGAACCTCGCTGGGTTCTAAACAATTTGGGTGGGATCCCTAGGCATCTTTTAACCCTAATATAACAAATGTGGAAAGGACATGCGTCTTAGTCCGAATCCACTAATCTCAAGAAAATATTCTTTTTATAGAATACATCTTTTGCAATCTTTCTCATTTTTATAATTGATGCAAAGAATCATCTTTTAAAAACAAGTATCTAGAGAAATTAATTCTCAATGTATTCTTAGATCATAACATATAGAATGAAATTTATGGGATTTGAATAACATAGTTTATCTCAAAATGAGCTAGTGTCAAAATAAGGAATTATCGAAGCATACTATATATCAAGGATTCATGGTATCATGGCAATTGATAAATAAACATAGCATGGATAGATCAAGAATAAGATTTACTATGGTAAGGTAATGATCATAAGTTCCAATATAAACAAGGGTATTGGAAAAAGTGTAATCAATTCGAAGGAAAACATTGGTATAAGTTAGAGTGAGAGTACTTGCCTTATAGCGCTTCCAGTATTCTCACAAGAACTTACTTCACGTCACCTAACTTAGCTTTTCTTTTTCTACAACTCACGTCCTTGCCTTTTGAATCTACACTAATAATTGACACTACTTCAGTATCTTTTACGATCATCTCGACGTTCACCCTGAACGTCTAACACTAGTCTACCCTTTCGATACTTTTATACTTAACCAACATAAATATTAAACATAGCACAACTCATATTATATAAGATAATACCATATTGTCTATATATACTAACATGTATGTGTACAAGTCCCTATACATATCAATTATGTGCCTCATTCAGGATCAACTAACTATACACTTAACCACCATTCTAATTACTTATACAAGTTCCACTTAGGATTTTAAAAAATGAACTTCAATTTGAATATCCTCTTAATTCAAATTAAATTATCAAACAAATCAATTCCACAATCATCTTGATCAAACAAGCATGTACAATTATTTTAATCGACTTAAATAATTTCAAAAACCCAAAATTTTATACCGCGCACACTTTACTAAAACGTTTTTAGTAAATAAAAAATAATCAACTTGACACGAAATATTCCAGGCTTCCTTATGAATATAATCCCAAACCGATATAAAAATTTCATTTCCAAATTAGTTTATTTAGACAAAAAATAAACTGATTAAATTATAAACAGAACACATAAATTTCTGCTCTGCGCAGACTTGAGTAAACCATGCATAACGTTTTACTCGTTAAATCAAATGACACAAAGTTTTCGTGTGCCTAAACTAGATTCCAGGTTACACATAATCACGGACGACTTAGAATGCAAACAAGACACATAACAGGATCAAAACAGAGCTAGAAATAAGGCACGCAAGAACAAAACTACTCGTGATTATATTTACTAATACCGAATAGAATTCTAACTTAATTACAACCATAACTTAAGAAAATCACCTGTACTTAACATGCACTTACACATATAATATTATCATTTAACTAGAGTTTAATATGATATTATCATCTACAATTTAATCAATTTTCGAATTAAATTTTTAAAATTCGAATCAAAATTTACACAAATAAAGCCAAACTTGGACCACACATAACTCATTCATTTTAAATCTGAATTGACAAGATTTAAGAGCCTATTCCATCTATTTTTTCGCAAGGAATCCAATGTGTAATTATTTTTAAGATCCGAATTTAATTAAGTCCTGAACGAATTGACTAAAAGCAGCAGTTAAAAAAATACATAAAGACACATCCACTTATTACTATCATCATCTAATTGACCCACAAATTATGACATGCAACCATCTATGTCAACATGCATCAATGATTAACCACATTCAATTCAAATTGTCAACATGCATCATGAATCAATGGCATGCAAACACACACAAGATTAAAACAAGTCTTATAGCATGAAATCAAACATCAACATCATTTAAACGCATGACAAAAGATTAGCATAAAACACATGCTTACACACCGAATTTCAGGAAGCTAAAAAAATGAAGATAATCCAGTTATCTTTCCAGCAAAACAAAAATCAAAGCATTCATATATATAACAAATAAGATACAATATTTTTAAAAATTCAAAAACTACATACCACTAACATGCATCTCAAGTACACACCAATATTTCAATTAATATCAAAACATCATTTTAAACATTCAAGAACATCCCCTCGGCTCTCATATTGATCATGGCTGAGAGGGGGTTGAAGTTTGGTGATGCCTTCATAGGATTTTTCACCATGTTTTGTCCTCCACATTTCATATGCTACATATCTAACATTTCTTTTTAGGTTCACCTCATGAAATATAATTGTTCTCGGATAAACCCAAAAGTGGGTTTCTAAAAAAATAAAAATTAGCTACATGCAAGATATAGAGGAGTAGAGCTTAAAAAAATATGAAGTTTAATGGTAAGAGATTGATATTTGTATTTGTTTTAGCATTTGCATGCAAGAGAGAGAGAAGTTTGGGAGGGTGAGAGAGTTCGAAGAGAGAGAAGAGAGAAAAGAAAAGAGAACGAAAGAGTGATCCAAGAGGAAGAAGAGAGTGGGGAGGAAATGAAGGAGGATTGGGTTTATTTATAAGTGAGTGGAGGGGAAAAATGGTCATTTGCCAACTAATTCTAGAAACTTGTTTTTCTTTTCTCTCTTTTATTCTAAAATCAATAAATCTCTCTTTTGTAAAATATAAAACATCTTTATAAAATCAGAAAATGTCACAAATCCTATTTTTAAATAAAGAGCATTAAATTATCTCTTCTCCCATATTTTTAAAATATTTTTGAGCGAACAGTTTATTTTATATGAATTTTACAAGATCAGCGGTCAGTAACTAAAATAGTGATCTTAAAATCATTTTAAAATGCAAGACGACCAAAGTAAAATACTCATATATTTTTAGAATGTTTATAATATCATTCCAGAGATATAAAAATAATAATAATGATTTTATCATGTACCAATAATTTTATAAAAATATTAAAAAATCATTAAAACTAGAATTTTCATATAACAATTCATTTTTAATAAATGAAACAATTTCACTTACACAACAAACACGTACATGACATGTAAACATATAATTTTAAATTTATAACACATTCTTCTCTCAATAATTATTATTCAATTAATTTCTCTTTTATTTAATCATTTAACAATTTTTCATTTTTATGATATAATCATAAAACACATATTGACAAAATTTTGATTCACATAATAATCACACCATATCGTAACTCACTTAGCGAACCGTCAAATTGGAATAAAATATATTTAAATATTATTTCCTAGTTCATAAAATTTCACATAAACCACACAATCCATAAAAAATACTAATAATATGATACGCGAATTTCCCGGAGGTTACATCCTTCCCTCCTTAAAAGGATTTCGTCCTCAGAATAAAACTTAAGTACACGTATAAGGATACTTTCTAATCATTTTTCTTTTAAGTTCCCAGGTCGATGTTTCGACTCTGAAATGTCTATGTCAATCTCATCATCCCACTCGCTTGTCCTTTACACTATTTCTTATCGGTTTTATTATTTCTACCGGTTGTTCTACTCATAATTTTATTTAACATGTAGGCAAATTATCTAAGGATTCACATTTCCTTATATGGTTAACTATCGAAGCTCTACCACTTAAGAGAAATACACATTATACTATGAATACAGTATTGTCATGGATGCAATAATAGCCTAAGCCTTTTCCTAAGCGCTCCAAGGTCTCGATCGATTTTTAACGTAGTAAAACCTCGTATAATGGTACGATTACACCTCTTACATATTTCTTTTGGAGATAGGAGAGATGAAATATATAAGATCAGATTTTGCACAAATTCTCGATTCGAAAATTTTCGAGGAAAGGAATAATTATAGAGCAACGCAAGAAAATCAGTAAATCAGGTTTAAAAGAAAAATGGAGAGAAATTGATATGCTGAGAACAACCATATTGGTACTTAAGATGGCCAGTCTTAGTACTATATAGTTCACAACACATAATTAGGTGGCATCCCACAGACCCTTTTATCACACAGACAAGTAGTCACATCATATGTGGCGTTCTTCTCATTCGAATGGTAGAAATTTTTAGGAAACAATGGTGTAAAAAGAGAGAGAGAGAGTTAGTAGTATAAAACAGATTCATACTACTTTGAAAATCAATAGAACTATCACTTCTCATACACTAGTCTACTCATTTTCATATAACATTCACATGTTTATCGCTTCACGTCCCGGAAGCGAATACTATATCCATATCAATATAATATTTTCCATTAGATACAACATCTCCTTATATCAATCATAAACATTTACCAAGACAAAAATTTCGATCTTTATACCCGTTTCACTTTATTCACACTCTAATATTCTTAATCATTCTTTTCTCGCAATACACTTATAGATCACGATATTTTTAAGTTCATTCGAGGATTATAGTGCTTTTTTATCATGCAGAACTCCATTAAAGTGACATACTCATGTCTACTTACTAACGTCAATCTTCTACTAACGAGGAATGTTCGTTCCTGATTGTCTTCAAACTGAGGCGCCAATTTTTCTCATGTCTTTCACTAACTAAATCGTTCTTCTTCATGCGAACGATAATAATAATTCGTATGCATCTTGGTGCCTAAGCACTCCTAATACTTATTTCAAGCTCTTGACTTAAATCTGGAATCTTGATTAGATACAGCCGATGTTGAAATCTCATGACGTGATACCATCTTGTTCAAATACAAATAAACCAATTGGTCAGGTAAGAACCCTTCATTAGTCAAAAGAAAATTTCCGACGGGGTTAATCCATCTCTTGTTACTCAACTACATACTGATTAGATCTTGTTCTCGGAAAATATACCATGTATTCCATTATAAACTGTTCCCATTTTCATTACAAAAACGTTTTTAAGAAAATTATTTGATCAAAGACAGTAAAGGAGTTCTAGTTTTGAAAACTCTGAAAAAGGTAAGTTAACTCGATTAAAACCTATTTATATTTAATTAAATATCAATCAATAAAATTAATCAATTAATTCAACGTAATTGATCAATTCCATCAATTAAATAATTAACTAAATTAAATTTGAGTTAATCAAACTAAGTTGGGTTTTTAGGAAAAATATTTTTGAAAATGCGATATCAAGAAATCCTCTTTTTGAACTGGGAATAGTATATTACATAATACTAGGAAGGCTTGCTTTTTTATTTGAGAAAACCTGGTAAAACAAATCGGGCAGCACCTCCTGCGTATTATTACTTACCAATCGGCGCAAAACCAACGCAACTAATCTAATTTAATCAAGGCTTGTATCACATATAGGTTCAAAACCATACACGCTAACAAATCAACTCTTAACACTCAATTATTATTTTATCGAGATGTTTGGTCTTAGTTCAACTCAAAAGTCGTGTACACTACACCTCATTCTTCGATACATCAATCTTAGGGTTCCAAATGCGAGAAGAAAAATCTTAGCGAATCATTATCATCTTTTTGAATCATTATCTCATCTCTTTAACTTTCCCTTTCACATACCATTTCTTGTTCAGGACATCTTTCAATCTTCTTTAATAATTTTGGATAAAATACCTTATCGATCATGACTCTGTTGATTCTGGCACACGTATCTCTATCTCCACTTTTCACATTTTTTTCGATGGTGTAGTCATTGTACTCAATCTGTTTTATTCCTTGATATCTTATACTAATCACTTTCTGGGAGGAACTAATACTTTAACTTCCATGATACGTTCATGTTTTCATACTTTAAATGCGAATACCGATGTCGTTCATTCTGAATTAGTTAGGTACTCTTGCTCGTGAAGTTTCAACTAATGGGAATTATACGCGATGATTTTATCGTGTTGTATCAATGTATCTTTTAAGTCCTTGTGAGAGACTCCTTGGAATTTAGAACATTACCTTTGTCATCTGGCAAGATTGAATACTAGTTTACATCTTAACCTTTCTTTCAACTCTCAAAATTTTCCTAGTGCTTATTATCTTACTTAAACTCCCTCATCCTTTCTTGTTAGCTTCGTTAGCGGTGTGCACGTCTTCAAAATATCTTAAATGAATGCTTTATAAAATCAGTTACTCCCATAAGGCTTTGACTTCCATTGATGTCTTTGGCTTTTCACAGGTCATTACCGCTTCAATATTCGTATAATCTACCTGGACTCCTTCACCACCGACCACGTGCTTGAGAAATTGTATTCTTTGAACCGAAACTCAGACTTTGAGAAATTTGCATATTAATTCTCCTTTGTCAGGATATTAGAAGTTATCCTTTAACACTCTTCCTCTTTGGCATGGAGTTTAGTAAGATATCATTTGTGAAGGCAGTTGGGAATTATCCGGGTATGTCTTGATAACCCTATTCAAAAGACTCACGAAATCTGCAGGCTTACTCATCATTCCAACAGACATAACCAAAATTTATAGTGTCTACACGTGTGCAAACACCATTTTGAAATATCTTTTATATTGACCTTTAGATGATGGTTGGTTAATTTTGGAGAAATGTGGTACCCTTATTAAAAGATCAAATAGGTCATTAATCCTTGGTGATTGATAATTTTTATTTATCATTAACCTATAGGGATCTCTATGATCAATGTAAAATCTCGTATTTCCATCCTTTTTTCTTCACAACAACACTGATGGTCCCCCAACACTGATGGTCCCCTAAGAACATGCTCATCTTTGTTACTTCCTTGTCCAGTAGTCCTTGCAACTAAATTGCTAACACTTTTATTTCCATGGGTGCCATTTGGTACGATGCCCTTGAAACTAGATCCATTTCAGGTGTCAAGTAATATCAAACTCAACTTCTTTATCTATAGGTAATCTAGGTATTTAGCGGGGAAAACACTTGAAAACTCGTTAATTACTAGGATCTCTTTAGTATGTTATGATCACGACTATCCATTAGAAGGTTAATAAGAAAACACTTGATTTGTATTATGAAAACAATTTTATAAGAATGATCAAGGATTTCCTGTATAATATTGACCCAAGATATGTAAAAGCATTCGGAGAAAATCCTAGTATTTTCGTTCAAAAACATTTCAAAAAGGTAGGTATAATGGTTATAAGGGTATTTATAACATTTACAGAACAGTTTGATGATGCATTAGGTTTTAGGCTATTATGGAAATCAAAATGCAGAATTAAAAAAAAACAGGGTTTGAAACAGTAATCAAGGTTCATTGATAGCAAAGAAGGATAATCATGATAGTCGTTTGCCTTAGAGAAATTTTCCAACTCTTTACGCTTTGCTCCCTTTTTCTTTTCCTTTCTTTAATGAGATCTCTTATTTTCCATTGTTTATCGTTGCTTATTAAACGTTTGACTACATGATATCTGTGGCATAATAAGTTAACTTGGTCTCTCGTTACTTCTTCTAGCTATTATCCTTCTTCTCAGAAACGACTCTTACTAACTCGATGGAATTTGACTATTAGTTTTCACGCTCATATTCCTTGTTTTCGATTTCAACGCTTAAATTTCCTCCATTATGTGTATCGTGGAAGGCACTTTTCCCAAGAACAATCTTGTGAACTTCCCTTAAGAAACCGTCGTCTCTATATTTGATAATGATTTATTTCCCTTCAACAACTTTTATTCCCTGACATTCTTCTTGCTTAACCAACATATCAGCTTAAAACTTCATCATGAACGGTATTCATTATTACTGCTTCAGCTGCTGCTACAGTGCTGGGTTAGCAGTTTACTGTTGAAGGAGTGATAAAAATTATATGATAATTGGGTATATGGATCAGTGTTTCTTTTAGGAGGCATTGTTCTTGTGATATGCAATCAATTTTTCTAGTAATCAACTAAACTTGGTTTGGAATCAATTTATACGTACTGATGTGTTAAAAGAAAAATTTGTAATAAAATAATTTCATCAGGACATCGATGCGTCACGTTACTATATAATTTTCTTGCAATATCACAGGTTTAGAAGAAGGCAATTGGAATAAACGGATAGCTCTAGGTAAAAATTAGTAACTGGGTATATATATCAATTTTAATCAGGTCGAGATTTAATTTTTGAAAAAGAACGGTATCCGTGTTATCTAATACAATTATATAATCTCTTCTAATTTGAGAGCAAGGGGTGCATTCGAAAAAAAATCCCTTCAACAGTAGCAGTTCCACATAAACCCATACTTGATGATCGTCCATACCATCTTTGACTGCGACTCGCCTTCGTAAATAGACATTAAAATTTGAAGAAAAGTGGCTGCTACTCTTGCGGTACATCTGGCCTTCTTGTTCATAGTACATAAGTCCAAATTGGATAATCTTGTTATTTACCTATGCATCAAAGCTTAATTCAACTCTACTAAGAGGAAAAACTACGCGACAAAAATCAGTGTCTCGATCAATCAGTGGCACAACCTCAATCATCTCTTTAGTACCGAATTCCTTTACCGCATGGATCCTTCTTCATTTTAGATCCAAATAAGTCGCCATAGTTACTGGTCATATGATCATTATGTCAAATAACTTTATCAGCTTTAGAATCTTCTTATATGGAATCATCCAAGGAATAATACGAAGATCCATTTTCCTCTCTCTTGCAAAAGTCTACGGAAGTCTCATCTTAAACCAATTCTAGGTATCAAAAGATTTGGGGTGGTACGGTTAATATTTGGCGGCTATCGACTCATCCATCCTAGTTTCCGAAAAGTAATGATACTATTATATGTAGTATGCGTGATGTGATAAGGTTACCTTAAGTCTAACGCCATCCTAAATTAGAAATCAAGATTATATCTGATAATCTCATCTCAAACTCTATGTGAGTTTTAGCAATGTTTACAAGGTTAATGTAGGTTGGTTTGATAATACCAAGTTGTTGATTATCCGTTTACGTCTCATCTAGTCGCTCCATCAGCCAGTCGTATTTGCCTTGAAGCCTATCAAACTCGAGCCTCAAATCAGCATACACGGAGAAAGCAATGGTATCAAATTGTATGAAAGTCGAGAACGAATGCTCTCGTTGCTGCCAAATTATTCATATGTAAGAGATTATTATCGTCCGACTCGTATATATAACTACACTCTCGAACATTATACTACATATTTATATATCCTATAACCTATTTGGGCTGTCCAGGGACTAAACCTTCGCTCTGATACCAAGCTGTCACACCCCGAACATTATAACAAAAACCAACAACTTATATATAAATATTACAACTGAGTGCGATTACATAAATATCCAAGATCGCTTGGTTTAAAGTTTGAACAACCCATCACTAACTACTATGACAATTGTACAATATCATCGTTCCTCACTCAATAGCATGGCGATTCTACCTAAGCTCTCACATAGTTCTCAGCAACTCCATTGGTAGACTTACGAGCAGTTTGCTTCATCCTAACCATATTTGCTAGCTGAAGTGACATGCGTGAATAGCAAGAAGTGAGCCAAATGCTCGGCAAGTCTTTAAAGGAACATGATACAATATCTCAAATCATGATTTAAAGGTAAATAAAAGGCATCAATTATAAAACATTTGAAATCAATTCGCCGCTCAAAAATCATTTTATGATGCTACGGATTATAGCCGGTGATCAGCCGCGAAGTAATGCCGAACATCGCTGGGTTCTAAACAATTTGGGTGGGATCCCTAGGCATCTTTTAACACTAATATAACAAATATGGAAAGGACATGCGTCTTAGTCCAGATCCACTAATCTCAAAAAAACATTCTTTTGTAGAATACATCTTTTGCAATCTTTCTCATTTTTAAAATTGATGCAAAGAATCATCTTTTAAAAACAAGTATCTAGAGAAATTAATTCTCAATGTATTCTTAGATCATAACATATAGAATGAAATTTATGGGATTTGAATATAAAGGTTTATCTTAAAATGAGCTAGTGCCAAAATAAGGAATTATCGAAACATACTATTTAACAAGGATTCATGGTATCATGGCATTTGATAAATAAACATAGCATGGATAGCTCAAGAATAAGATTTACTATGGTAAGGTAATGATCATAAGTTCCAATGTAAACAAGGGTATTGGAACAAGTGTAATCAATTCGAAGGAAAACATTGGTATAAGTTAGAGTGAGAGTACTTGCCTTATAGCGCTTCCAGTATTCTTACAAGAACTTACTTCACGTCACCTAAATTATCTTTTCTTTTTCTACAACTCACGTCCTTGCCTTTTGAATCTACACTAATAATTGACAATACTTCAGTATCTTTTATAATCATCTCGACGTTCACCCTAAACGTCTAACACTAGTCTACCCTTTCGATACTTTTATACTTAACCAACATAAATAATCACATAGCACAACTCATATCATATAAGATAATATCACATTGTTTATATATACTAACATGTATGCGTACAAGTCCTTATACATATCAATTATGTGCCTCATTCACGATCAACTAACTATACATTTAACCACCATTCTAATTACTTATACAAATTCCACTTAGCATTTTAAAAAAATGAATTTCGATTTGAATATCCTCTTAATTCAAATTAAACTATCAAACAAATCAATTCCACAATAATTTTAAAAACCCAAAATTTTATACCACGCACACTTTACTAAAACATTTTTAGTTCATCGAAAATAATCAACTTGACACGAAATATATCAGGCTTCCTTATGAATATAATCCCAAACCGATATAAAAATTTCATTTTGAAATTAGTTTATTTAATCAAAAAACAAATTGATTAAATTATAAATAGAACACAGAAATTTCTGCTCTGCGCAGACTTGAGTAAACCATGCATAACCTTTTACCCGTTAAATCAAATGACACAAAGTTTTCGTGTGCCTAAACTAGATTTCAGGTTGCACATAATCACAGAAGACTTGGAATGCAAAGAAGACACATAACAGGACCAAAACAGATCTAGAAACAGGGCACACAAGAACAAAACTAATCGTGATTACATTTACTAATACCGAATGGAATTCTAACTTAATTACAACCATAACTTACGAAAATCACCTAGTACTTAACATGCACTTACACATATAATATTATCATTTAACTAGAGTTTAGTTTGATATTATCATCTACAATTTAATCAATTTACGAATTAAACCTTTAAAATTCGAATCAAAATTTACACAAAAATATAGCCAAACTTCAACCACACATAACTCGTTCATTTAAATCGGATTGACATGATTCAAGAGCCTATTCCATCTATTTTTCGCAAGAAATCCAAATATATAATTATTTTTAAGATCCGAATTTAATTAAGTCATGAACGAATTGACTAAATGCAGCAGTTAAAAAACTACATAAAGACACATCCACTTATTACTATCATCATCTAATTGACACACAAATTATGACATGCAACCATCTATGTCAACATGCATCAATGATGAACCACATTCAATTCAAATTATCAACATGCATCAGGAATCGATGGCATGCAAACACACACAAGATTAGAACAAGTCTTATAGCATGAAATCAAGTATCAACATCATTTAAACTCATGCCAAAAGATTAGCATAAAATACATGCTTACATACGAATTTTAGGAAGCTCAAAGAACAAAAAACGAAGATAATCCAGTTATCTTTCCATCAAAACAAAAATCAAAGCATTCCGATATAAAACGAATAAGATACAAAATTTACGAAAATTTGAAAACTACATAGCACTAACATGCATCTCAAGTACACACCAATATTTTAATTAATATCAAAACATCATCTTAAACATTCAAGAACATCCCCTCGGCTCTCATATTGATCATGGCCGACAGGGGGTTGAAGCATGGTGATGCCTTCATAGGATTTTTCACCATGTTTTGACCTCCACATTTCATATGCTACATATCTAACATCTCTTTTTAGGTTCACCTCAAGAAATTTAATTGTTCCCAGATAAACTCAAAAGTGGGTTTCTAAAAA
Source organism: Apium graveolens (assembly GCF_009905375.1). Classification (NCBI taxonomy): domain Eukaryota; kingdom Viridiplantae; phylum Streptophyta; class Magnoliopsida; order Apiales; family Apiaceae; genus Apium; species Apium graveolens. Next base: position 85,692,858 of record NC_133654.1, on the reverse strand, counting down.
AAATAAAAATTAGCTACATGCAAGATATGGAGTAGTAGAGCTTTATAAAATATGAAGTTTATGGTAAGAGATTGAAATTTGGATATGTTTTAGAATTTGCATGCAAGAGAGAGAGAGAAGTTTGGGAGGGGGAGAGAGTTCGAAGAGAAAGAAAAGAGAAAAGAAAAGAGAAAGAAAGAGTGATCCAAGAGGAAGAAGAGAATGGGGATGAAAGGAAGGAAGAGTTGGTTTATTTATAAGTGAGTGGAGGGGAAAAATGGTCATTTGCCAACTAATTCTAGGAACTTATTTTTCTTTTCTCTCTTTTATTCTAAAATCAATAAATCTCTCTTTTGCAAAATATAAAACATCTTTATAAAATCAGAAAATGTCACAAATCCTTTTTTCAAATAAAGAGAATGAATTTATCCCTTCTCCCATATTTTTAAAATAATTTTTGAGTGAACAGTTTATTTTATATGAATTCTACAAGTTCAGCGATCAATAAGTAAAATAGTGATCTTAAAATCATTTTAAAATGCAAGACGACCAAAGTAAAATACTCATATATTTTTAAAATGTTTATGATATCATTCCAGAGATATAAAAATAAGAATCATGATGTTATCATGTACCAATAATTTTATAAAAATATTTAAAGATCATTAAAACCAGATTTTTCACATAACAATTCATTTTTAATAAATCAAACAATTTTACTTACACATATAATATTATCATTTAACTAGAGTTTAGCTTGATATTATCATCTACAATTTAATCAATTTTCGAATTAAACCTTTAAAATTCGAATCAAAATTTACACAAATAAAGCCAAACTTCGACCACATATAACTCATCCATTTAAATCCGATTGACATGATTCAAGAGCCTATTCCATCTATTTTTTCGCAAGAAATCGAAATATGTAATAATTTTTAAGATCCGAATTTAATTAAGTCCTGAACGAATTGACTAAATGCAGCAGTTAAAAAACTACATAAAGACAGATCCACTTATTACTATCATCATCTAATTGACACACAAATTATGACATGCAACCATCTATGTCAACATGCATCAATGATGAACCACATTCAATTCAAATTATAAACATGCATCAGGAATCAATGGCATGCAAACACACACAAGATTAGAACAAGTCTTATAGCATGAAATCAAGTATCAACATCATTTAAACTCATGCCAAAAGATTAGCATAATATACATGCTTACACACCGAATTTCAGGAAGCTCAAAGAACAAAAAACAAAGATAATCTAGTTATCTTTCCAGCAAAACAAAAATCAAAGCATTCCGATATATAACGAATAAGATACAAAATTTACGAAAATTCGAAAACTACATACCTCTAACATGCATCTCAAGTACACACCAATATTTTATTTAATATCAAAACATCATCTTAAACATTCATGAACATCCCCTCGGCTCTCATATTGATCATGGATGAGAGGGGGTTGAAGCTTGGTGATTCCTTCATAGGATTTTTCACCATGTTTTGACCTCCACATTTCATATGCTATATATCTAACATCTCTTTTTAGGTTCACCTCAAGAAATTTAATTGTTCCCAGATAAACTCAAAAGTGTGTTTCTAAAAAAAATAAAAATTAGCTACATGCAAGATATGGAGTAGTAGAGCTTTGAAAAATATGAAGTTTATGGTAAGAGATTGAAATTTGGATATATTTTAGCATTTGCATGCAAGAGAGAGAGAAGTTTGGGAGGGGGAGAGCGTTCGAAGAGAGAGAATAGAGAAAAGAAAAGAGAAAGAAAGAGTGATCCAAGAGGAAGAAGAGAATTGGGATGAAAGGAAGGAAGAGTGAGTTTATTTATAAGTGAGTGGAGGGGAAAAATGGTCATTTGCCAACTAATTCTAGGAACTTGTTTTTCTTTTCTCTCTATTATTCTAAAATCAATAAATCTCTCTTTTGTAAAATATAAAACATCTTTATAAAATCATAAAATGTCACAAATCCTATTTTTAAATAAAGAGCATGAAATTATATCTTCTCTCATATTTTTAAAATAATTTTTGAGTGAACAGTTTATTTTATATGAATTCTACAAGTTCAACGATCAATAAGTAAAATAGTGATCTTAAAATCATTTTAAAATGCAAGACGACCAAAGTAAAATACTCATATATTTTTAGAATGTTTATGATATCATTCCAGAGATATAAAAATAAGAATCATGATGTTATCATGTACCAATAATTTTATAAAAATATTTAACGATCATTAAAACTAGATTTTTCACATAACAATTCATTTTTAATAAATCAAACAATTTTACTTACACATATAATATTATCATTTAACTAGAGTTTAGCTTGATATTATCATCTACAATTTAATCAATTTTCGAATTAAGCCTTTAAAATTCGAATCAAAATTTACACAAATAAAGCCAAACTTCGACCACATATAACTCGTCCGTTTAAATCCGATTGACATGATTCAAGAGCCTATTCCATCTATTTTTTCGCATGAAATCGAAATATGTAATTATTTTTAAGATCCGAATTTAATTAAGTCCTGAACGAATTGACTAAATGCAGCAGTTAAAAAACTACATAAAGACAGATCCACTTATTACTATCATCATCTAATTGACACATAAATTATGACATGCAACCATCTATGTCAACATGCATCAATGATGAACCACATTCAATTCAAATTATCAACATGCATCAGGAATCAATGGCACGCAAACACACACAAGATTAGAACAAGTCTTATAGCATGAAATCAAGTATCAACATCATTTAAACTCATGCCAAAAGATTAGCATAAAATACATGCTTACGCACCGAATTTCAGGAAGCTCAAAGAACAAAAAACGAAGATAATCCAGTTATTTTTCCAGCAAAACAAAAATCAAAGCATTACGGTATATAAAGAATAAGATACAAAATTTACGAAAATTCGAAAACTATATACCACTAACATGCATCTCAAGTACACACCAATATTTTAATTAATATCAAAACATCATCTTAAACATTCAAGAACATCCCCTCGGCTCTCATATTGATCATGGCTGAGAGGGGGTTGAAGATTGGCGATGCATTCATAGGATTTTCACCATGTTTTGACCTCCACATTTTATATGCTACATATCTAACATCTCTTTTTAGGTTCACCTCAAGAAATTTAATTGTTCCCAGATAAACTCAAAAGTGGGTTTCTAAAAAAAATAAAAATTAGCTACATGCATGATATGGAGTAGTAGAGTTTTGAAAAATATGAAGTTTATGGTAAGAGATTGAAATTTGGATATGTTTTAGCATTTGCATGCAAGAGAGAGAGAAGTTTGGGAGGGGGAGAGAGTTCGAAGAGAGAGAAGAGAGAAAAGAAAATAGAAAGAAAGAGTGATCCAAGAGGAAGAAGAGAATGGGGATGAAAAGAAGGAAGAGTGGGTTTATTTATAAGTGAGTGGAGGGGAAAAATGGTCATTTGCCAACTAATTCTAGGAACTTGTTTTTCTTTTCTATCTTTTATTCTAAAATCAGTAAATCTCTCTTCTGTAAAATATAAAACATCTTTATAAAATCAGAAAATGTTACAAATCCTATTTTTAAATAAAGAGCATGAAATTATCTCTTCTCCCATATTTTTAAATAATTTTTGAGTGACCAGTTTATTTTATATGAATTCTACGAGTTCAGCGATCAATAAGTAAAATTGTGATCTTAAAATTATTTTAAAATGCCAGACGACCAAAGTAAAATACTCATATATTTTTAGAATATTTATGATATCATTCCAGAGATATAAAAATAAGAATCATGATGTTATCATGTACCAATAATTTTATAAAAATATTTAAAGATCATTAAAGCTAGAATTTTTACATAACAATTCATTTTTAATAAATCAAACAATTTTACTTACACATATAATATTATCATTTAAATAGAGTTTAGCTTGATATTATCATCTACAATTTAATCAATTTTCGAATTAAACCTTTAAAATTTGAATCAAAATTTACACAAATAAAGCCAAACTTCGACCACATATAACTCGTCCGTTTAAATCCGATTGACATGATTGAAGAGCCTATTCCATCTATTTTTTGCAAGAAATCCAAATATGTAATTATTTTTAAGATCCGAATTTAATTAAGTCCTGAACGAATTGACTAAATGCAGCAGTTAAAAAACTACATATAGACAGATCCACTTATTGTTATCATCATCTAATTGACACACAAATTATGACATGCAACCATCTATGTCAACATGCATCAATGATGAACCACATTCAATTCAAATTATCAACATGCATCAGGAATCAATGCCATGCAAACACACACAAGATTAGAACAAGTCTTATAGCATGAAATCAAGTATCAACATCATTTAAACTCATGCCAAAAGATTAGCATAAAATACATGCTTACACACCGAATTTCAGGAAGCTCAAAGAACAAAAAATGAAGATAATCCAGTTATTTTCCAGCAAAACAAAAATCAAAGCATTCCGATATATAACGAATAAGATACAAAATTTACGAAAAATCGAAAACTACATACCACTAACATGCATCTAAAGTACACACCAATATTTTAATTAATATCAAAACATCATCTTAAACATTCAAGAACATCCCCTCGGCTCTCATATTGATCATGGCTGAGAGGGGGTTAAAGCTTGGTGATGCCTTCATAGGATTTTTCACCATGTTTTGACCTCCACATTTCATATGCTACATATCTAACATCTCTTTTTAGGTTCACCTCAAGAAATTTAATTGTTCCCAGATGAACTCAAAAGTGGGTATCTAAAAAAAATAAAAATTATCTACATGCAAGATATGGAGTAGTAGAGTTTTGAAAAATATGAAGTTTATGGTATGAGATTGAAATTTGGATATGTTTTAGCATTTGCATGCAAGAGAGAGAGAAGTTTGGGAGGGGGAGAGAGTTCGAAGAGAGAGAAGAGAGAAAAGAAAAGAGAAAGAAAGAGTGATCCAAGAGGAAGAAGAGAATGGGGATAAAAGGAAGGAAGAGTGGGTTTATTTATAAGTGAGTGGAGGGGAAAAATGGTCATTTGCCAACTAATTCTAGGAACTTGTTTTTCTTTTCTCTCTTTTATTCTAATATCAATAAATCTCTCTTTTGTAAAATATAAAACATCTTTATAAAATCAGAAAATGTCATAAATCCTATTTTTAAATAAAGAGCATAAATTATCTCTTCTCCCATATTTTTAAAATAATTTTTGAGTTAACAGTTTATTTTATATGAATTCTACAAGTTAACGATCAATAAGTAAAATAGTGATCTTAAAATCATTTTAAAATGCAAGACGACCAAAGTAAAATACTCATATATTTTTAGAATGTTTATGATATCATTCCAGAAATATAAAAATAAGAATCATGATGTTATCATATACCAATAATTTTATAAAAATATTTAAAGATCATTAAAACTAGAATTTTCATATAACAATTCATTTTTAATAAATCAAACAATTTTACTTACACAACAATCACGTACATGGCATGTAAACATATAATTTTAAATTTAGAACACATTATTCACTCAAGAAGTATTATTCAATTAATTTCACTTTTATTTAATCATTTAACAATTTTTCATTTTTACGATATAATCATAAAATACATATTGAAAAAATTTTGATTCACATAACAATCACACTATATCATAACTCACTTAGTGACCCTTCAAATTGGAATGAAATATATTTAAATATTATTCCCTCGTTCACAAAATTTAGCATTAACCACATAATGCATAAAAATACTAATAATATGATACAGGAATTTTCCGGATGTTACATCCTTCCCCTCTAAAAGGATTTTGTCCTCAGAATCAAACTTAGGTACATGTATAAGGATACTTTCTAATCATTTTGCTTTCAAATTCCCAGGTCGATGTTTCGACTCTGAAATTTCTCTGTCAATCTTATCATCCCACTCGCTTGTCCTTTACACTATTTCTTATCGGTTTTAATATTTCTACCGGTTGTTCTACTCATACTTTCATATAACATGTAGGCTAATTATCTAAGGATTCACATTTCCTTACATAGTTAACAATCAAAGCTATACCACTTAAGAGAAATACACATTAGACTATGAATATAGTATTGTCATGGATGCAATAATAGCCTAAGCCATTTCTTAAGCGCTCCAAGGTCTTGATCGATTTTTAACGTACTAAAACCTCGTATAATGGTATGATTACACCTCTCATGTATTTCTTTTAGAGATAAGAGATGAAATATATAAGATCATATTTTGCACAAAGTCTCGATTCAAAAATTTTCAAGGAATGGTTATAGAGCAATGCAAGAAAATCACTAAATCAGCTTTAAAAGAAAAATGGATAGAAATTGATATGCTGAGAACAACCATATTGGTACTTAAGGTGGTCAGTCTTAGTACTATATAGTTCATAACACATAATTAGGTGGCGTCCCACAGACCCTTTTGTCACACTGACAAGTAGTCACATCATATGTGTCGTTCTTCTCATTTGAATGGTAGAAATTTTTATGAAACAATGGTATAAAAAGAGAGAGAGAGAGAGAGAGAGAGAGAGAGAGAGAGAGTTAGTAGTATAAAATAGATTCATACTACTTTGGAAATCAATAGAACTATCACTTCTCATAGACGTCTCTACTCATTTTCATATAACATTCACATGTTTATCGCTTCACATCCCATAAGCGAATACTATATCCATATCAATATAATATTTTCCATCAGATACAACATCTCCTTATATCAATCATAAAGATTTACCAAGACAAAAATTTTGATCTTTATACCCGATTCACTTTATTCACACTCAAATACTCTTAATCATTCTTTTCTCGCAATACACTTATAGATCACGATATATCGAAGTTCAATCGAGGATTATAGTGTTTTTCTATCATACAGAGCTCCATTAAAGTGACATACTCATGTCTACTTATTAACGTCAATCTTCTACTAGCGAGGAATGTTCGTTCCTGATTGTGTTCAAACCGAAGCGCCAATTTTTCTCATGTCTTTCACCAAAAAAATTGTTCTTCTTCATGCGAACGATAACGATAATTCGTATGCATCTTGGTGCCTAAGCACTCCTAAGACTTATTTCAAGCTCTGGATTTAAATCTGGGATCTTGATTAGATACAGCCGATGTTAAAATCTCGTGACATGATTCCATCTTGTTCAATAAAAATAAACCAATTGGTTAAGTAAGAACCCTTCATTAGTGGTAAGAAAATTTCCGACGAGGTTAATCTATCTCTTGTTACTCAACTACATATTGATTAGCTCTTGTTCTTGGAAAATATACCATATATTCCATTATGAACTGTTCCCATTTTCATTACAAAAACGTTTTTAAGAAAATTATTTGATCAAAGACAATAAAGGAGTTCTAGTTTTGAAAACTCTGAAAAAAGGTAACTTAACTCGATTAAAACCTATTTAAATTTAATTAAATATTAATCAATAATATTAATCAATTAATTCAACTAAATTGATCAATTCCATCAATTAAATAATTAACTAAATTAAATCTGAGTTAATCAAACTAAGTTGGGTTTTTAGGAAAAATATTTCTGAAAATGCGATATCAAGAAATCCTCTTTCTGAACTGGGAATAGTATATCACATAATACTAGGAAGCCTTGCTTCTTTATTTTAGAAAACCTGGTAAAAAAAATCGGACAACACCTCCTGCGTATTATTGCTTACCAATCGGCGCAAAACCAACGCAATTAATCTAATTTAATCAAGGCATGTATCACATATAGGTTCGAAACCATACATGCTAACATATCAACTCTTAACACTCAATTATTATTTTATCGAGATGTTTGGTCTTAGTTCAACTCAAAAGTCGTGTACACTACACCTCATTCTTCGATACATCAATCTTAGGGTTCCAAACGCGAGAAGAAAAATCTTAGCGAAGCTTTATCATCTTTTTGAATCATTATCACATCTCTTTAACTTTCCCTTTCACGTACTGTTTCTTGTTCTGGACATCTTTCAATCTTCTTTAACAATTTTGGATAAAATATCTTATCGATCATGACTCTGTTGATTCTGGCACACGTATCTCTATCTCCACTTTTCACATTTTTTTTCGATGGTGTAGTCATTGTACTCAATCTGTTTTATTCCTTGATATCTTGTACGAAGCTCTTTCTGGGAGGAACTAATACTTCAACTTTCGTGATACGTTCATGTTTTCATACTTTAAATGCGAATACTGATGTCGTTCATTCTAAATCGTAAGTTAGGTACTCTTGCTCGTGAAGTTTCAACTATCTGGAATTATACGCGATGATTTTATCATGTTGTATCAATGTACCTTCTAAGTCCTTGCGAGAGACTCCTTGGAATTTACAACATTACCTTTATCATCTGCCAAGACTGAATACTAGTTTACTTATTAACCTTTCTTTCAACTCTCAAAATTTTCCTTGTGCTTATTATCTTACTTAGACTTCTTCATCCTTTCTTGTTAGCTTCGTTAGCGGTGTGCACGTCTTTAAAACATCTTGAATGAATGCTCTATAATAATCAGCTGATCCCATAAGGCTTTGCCTTCCATTGATGTCTTTGGCTTTTCACAGTTCATTACTGCTTCAATATTCGTATAATCTACCTTGACTCCTTCACCACTGACCACGTGCTCGAGAAATTGTATTCTTTAAACCGAAAATAAGACTTTGAGAAATTTGCATATTACTTCTCCTTTGTCAGGATATCGAAAGTTATCCTTTAGCACTCTTCCTCTTTGGCTTGGAGTTTAGTAAGATATCATTGGTGAAGGCAGTTGGGATTTATCCAGGTATTTCTTGATAACCCTATTCATAAGACTCACGAAAGCTATAGGCTCACTCGTCATTCCAACAGACATAACTAAAATTTATAGTGTATACACGTGTGCAAACACCATTTTGAAATATCTTTTATATTGACCTTTAGATGATGGTAGGTTAATTCTGGAGAAACGTGGTCATTAATCCTTGGTGATAGATTATTTTTATTTATCATTAACCTATAGGGCTCCCTATGATCAATGTAAACTCTCGTACTTCCATCATTTTTTCTTCACAACAACACTGGTGGTCCCCTAACAATACGCTCGACTTTGTTACTTCCTTATCCAGTAGTCCTTACAACTAAATTGCAAACACTTTTATTTCCATGGGTGCCATTTGGTACGATGCCCTTGAAATTAGATCCATTTAAGGTGTCAAGTAATATCAAACTCAACTTCTTTATCTGGAGGTAGTCCAGGTATTTAGCGGGGAAAAAACTTGAAAACTCGTTAATTACTGGGATCTCTATAGTATGTTATGATCACGACTATCCATTAGAAGGTTAATAAGAAAACACTTGATTTGTATTATGAAAACAATTTTATAATAATGGTCAAGGATTTCCTATATAATATTAACCCAAGATATGTAAATGCATTCAGAGAAAATCCTAGTATTTTCGTTCAAAAACATTTCAAAAAGGTAGGTATAATGATTATAAGGGTACTTATAACATTTATATAACGGTTTGACGATGAATCAGGGTTTTAGGCTATTATGGAAATCAAAATACAAAATTAGAAAAAATAGGGTTTGAAGCAGTAGTCAGGGTTCATTGATAGCAAAGAAGGATTGTAATGAAAGTCGTTTGCCTTGGAGACACTTTCCAACTCTTCACGTTTTGCTCCCTTTTTCTTTTCCTTTCTTTAATGAGATCTCTTATTCTCCATTGTTTATCTTTCCTTATTAAATGTTTGACTACTGGATGTCAGCGGCATAAGAAATTAACTTGGTCTCTCGTTACTTCTTCAAGCTATTATCCTTCTTCTCAGAAACAACTCTTACTCACTCGATGGAATTTGACTATTAGTTTTCACGCTCATATTCCTTGTTTTCGATTTTAAAGCTTAAATTTCCTCTGTTATGTGTATCGTGGAAGGCACTTTTCCAAGAACAATCTTGTGAACTTTCCTTAAGCAACTGTCGTCTCTATATTCGATAATGGTTAGTTTCCCTTCAGCAACTTTTATTCCGTGACATTCTTCTTGCTTAACCAACATATCAGCTTAAAACTTCATCTTGAATGGTATTCGTTATTACTCCTTCAGTTGCTGCTATAGTGTTGGGTTAGCGGTTTACTGTTGAAAAAGGGATAAAAATTATATGATAACTGGGTATATGGGTCAGTGTTTCTTTTAGGAGGCATGGTTCTTGTGATATGCAAGCAATTTTTATAGTATTCAACTAAACTTGGTTTGGAATCAATTTATACGTACTGATGTGTTAAAAGGAAAATTTTTAATCAAATAATTTCATCAGGACGTCGACGCGACACTTTAATATATAATTTGCTTGCAATATCACAGGTTTAGAACTAGGAAATTGGAATAAACGGATAGCTCTAGGTAAAAAAATAGTAATTGGGTATATATATCAGTTTTAATCAGGTCGAGATTTAATTTTTGGAAAAGAACAGTATCCATGTTATCTAATACAACCACATAATCACTTTTAATTTGAGAGCAAGGGGTGCATTAGAAAAAAAAATCCCTTCAACAGTAGCAGTTCCACATGAACCCGTACTTGATGATCGTCCATATCATCTTTGACTGCGACTCACCTTCGTAATTAGATATTAAATTTTGAAGAAAAGTGGCTGCTACTCTTATGGTACATCTGGCTTTCTTGTTCACAGTACACAAGGCTAAATTGGATAATCTTGTTATTTACCTATACATCAGAGCAAAATTCAACTCTTCTAAGAGGAAAAACTATGCGAAGAAAATCAGTGTCTCGATCAATCAGTGGCACAACCTCAATCATCTCTTCAGTAACGAATTCCTTTACCGCATGGATCCTCCTTCATTTTAGATCCAAATTAGTCTCCCTAGTTACTGGTCATATGATCGTTATGTCAAATAACTTTAGCAGCTTCAGAATCCTCTTATACGGAATCGTCCAAGGAATCATACGAAGATCCATTTATTTCTCTCTTGCCAAAGTCTGCAGAAGTATCATCTTAAATCAATTCCACGTATCAAAATATTTGGGGTGGTACGGTTAATATTTGGCAGCTATCGACTCATCCATCCTAGTTTCTGAAAAATAATGATACTATTGTATGCAGTATGTGTGACGTGATAAGGTTACCTTAAGTCTAATGCCATCCTAACTTAGAAATCAAGACTATATCCAATAATCTCATTTGAAACTCTATGTGAGTTTTAGCAATGCTTAGCAGGTTAATGTAGGTTGGTTTGATAATACCAAGCTGTTGATTATCCGTATAAGTCTCATCTAGTCGCTCCATCACCGATCGTATTTGCCTTGAAGCCTATCAAACTCGAGCCTCAAATTAGCATACACGGAGAAAGCAATGGTATCAAATTGTGAGGAAGTCGAGAACGAATGCTCTCGTTGCTACCAAATTATACATATATAAGAGATTATTAGTGTCTGACTCGTATATATAACTACACTCTCGAATATTATACTACATATTTATATATCCTATAACCTATTTGGGCTGTCCCGGGACTCTAAAGCTTCGCGCTGATACCAAGCTGCCACACCCCTAACATTATAACAAAAACCAACAACTTATATATAAATATTACAACTGAGTGTGATTACATAAATATCCAAGATCGCTTGGTTTAAAGTTTGAACAGCCCATCACTAACTACTATTACAATTATACAATATCATCGTTCCTCACTAAATAGCATGGCATTTCTACCTGAGCTCTCACATAGTTCTCAGCAACTCCATTGGTAGACTTACGAGCAGTTTGCTTCATCCTAACCATATTTGCTAGCTGAAATGACATGGGTGAATAGCAAGAAGTGAGCTAAATGCTCAGCAAGTCCATAAAGGAACATGATAACAATATCTCAAATCATAATTTAAAGGTAAATAAAAGGCATCAATTATAAAACATTTGAAATCAATTCTTCGCTCAAATATCATTTTATGATGCTACGGATTACAGCCGATGATCAGCCGCGAAGTAATCCCGAAACTCGCTAGGTTCTAAACAATTTGGGTGGGATCCCTAGGCATCTTTTAAACCTAATATAACAAATATGGAAAGGACATGCGTCTTAGTCCAGATCCACTAATCTCAAGAAAACATTCTTTTGTAGAATACATCTTTTTCAATCTTTCTCATTTTTAAAATTGATGCCAAGAATCATCTTTTAAAAACAAGTATCTAGAGAAATCAATTCTCAATGTATTTTTAGATCATAACATATATAATGAAATTTATGGGATATGAATAACAAGGTTTATCTGAAAATGAGCTAGTGTCAAAATAAGGAATTATTGAAGCATACTATTTAGCAAGGATTCATGGTATCATGGCAATTGATAAATAAACATAGCATGGATAGTTCAAAAATAAGATTGACTATGGTAAGGTAATGATCATAAGCTCCAATGTAAACAAGGGTATTGGAACAAGTGTAATCAATTCGAAGGAAAACATTGGTATAATTTAGAGTGAGAGTACTTGCCTTATAGCGCTTCCAGTATTCTCACAAGAACTTACTTCACGTCACCTAATTTAACTTTTCCTTTTCTACAAATCACGTCCTTGCCTTTTGAATCTACACTAATAATTGACACTACTTCAGTATCTTTTATAATCATCTCGATGTTCACCCTGAATGTCTAACACTAGTCTACCCTTTCGATACTTAACCAACATAAATAATCACATAGCACAACTCATATCATATAAGATAAAAACATATTGTTTAAAATAAGTCTTATAGCATGAAATCAAGCATTAACATCCTTTAAACTCATGCCAAAAGATTAGCATAAAACACATGCTTACACATCGAATTTTAGGAAGCTGAAAGAACAAAAAACGAAGATAATCTAATTATCTTTCCAACAAAACAAAAATCAAAGTATTCTGATATATAACGAATAAGATACAATATTTACAAAAATTCAAAAACTACTTACAACTAACATGCATCTCAATTACATACCAATATTTCAGTTAGTATCAAAACATCATCTTAAACATTCAAGAACATCCCCTCGGCTGTCATATTGATCATGGCTGTGAGGGGGTTGAAGTTTGGTGATGCCTTCATAGGATTTTTCACCATGTTTTGACCTCCATATTTCATATGCTACATATCTAACATCTCTTTTTAGGTTCTCCTCACGAAATTTAATGGTTCTTGGATAAACTCAAAAGCGGGTTTCTAAAAAAATAAAAATTAGCTACATGCAAGCTATGGAGGATTAGAACTTTGAAAAATATGATGTTTAATGGTGAGAGATTGAAATTTCGATATGTTTTAGCATTTGCGTGCAAGAGAGAGAAGTTTGGGAAGGGGAGAGAGTTCGAAGAGAGAGAAGAGAGAAAAGAAAAGAGAAAAAAAGAGTGATCCAAGAGGAAGAAGAGAGTGAGGAGGAAAGGAAGGAAGAGTGGGTTTATTTGTAAGTGAGTGGAGGGGAAAAATGGTCATTTTCCAACTAATTCGATAAACTTTTTTTTCTTTTCTCTCTTTTATTCTAAAATCAATAATCTCTCTTTTGTAAAATATAAAACATCTTTATAAAATCAGAAAATATCACAGATCATATTTTTAAATATAGAGCATGAAATTATCTCTTCTCCTATATTTTTAAAATAATTTTTGAGCGAAAAAGTTATTTTATATGAATTCTACAAGATCAGTGGTCAATAAGTAAAATAGTGATCTTAAAATCATTTTAAAATGCAAGATGATCAAAGTAAAATACTCATATATTTTTAGAATGTTTATAATATCATTTTAGAAATATAAAAATAAGAATCATGATTTTATCTTGTACCAATAATTTTATAAAAATATTTAAAGATCAGTAAAACTAGAATTTTCACATAATGATTCATTTTTAATAAATTAAACACTTTCACTTACACAACAAACACGTACATGACATGTAAACATATAATTTTAAATTTATAACACATTTTTAACTCAATAAGTATTATTCAATTAATTTCTCTTTTATTTAATCATTTAACATTTTTTCATTTTTACGATATAATCATAAAACACATATTAAAAAAATTTTGATTCACATAACAATCACACTATATCGTAACTCACTTAGTGGATCGTCAAATTGGAATAAAATATATTTAAATATTATTCCCTAGTTCACAAAATTTCACATAAACCACACAATCCATAAAAAATACTAATAATATGATACACGAATTTCCCGGATCTTACAGTCAACAGTTATAAGCCAGGATTATAATAAGAAGTTATCGAGCATACCAAGCAAGTATACATATCTTCACTTTTTGTTCAAGTGATAATTATTCCGACTCTATTATTCCAAATTCTATACTATTCTAAGTTCAGAATAGTTAAATGTTTTTATATTTCGCTACAAATTACTCTGTACAGTGAAAATTTGAATTGAGATTAGCGAATAACTAATTGTTCTAATTATTTCACCATTGGTTGTTGAGATAACTCTGGACCATGAGAAATGGGGAGTTATGTGGTTCAGGATGTCATTTGATTTGACTCCTTTGATTGAAAACTGTATTTATGGATTGGATGGTTACGTGAGAGGCCGTGGCCGCGGTCCAGTGTGAGCTATGTGTTATACAGGAAATAACACCTTGCTAGGCCAATATGTGCCTTGGGTACCCTTTTGTTTAGTTGAATATGCTTCGGCATACCGGTGTTGCTCTGCGGCTGATCACCGACGGCAACTAACCGTCGTTCGAGGATTCCAATCCCAAAAAAAAATATATATGCAAATGTTGTTTATTATCAAAACTTATATCAGTTTTTGATATTGTTCACGTATTGTTGGTTGGTTTAGTTCTTCAGATATATTGTTGTTGTCTTGAATCATAAGCTTTATACTGCTTGCTGAGCATTTCTTTCATTCATACTTGTTTCATATTTTTAACTCTTTCAACTAGACCAGAGCAGGCTTGAGTTCCAGGGTTGACCATAAGTTGTGTGCTTGTAGATAGGTTGGTGTGTTTTCTAGGTAGACAGTTTGGGATGCTTGAATAGTCTAGAGGTTTGTAATAATATTTGAATAGTTTGTAAAACTAAATAGACTTATGGCTTGTAATAATATTTGGTTTTTATTAGTGCCTGTTCCATACTATAACCTGTGATCGATCCAGTTGCATGTAAGGGGTCATATTTATTATATTATTCTGTTGTAATTATTTTATTATGGTTTATTGGCTAGTGACCCCCAAATCTAGACCCCGGGTTTGGAGGGCATCACACCCAGCGCGGCCGCGCTAGGTCTATTTTGAAAAATACTGATTTTATTGGAAGACTGGTTTTCTGGACTCCTGATTTGATGGGCTGGTATTTAAAGACTCCATAAAGACGTTTTTCATAACGGAGAGCAAGGAGAAGACAAGAAGAAGACCTAAGAGCACAAATCAACGAAGGAGAAGAGGATCTAGTTTTTAGTTGTGATTCTTTGTTTAAGTTATAATCTTGGATGCTGGTTTTCTTTATTGTTGAACCTAATACTCTTGTTAACGTACTTTGATTATTTATTCAGTTTATAAAGACTTAGTTTATTTACCATGCTTTCATCAGAACCCACGTTGATGATGAGTTCGATTATGAACTAATCGTTATCGTGGGGTTCTAACGGATTTACTTATGGATTTCAAAAGTTAATTTGTTTTGATACCTAAGTGTGTGGTGATTGTATGATATCCTGGTATTGGTTGTGCTTATTCGTCATATGAGCGTCGTGAACTTATAAGACAGCGTGTTAATCTCTATTGAAGTGACAATGAATATAAAGGTTTAAAACTTGCCATGCTAGCATAGGTTCATGTATTTATTATGCATGATTCGTAGGTAATTTTAACCATCTTACTTGCCCTATGTTATCACGATTGATAACTTGCGCATTAAACCTTTATGTTGTAAAATTCTACAGACATATAGGGTCTCAACATATTTTGTGTATATTCAGCTTCTATCTCTTTTGTGGATGTCTGGTAGGAGGGTATTCGTGCAACGAAAGTTGGCATTTACTAGTTTCGTGTTATCTGATTAGTTTTCATCACCATTGCATGCTAAGGTTAAGAACAATGACTTTGAATGAAGTTTGTAATGAATTTAGAATCCCATGTTTGTCTCATATAAGTAATTTAACCTTAATTCTCTTAGTTAATACTATTTAGTATAATCTCTTAGTTTAATCAAAACCCAATTTGTTATTTATCTTAGCATTGAACGATAGCCATATCATTGTTGCTTAAGTGCATAAATTGAACTTAACCTAAACCAGTCTCTGTGGGAACGAACTAGAAAGAATTCTATATTACTTGTGAATGCGTATACTTGCGTGTAATTTTAGCGCGTGTTTTCATCTTAACAATGAGGTACTCCTCAAAAATCAACAAAGTCAAGCTTACATTGTAGAAGGGAAATGTTAGAATGACACTGATGAAGATGATGTTTTATGTATATAGAAACTATGCTTTGATAAAAAAGTCAGAAGAAGCTGATGAATCATCTTATCAGGTACCAATTCTCATTTCTACTTACATGTCTCCTTCTGAGTATAAGCTTACTATTGAAAAAATTAGTGTTCAGATGTTTAACATAAATACTAGTTTAACTGGTGCTAATAAGGAAAATGTTAAATTGAATGTTAAGAATGTTTAGTTTGTTAAGATGAATGATGAACTTGGTTTAACACTAGTTCAATTGGAGAGCATTAAACAAGAAGTGGAATAATCTTGAATGTGTTGAAAATATTGAGAAAGCTCCTAAAGAGCAACTTGATACAAATCAACTCAAGCATAAGGCCTACAAGAATTCTACTGATCTTGTTAATGCTTATTATGAGAAGACTGTTAGTAAAAAAATTTGGCATTGACTTTGACTACTCTGAAGCAAAGAAAAAGAAGAGTGCATCGATCTAACAAAAATAAAGGAATTTCCAAAAGCAAAAAATTTCCCTATGATTTTACAAAATTTTGAGAAGCCTATCTTTAAAAACTCTGAGATTAAGTCTGATGAAGACTCAATGGTCATCAAATAACAATTAAATGATGAATATAAGGCCAAGAAAGGTGTAACTTCTAATTCTGAGAAAGAACCAAAAATCAAAAGCAATGATAAATAAACTGAGACTAAACAAAATAGTGTTAAGAAATGCAAGTTTAACATGAATCGCAAGGAAAGAGTTAAAATTGGTAATGAGTATGCCTCTATAAAAAATGCTCCTAGAAACCCGTGTAAAAATTGCGACTCTAAGAATTATTTGACACATAAGTGTAAAATTCTTGTTACTCCTGACATGAATGCAATGTTTGGCAAGTCTGCTCACATGAATATCAATATGCATGATTCTTTCTATGATAAACCAAATTTTATAATTTGCTATATGACTGCTATTATGTATAACTGTGAGACAAAATATTGATGCAAAGTATTTGAACAACTTACACACAAACATACAAAGTCATAAAATTTACTCTTCAAATGTTGGAAATGTTGGCACCTCATCTAAGTCACAGAATATTCCTTCTGAGATTGACAAAAAGATTAAGAACCCTGTATCAAATTTTAAACCTGTTTCTAAGTCATCTGGATCCAAACTTGTTTGGGTACTAAAGTCAACCCAGTATCATTTATGAATGCAGGGTAAGAATAAATGATTTATGTCGATCTTGGATAGTGGATTCTCAAGGCACATGACAGGTGATATAGCCATGCTATCACAGTTTGAAGAAAAAAGAGGACCATTAGTTACCTTTGAAGATGACAACACTGGTCTAACTATTTGTCAAGGATATGTGAAAAATAGAAATTTCATCATTAAAGATGTAGCACTAGTAGAAGGCTTGAAACATAATTTGCTTAGTATTGGATACTTCACATAGAGAGGTTTCAAAGTAAAATTTGATCAAGTATTAGATATTGAATACAACACATGGGGGGTTGAATGTGTTTTGGATATTTTTAACTCTTTTTACAACTATTTGGAATGGTGAACAAGACTATCTAATTTGTATAAATATTGTGTTTAACAGAATAAACAAATCATGCACAATAAATACAATATTTTCAAAACTTACTTAACTTTGTATTAAAATTAACAATGTCTTGCTACAATCCTGGGTTCTTTGTAAGTTAAGAACGCAGCTTCTTTCTTGAGAGAGTTACAAGAAAAACTAGACCTGTTTGTTACAACTAAAACAAAGGATCAGTGTTTACTTTATAGATTAATAAACACAGGTTTTCACGACATGCAATAAGATGTACTAAACCCTACTTTAAGTTATCTCTAAATCTTTCCATTTCTGGCTTAGTGAATCTTTGCAAACCATATAGGTCTTTGACTTTCCTTTGTCAGCTAATCTTGGCCCTTGATCTTGCACTCTTCAAGCTGCTTTTGTAGACTTTTCAATCTAAGTTAATAGATCGTTTCTTGATTGATAATATTGAATATTTAACTTGCCTGCATTCTGTGCTTGAGGTTCATATCAAGATCTCCGGTTTGTTGTATAGAGAACAAACATCTCGATAAGTATAATGGCTTATCGAGATCTCTTAGTTTTCTATAAGTGTTTTGACTTGTCGAGGTCTCTGAGTTATCTATAAGTAACTTTGGCTTGTCTAGGTCTCTGAGTTCTCTATAAGTAAACTTGACTTGTCGAGATGTCTAAGTTCTCTATAAGTAAACTTGGCTTGTCAAGGTCTCCAAATCTCTGCATGTAGAAATAACTTGTCAATATCTCTGAGATCTCTATATGCATTTTAAATGTCGATATCTCTGAGATCTCAAATGAGAAATTGATTTGTTGATATCTCCAATCTTCATATCTTCATTTGCCTTGTCGATATCTCTCAGTTCTCTATAAGAAGAAATGAGTTATTGATATCTCCAATCTTCATATCTTCTTTTGACTTGTCGATATATCTGAGACTTTTCTATAAGCCATTTTGGACTTCTCGATAAGTCATTCTGGCGTTCTCGAATGACTTCTCTATATGACTTGATCTATGACTTGTAGATATCTTGACTTAGAATATTTTTCCTAAAACAGATTTATTCAACTCCAAGCTTCTTTACCTTTTCTCTGAGGCATGATCTTGTTGATCTTCTTCCAGAGTTTATTTTCAGGCTTGAGACTGTTTATAGAAAAATACTTCAGTCTGATCTTTATCATTTTTACAGATTCAAGTAATACAATATAAAATACAGATTTAGACTATTATACAACTAAATCTTAGAGTTGTCAATATGACTTAGTCTTGTTATAGTACAGGCATGTCTTGCACAATAATATCCCCCAATTTGTGAGAAGATTAGTCTTTTTATATTTCAGGCTTGACTTAATAAATTCTGATCCTCACACATACAAATCTATATATCCTGATGTTGCACCCACACAGCCTTCTACTTCTCAACCTCCACCAACCCAGCCTTCCAATAGTCAACCACAGCCTACCATCAGAACCTACTATCAACCAGCATAATCCTCTCAACCACGACCATCAGCACCTACAATCAGAACCTCACCTCTCAAATCCAAAACCTCCGGTACTTCTCAAAAGGTGCCAGTTGTAAAATCTGACAAATCCTCTAGGCCTAAAAGGACTATCTATGTGCCTAAATCTCCACCAAGGAGAAGAAGAAGGATTATTCTGAGGGATAAATCAGATGAGGAAGAACAAGTCCAGGTTCCAGTATCAAAACCTGTTACAGTAGAAGCTGAAAAGGTAATTTTTCAGAAGGAGGTTGAAGCTAAAGAGGTAACTCCTCAGAAAAAGAATGAAGCGGAGGGGTCTGGAATTTCGGAAAGGAAATGAACCTCAAGTTCTGATGCTACTCAAGGAACACCTTCACAACCAAAGTCCAGATCAAAGAAGAAGAGAGCAGGTGTGAAAATACACAAGCTCAATATGAGGATGCTGAAGAAGGTTTGGAAGGGGATCATGAATCTCTGATCTCATTAGAACCAATAGTCATTGAAGTCCTTTCAGCACCTGAAGACAATGTTCCAGACACAGTAATCACACCTCCTATATCTCCATTCAAAGAAAGTGCTACAGTTGAAGATTCAGGATTAAGTCCTGAAATTGATATTCACAGGTTACATATACCAACTGTCTTGTATCTGGAAGCACCACAAGCAAAGGAGTTAACTCCACATGTTTCTCCATTAAATATTGATATTCCTACTACTCCATTTCTAGATTTGGATCCTGAAACAGATGAAGTTGTTCCAGAATCTCCTTCAGCTAAACACACTCTTGTGTTATCAGAAGATGAGGAGATGTTATCAAGTCCTGGAGACAGTGCTCCAGTTAATGCTCCAATTCTTGGAAAGGAAGCACTACTTAAATTTGTTGAAGAAGATGCTTCTGTTCCATGTGAAGAAACTCACAGAGGAATTGAATGGACCAAGAAGTGGAATGAACCTGACTTTATTCCAAGCTTAAATATTTTGAAAGATCATATTTCAAAAGCTGATGAGTTGTTGACAAATTATGATTTTAAGACACAACTTAAAGTCACTGCTCTCAGTACTAAATCTCTTCAAGGTCTACACTCCACAACTGAAGCAAAGGTTGATAAACTTCAAGATACAGATGATAAGCTAGACATGGAGATCAAACTAGACAAAAAGAGGTTTATCAGACCTATTCAAGAGAAAGTGGAAGCAATTGAGAAAGTTCAAGAAAAGAAGCAGGCCCAACTGGATGAGGTCTTGCAAAATCAAGCTGCTCAACAAATTCAATTAACTGAAATCCAATCTTCAGTGGAACTTCTTCTCTCACTACTCCTGACAGATGATGCCAAAAAGGGGGAGAAGGTAGTTAAGTCCAAATGCTCAACTAGCCAAACTCTGAAGAAAAAGGATGATTCTGAAGATGACCAGGGAAACCCTAGCAAGGGCAAAGGTCAAGTTCAAAGCAACAAAGTTTCTTCACAGAAACTAATTTCTGATTCTAGCAAATCTTCTACACAGAAGAATACAAGTTCTGAAGCTGTGAATGCTCAAGTTCTAATGATCAAAGTCTGATGACAAAGCGTGATATTATGATTTAGTCTGGAAGTCAAGTCTCTCATAAGTTTTTACAAAATCTGAAACTTAAGGGAAGGGAGACTACTGTCTACTATAAAGAACCCAAGATTCAGACACTTGATGAAGAAATTACTAGAAGATTATTTCTCATAGATAATCTTGGAATGGATTTAGAGACTCTAAAGGAGGAAGAAGCTAGATTTGCAGTTGAGAAGATAAATCTTAAATCTAAAGCTTCTAATGCAAAGAAACCTCCAAGGCCTAAGGAAAAAGGCATTGTGATCAAGGAAAGGTCAACTTCTGAGGCTTCAAAGCCCAAAACAAGATCACAAGTTAAAATTGATCCCAAGGCAAAAGGGAAAGGAAAGATTGATGAACCAACAAAGAAACAGGAGATGAAGATTACTCAAATCCTGATGAATCATGTGTGCAAGATGGTTCAGGTTTTTGATGATACAGCTGCAGAAGATGAAACTGTTGAAACTCTAAAAAGAAAGAAGATAAATGAAGAATCTAAGACAACCTCTGACATAGCTCAAGTTGTTCAGAGTGAATACATTTCAGAATAGCAAGGTATAGATGAAACAGCAAATCATGATCAAGTCATCAAGACATCAACCTCTGACAGAGCTCAAGTTGATTTGAATAAGATGACAATTGCTGATAAGAAGAAGCTACTATGGAACAAAGCTACTCCAGTGGAACCTAAGTCCAATCTAATGATTATTCAACTTGCAACGTTTGGGTTAAGAGCCAAGCAACCTAGAGATAGAGCTGGATTAGGTTCTGATGAAGAAAAGATACAAACAGGAGTATAAGTTACTCTTAGAGATCCTGTCATGTTGAGAGACAAACCATATGAACAAATCAAACAAAAGCACCTTGATAAAGTGATTTCTGCTCAAATTGTGATGGATGCTCATGATAAAGATGATCTAAAAGAGAAATTAATCTTATTTCTCAATGATGGCAGAACTTACAGACTAGATGATACTGATGTGCTAAAGAAGTCTGTCAAAGAGCTTCAACATATTCACTACCTTCTGGAAGTAAAATTTGATGTTACAAAAAGATGGTCAGAAAATATTTTGAAGGCTATAAGAGATCTTCTCAGAATCTCTGGTATAAAGGCTTCTCAGTACATTCCAAAAATAACTGAAGATGATGGAAGAAAAATTTCCTATAAGGAAGAACTCTGCTAAGGTGGAAGTTGTTATGAAAGGAAAGTGTATGTTCTATAATGAAGACTCTTCACATCCTAGAGTTATTAGACTTGGAGATGGTCTTGAAAGAACATCTATTCCAGCACTCAGAACAACCATTTATCAAATTGTGAGCCATAAAAAACACCAGCTTCTGAATAACACTTGAAATGGTATCATATCTTGTCTTCCTATAGGTGAATGCCTTTACAAAAGAATCAAACAAGAAAGAGCATTCCCTCCTTAGGTACTTCTTGTTCAGGCTAGCCAGGTTGATTCTTTCACTGTAGTTGATGAAGGCCATGAACTCATCTAACTCATCTTGTGTTGGAACCTCCACCAAATTGTCAGTTGGGATGTCCAAAGTCACATTGATATCATCTTCAGAAAATTCCACTTGTTGGCCTTGAATGGACCAATTAACCACCATGGACATAGCTTGGTTCTCATGCACCACTGTTCTTATCACATTTGTGTTCCAAAAATCCCTTTGAACATCCATGTATAGTAGTGGATTTTCTTTTAGAGCACCTGCAAAGTAAGTTTCAGATAGAAACTTCACAAAGCTCTTAAAACTGTTAGGAGCTTGATTTGCATCTGTAAAAGAAAGATAATTGGTGCCCTCCTTTGGGATGAACGGTGTAACTGTGTTTGATGCCATTGAAATAGTTTGAATTGTGGTGGGAAAGAAAAATTTGAGAGAAAGAGCTTGAGATGATAGAAAATGGTTTGGATTTGGAAAAATTAGGTCACTTAGAGATCTCGAAAGCGTAAAGAGGTGTATGTCGAGATGTCTGGGTATTTATAGTAAAAGGCAAATGACTTATCGCGAACTCAAAATAAATGTTTGAAATTTGCTTATCGAGAAGTCATATTAAGAGAATAGATACATATCGATATGTCATTTTCCTGACTCTTATCGAGAACTAGAAATGATTTATCGAGATGTCAAGTAAATACCCAGTTTGTCCAGAATGGACTGAAATATTCCAAATTATTATTGATTAAATCAATATAAAATTATAACAAATTATTTCAAAAGTATCATACTGAAAATAATTTATTGAATAAAATTATTTCAGTCTGAGTTAAAGATAAGTTTAAATTTTACTTGTAGAGAACTCAAAATAATTCACTCGAGATCTCTACAATAATTATCGAGAAGTCATAGAGTGACTTGTCGAGATGTCCTTTCGAGAATTCTGGTAATGACCTTATTCGAGATGTCATTCGAGAAGTCAAAATAACATCGTGATGTCCACGAGAAATCTAACAAAGACTTATCGAGAAGTCTATCGAGAAGTCAAAATAACTTATCGAGATGTCCACTCGAGAAGTCCAAAACTGACTTATCGAGAACTACTTCGAGAATTCTCGAAATGACTAATCGAGAAGTCATTTATACTTATCGAGAACTCAGTCTCTATGTACTTTTACTGCTTTTTAGTTCTGTCTTTAATTAACTTCATATATTGAAGATATGAATTAATCAAAGAGATAGTTTATTTAGAATTTGAAAAATTTTAAGTTATCAAAAGTAAACTGAAAAGTAAATATGCAGAGAAATCTGAAATATTTATAATTCATATTCAAATTAATTTCCAATTAATCAAATAAATTTTGATTTATCAGAAATTAATCTTCTGCAAAATATTAGCTGAGTTCTTGCCTTTAGGATGAAGAATTTAGCATACCAATTTCACCTATAAGTCTAGTGAAAGTAGCTTCATTCAAAGGTTTAGTAAAAATCTTAGCTAATTATTTTTCTATTGGAACCAAAATTAGCTCAATGGACCATTTGCAGCATGTTCTCTAATAAAATGATACCTTACATTTATGTGCTTTGTCTTAGAATGATTTACTGGATTAGCAACAATCAATATGGCACTAGTATTTTCACACTTAATAGGAATTTTGTGTAACACTAGGTCATAATTCATTAGCTGATTTCTAATCTAAAACAATTGAGCACAGCAACTTCCAGCAGCTATGTATTTAGCCTCAGCTGTGGAAGTTGACACAGATTGTTGTTTCTTGCTATACCAGGATACAAGTCTTTGTCCAAGAAATTGATAGCTTCCACTAGTGCTCTTTATGTCAACCCTGCATCCAGCAAAATCTGCATCTGCGTATCCAACAACTTCAAAAGTTGTTCCCTTAGGATACCATAACCCCAAGTTTGGAGTCCCCTTCAAGTATCTGAAAATTCTCTTTACAGCCGTCAAATGTGATTCGTTTGGATTGGCTTGAAATCTTGCACACAGACATGTTGCAAACAGAATGTCTGGTCTATTAGCAGTCAAATATAGAAAAGATCCAATCATTCCTCTATAACCTGAAATGTCTACACTTTTTCCTTTCTTATTTTCATCTAACTTTCTAGCTGTAGACATAGGTATTGATGCAGGTGAACAATCAACCATATCAAACTTCTTTAATAGATCTTTAAAATAATTGGTTTGGCTGATGAAGATTCCATTACTTCTTTGACTGACTTAAAATCCAAGAAAGTAACTTAACTCTCCAATCATACTCATTTCATATTCACTCTGCATGAGTTTTGAGAGTCGTTGACATAGTTTTTCATTAGTAGAACCAAAAATGATATCATCCACATAGATCTAAACTAGGATCATATCACCACCATGTTGTTTGTGGAATAGAGTCTTGTCAGTAGTACCTCTAGTGAATCCGTGTTTAATCTAAAATTCTGACAGTGTGTCATACCATGCTCTAGGTGCTTGCTTTATCCATAGAGGGCCTTTAGAAGTTGGTAGACAAAATCTAGAAATTCAGGATCTTCAAAGCCAGGTGGTTGTTGCAGATAAACTTCTTCTTCCAACTCACCATTTAGGAATTCACTCTTTACATCCATTTGATACATCTTGAAGTTAGAATGTGCATCAAATGCAAGAAATATTATTATTGCTTCAAGTCTTTCAACTGGAGCAAAAGTTTTATCATAATCAATTCCTTCTTCTTGTGAGTAGCCTTTTGCAACCAACCTTGCTTTGTTTATTTCACAATCCCATTTTCATCCATTTTGTTCCTGAACACCCACTTTGTTCCAATTACACTTCTGTTCTTTGGTGCAGGAAATAACTTCCAAATTTTATTCCTTTCAAACTGATTTAGCTCCCCTTGCATAACAAATATCCAATCAGGATCAAGTAGGGCTTTTTCAATTTTCTTAGGCTCAACTTGTGACAGAAAGCATGCATGTAGACATTCATTTATAGTTGCACTTCTAGTCCTCACTCCAGCATTTGGATCACCAATAATTGCTTCTCTTGCGTGACTCCTGTCCCATTTCCTAGTGTGAGTTTGTTGACTTGAGTTCTCTGCATCTTCTTCATTATTGGCATGACTTGTAAAACTTTCTCCACTTTCTCCCCCCTGAGTTTGTGCTATCAAATTCAGGTGTTTGAGATGAGCTTCCATTCTCATGATTCATTTTTTCAGTTGAATCTTCATCTATTCTATTGCTTGTGTTGACTTCAGCTTCATCTTTAGAATCATAATTAATATTGAGATTTTCAAATTTGAGGGCCTCAATTTCATTTTCATAAAGGCATTCCAAGCCTGGACATTTGTCATCATCAAAAGTCACATCTGTGCTTTCTATAATTTTCTCCTATTCAAGCACATAGACTTTGTAGGCAGTTCTCTCCAATGAATATCCCAGAAAAATTGCTTCAAAAACCTTAGAGTCAAAATTTCCCACATATTCAAAGTTTTCTTTCAAAACATAACACTTGCTTCCAAACACATGAAGATGCTTCACAATAGGTTTTCTTTTAGATAAGATTGAGTAGGGTGATTTTCCAAGATTCTTGTTAATGAGATATCTGTTTTGAGTATAGCATACATTGTTGACAGATTTTTCCCAAAAACTTGTTAGAAATTTGGCATCCCGTAACATTGTTCTAGCAGCCTCTACTAGTGTTCTGTTCTTTCTCTCAACTACCCATTTTGCTGAGGTGTTTTAGTAGCTGAGAATTATTGAACAATGCCCTTGTCTTTGCAGAATTCAGTTAAGGTTGCATTTCTGAATTATGTATCATTGTCACTCCTCAATCTCTTCACAATATTCTGATGTTCAGCCTGCTTCTCAATCTTCTTGATGTGTTCAATTATGATGTGTGGAGTCTCATCCTTTGAATGCATAAATCCTACCCATGTGTACCTTGAGTAGTCACCCACCATCATAAGTGCATATTTCTTCCTTGAAATTGACAAAACATTAACTGTTCCAAATAAGTCCATGTGAATAAGTTGCAAAGGTGCACTTATGGAATTCACAGTTTTACTCTTGTGACTTTACTTTTTCATTTTTCCTGTTTGAAAAGCCTCACAAACTTCATTTTGAGCAAATTCTAGATTTGGCATGTCTCTCACTCTCCTTTTTCACCAGGGTGTTGATTGCCTTGTAATTCAGGTGAGAGAGCTTTGTGTGCCACATAATGATTTGCTCTACAGATACCTTGGTGTAAAAGTAACAAATTTCTTCCTTGTTTGCTGAGTATAAATTTGCAATAAACAGGCTTCC
This sequence comes from Apium graveolens, assembly GCF_009905375.1. Classification (NCBI taxonomy): domain Eukaryota; kingdom Viridiplantae; phylum Streptophyta; class Magnoliopsida; order Apiales; family Apiaceae; genus Apium; species Apium graveolens. Next base: position 85,666,007 of record NC_133654.1, on the reverse strand, counting down.
CTTTCATACTCCTTTAAGAGCAACTTGACCAGTCTTTTTGCAGAATATTAAGCATTCTCCTTTGTCAAATGCAACATTGAATTCTCTATCTGTGAATTGACTGACACTTAGGAGATTCACTTCCAAACCAGCAACCAGTTCTACATCTTAAATGACAACATTTCCAGAAATTAATTTACCATATCCCATTGTGAAACCTTTGCTGTTGTCTCCAAAAATCACTAATGGGCCAGCCATCTCCTCAAACTGTGATAACAGGGCCTTATCACCTGTCATATGTCTTGAGCATCCACTTTCTATGATCCATATGACTTTCTTCATTTTGCCCTGTACATAATAAGGATTAAGTGTGTTTAGCTACCCAAGCAGTGTTGAGTACTTTCTTCTTGTTAACAGAATTTGCAGAATTAGAGTCAGTTGATTCAAAAATAATGGTGTTCATTGATTGATTTGCATTTTCCCTTTTAGCTGCAGACCCAATATTGACTTCTTTGAGGTCTACTCTTAGCTTGTGGCAACTTGTCATCACTTTCATGTTGCAAGGAATACAATCAAACTTGTCACAGAAAGAGTAGGGATCTTCAGTCTTTGCTTCATTATATTTGCATGCTCCCATTCTTGGCTCACTAACAACCTTTTTACAAAGGTGAGTTAAATGATTTATAGAGCCACATTTCTGACACTGTTTCCTAGGAGCATCTGCAACAAATGAAAAGTTATTGCTTTTGTTTATATCAATCTTCCCATTTCTGTTTTTCTTTTTCTTTCCTGCATTCTCAGTGTTAACCTCCTTGATTATCTTCTTGGGGGTTTGATCCACCATGGGCTTCTTCTAAGTTTTAGAAGGTGGAGTTATTTCTTCGCATTTTTTTATTGTCCTCATCAGCAAGTTCTTGCTTTATGATCAACTCCTCTTCACTAAAATTTACTTCACATGCTTTGAATAGTTGTGAACCAACCTTTCTCAGCATAGCGGGGACATCTTCACTTAGAGTTGCTTTTCCCTTGTCACATTCAACTTTCCTGTTGTTGTTCAATGCATTATATTCCAAGCCAATAGCTATGTTAGCACATGGCTTGTTCTTCTCATAGTACTAACCAACTAGCTGAGATGCATTTCTGAATGATTTCGGTTTAACCTAATTATTCTCTAGCTTTTCCCTCAACACAGCTTCTATCTCAGTAACACAATTTAGCTTGCTCTTTAGATACTCATTTTCTTGCTTGACAGTTTCAAGCTCAACAAGTTGCAGTTCCAGATTTTATTTCTCAATCTCAAGCTTCTCATTTACTTTTGACAGCCTACTCACTTCCTCAGTAGCTGCCACCATGTTTGTGTGTATGTGAAACATTTCTACACTCATCTTTTCAACAGTCTCCTTATATTGCCTAGCATTTAAATCAATAGTGGTAAGAGTTGATACCTCTATTTTTGATGAGGTTGACTCTCCTTGCTCCAAGGCCATGAGTGCATAGTTTCCAAACTCCTCATCTTCATCATTATCAGAATCATCCCAACTTTTTCCTTTTGCAATATAATCTTTTCCAGACTGTTTCTTCAAGAGAGCTTCATACTTAGCCTCTAGTTCCAAATATGCTTTATCCTTTTTCACTTTATTTAGATTTCTACATTCTGTGGCAAAATGGCCCAATTCATAACAGTTGAAGCATCTTATTTTTGATCTATCAACATATCCAGTTTTGTAGCCACTTTTTCCACCAGAGTTGTACTGAGCTTTTCATTTCCAGCTTCTGTCATTGTTGAATGTCTGTCCTTTGTTCTTGAAGAACTTTGGCTTCTTCACTCTAATATTAGAGAATTTCCTTGCTAGGTAAGCAATAGATTGATCCAACACATCAAGTTCATCCAAGATATAGAACTCATCTTCTTCAAGTTCCAAAATGACTTGCTTCTGTGGCTCCTTGTTCTTTTGCTCAACACTTGAGACACTTGAAGTCTGGATTTCTTGTTCATCATCAGATGAATTACAATCATTAAAACCTAGTGCACTTGAACCATCAACAATGTGCCCTTGACCAGCGCTTAAAGATTTTCTTTGAATCATTTCCAGTTCATAGGTTTTTATAATACCATATAAAACCTCTAATATCATTCTTCTCAAGTCTCTTCCTTCTCTTATAAATGAAATTTTCTGTTCAAGATGGTCTGGAAGGGTGACCAAAACTTTCAAGTTAACCTCCTCAGCTTCATAGTACTTATCATGAAGCTGCAAGTCATTAATCATCTTATTGAATCTTTCAAACACATCAGTAATACTCTCGTTTTGTTTAGCCATGAAACCCTCATACTGAGACCCCAATATTCTCCTTTGGTTGGATCTAACTTCCTCTGTTCCTTCACACAAAATTTCTATTTTCTCCCAGATTTGTGTAACCGTGTCATAGTTAATAAATTTTTTGTACATGACATTGTCAAGTGAATCTATTAGAATTAATTGCAGGCCACTATCTAGAGAGACTTTTTCTTTCTTAGTTTCCATGTATTTTGAAGATCTTTAGGACCATAATGAGCTGGGATGACCATGTCTCGATCTGTAGATTCTTCAATCCTTTCCATAGGAGTGAAAGGTCCATTCTTCAGAATCTGGATGTACAATGGATTGGCCATCTTTAGAAAAAACATCATCTTCTTCTTCTTCTATAGTGTGTAGTTAGTCTTATCAAAGGCTGGTATCTTTATACAGCTTATCTTTTTTATATTCATTCTTCCAAGATCTTGATTTGTTTACTTTCATATTTTTCTCTGATACCACTTATTAGATATTGAATACAACACATAAGGGAGGGTGAATATGTTTTGAATATTTTTAACTCTTTTCACAACTATTTGGAATGGTGAACAAGGCTATCTAATTTGTAGAAATATTTTGTTTAACATAATAAACAAAGCATGCATAATAAACACAGTATTTTCAAAACAAACTTAACTTTGTATTAAAATTAAGTATGTCTTACTACAATCCTGGGTTCTTTGTAAGTTAAGAACTCACCTTCTTTCTTGAGAGAGTTATAAGAAAAACTAGATCTATTTATTACAACTAAAACAAAGGACCTGTATTTACATTATAGATTAGTAAACACAGGTTTACATAGCATGCAATAAGAAGGTTTACATAGCATGCAATAAGAAGTACTAAACCCTACTTTAAGTTATCTCTAAAGCTTTCCATTTCTAGCTTAGTGAATCTTTGCAAATCATGTAGGTCTTTGACTTTCCTTTGTTAGTTAATCTTGGCCCATGATCTTGCACTCTTCAAGCTGCTTTTGTAGACTTTTCAATCTAAGTTATTAGATCGTTTATTGATTTATAATCTTGAATATTTAACTTGTCTGCATTCTGTACTTGAGGTTCATATGAAGATCTCCGATTTGTTGTATAGAGAACTGACATCTCGATAAGTATAATGGCTATCAAGATCTCTTAGTTCTCTATAAGTGTCTTGACTTGTCGAGGTCTATGAGTTCTCTATAAGTAAATTTGGCTTGTCAAGGTCTCTGAGTTCTCTATAAGTACACTTGATTTATCGAGATGTCTGAGTTCTCTATAAGTGAACTTGGCTTGTACAATGGATTGGCCATCTTTAGAAAAAACATCATCTTCTTCTTCTTCTATAGTGTGTAGTTAGTCTTATCAAAGGCTGGTATCTTTATACAGCTTATCTTTTTTATATTCATTCTTCCAAGATCTTGATTTGTTTACTTTCATATTTTTCTCTGATACCACTTATTAGATATTGAATACAACACATAAGGGAGGGTGAATATGTTTTGAATATTTTTAACTCTTTTCACAACTATTTGGAATGGTGAACAAGGCTATCTAATTTGTAGAAATATTTTGTTTAACATAATAAACAAAGCATGCATAATAAACACAGTATTTTCAAAACAAACTTAACTTTGTATTAAAATTAAGTATGTCTTACTACAATCCTGGGTTCTTTGTAAGTTAAGAACTCACCTTCTTTCTTGAGAGAGTTATAAGAAAAACTAGATCTATTTATTACAACTAAAACAAAGGACCTGTATTTACATTATAGATTAGTAAACACAGGTTTACATAGCATGCAATAAGAAGGTTTACATAGCATGCAATAAGAAGTACTAAACCCTACTTTAAGTTATCTCTAAAGCTTTCCATTTCTAGCTTAGTGAATCTTTGCAAATCATGTAGGTCTTTGACTTTCCTTTGTTAGTTAATCTTGGCCCATGATCTTGCACTCTTCAAGCTGCTTTTGTAGACTTTTCAATCTAAGTTATTAGATCGTTTATTGATTTATAATCTTGAATATTTAACTTGTCTGCATTCTGTACTTGAGGTTCATATGAAGATCTCCGATTTGTTGTATAGAGAACTGACATCTCGATAAGTATAATGGCTATCAAGATCTCTTAGTTCTCTATAAGTGTCTTGACTTGTCGAGGTCTATGAGTTCTCTATAAGTAAATTTGGCTTGTCAAGGTCTCTGAGTTCTCTATAAGTACACTTGATTTGTCGAGATGTCTGAGTTCTCTATAAGTGAACTTGGCTTGTCGAGGTCTCCAAATCTGTGCATGTAGAAATAACTTTCGATATATCTGAGATCTCTATATCATTTTGACTTGTCGATATCTCTGAGATCTCAAATAAGAAATTGACTTGTCGATATCTTCAATCTTCATATCTTTGTTTGCCTTGTCGATATCTCTTAGTTCTCTATATACAAAAATGACTTGTCAATATCTCCAATCTTTATATCTTCATTTGACTTGTCGATCTCTGAGACTTCTCTATAAGCCTTTTTGGACTTCTCGATAAGTCTGTTAGATATATTTGATAATGTCATGGCTAATGTGATTTATGTTTAGTTTTCAGATCTTACGTAAACAGGATAAATCAGTACTTACTGGAACTCAGGACTTAAGGATATCAGTACTTAAATTATCAGGAGATAATCATCAGAAGATGGATATCAGAACTTAAGTACCGAAGGACGTTCAAATAAGGAAGGCAGCTGGTTAAAGAAAAGAAGATCGAGACAAACATAAGAAGAGATATGCATGAAGAAGGAATTCTATGAAGAATAGAATACTTGAAAGAAAAGATATCTGATTGATATATTTTAGGAAGCAGAATTATATTGCATATCAATTAGCGATTATCTTGTAACTGTGTAGTATATAGGGTTTACACTATAAGTGTTATCACAATCGAGAAGATTATTCATTGTAACCCTAGCAGCTCTCGTGATATTTGTTCATCACTGAGAGAGAACAGTTCCATACTGTAACAGAGTTTATTGTTTCAATAAAGTTTGTTTTATGTTACTTGAGTTATTAAAGTTCGATTTGATTGTACTACACACTGTATTCACCCCCTCTACAGTGTGTGTGTGACCTAACAAGTGGTATCAGAGCCTATCTGTTAACACACAAACAGTTTAAGATCCAAACACAATCATGTCTGACACAGAAACTCCAACTAAGCCTACCAAAGCTGAAGAACCTCCAAAGACACAAATTCAAAGCCGATATGAGACTATTAGAGTTCCCATATTGAGACAATCTGAATATTCCATATGGAAGGTGAGGATGACCATGTTTCTGGAAGCTACAGATCCAGAATATCTTGATAGAATCAAGGAAGGGCCTCACAAACCAACCAAGCTCGCTGTTGCAGTTGCAGGTGAAGCAGCAAAGTCTGTACCAAAGGAGAAGAGTGATTACACTGCTGAAGATATCGCATCAATTGCTAAGGATGCTAAGGTACAACACTTACTGCATAGTGCTATTGATAATTTAATGTCAAACAGGGTAATAAACTGCAAGACTGCAAAGGAGATATAAGATTCTTTGGAAACAAGATGTCAGGGAACGTATACGATCAAGAAGAACAGGAAGACAATACTCACTCAAGAGTATGAACACTTTGACTCAAAGGCTAATGGGTCATTGACTGATTTATATGATAGATTTGTCAAACTCTTGAATCATTTGTCACTGGTTAATAAGGAGTATGATCTTGAAGATTCAAACCTTAAATTTGTGTTAGCTCTTCCTGCATGCTGGGATTTGAAGGCAACAACAATAAGAGACAACTATAATCTTGATGAAACAACTCTTGATGAAATTTATGGAATGCTCAAGACTCATGAACTTGAGATGGAACAAAGAAGCAAGAGGAAAGGAGGAAAGTCAAGGACAGTTGTTCTTAAGGCTGAAGAAGAATCCCCCAAGGCAGCTACCTCAAGGAAAGACAAGGGTAAAGCTCTCTTCACAAAGTCTGATACTGAGTCATCAAGTTCTGAAAGTGATGATGACTCAGAATCTGAAAGCTTGCCTGAGACGGATGCTGATGAAGAGATGATGAAGCTGTGTGCTCTTATGGTGAAAGGGATCACAAAGATTGCATACAGGAAGTTCAGGAAGGGAAAAAAGTTTTCCAGGAAAGGCACAAGTTCTGATAAGAAAATTTCAGAAAATCTGAGGGAAGAGGAGGAAAGTCTGATAGAGGAGATTATACAAATGTCAAATGCTACAACTGTGGTGAGAAAGGCCACATATCTCCTGATTGCAAGAAAGTGAAGAGTGACAAAGGCAAGGCTCTTGTCACAAAGAAGAAAAGCTGGACAAACACCTCAGATTCTGAAAGTGAGGAGAATTATGCCTTGATGGCAAATGTTGATAAGGCAAGTGCTGAAAGCAATTCCTGAAGCTGCTGAATTAAAGGTATCTCAAACTACTTATGCTTTTCATACTGATGATATTAATGAGTTGAAAAGATATCTTAAAACCATGTTCATTAGTTATAGAGATCAAATTTAACATGTGAAAGATTAACTTCTGAAAATCTTGCTTGCAAAAAGAGGAATGATTATTTAGAAAAAGAGTTAGTCAGGTTCCATCAAACTCAGAAAGATAGAGATGATGCTTTCTATGTTAGGGATGAAGTGCTTAAAATGAATGAATCTTTAAAAGCTGAGTTAGAAAAGGAAAGAGAGATTATCAGGACTTGGACTAACTCTGGCAGAACAACTCAGAATTTGTTAAGTAGTGAAAACTGGAAAGAGGGCTTAGGTTATGGAGAGGATAAAAATGATAAATGAACTGTAGATATTAAGCCTGTAGTTGTTAAACAAAAGCCAAAGTTAAAACCTGTTAAGTTTGTTGCTGTAAAGTCTAATAATGAGAAATCAGAAGTTAAAAAGGAATTAACTTCGGACAAACTAAAACAGGAAAAGACAACTGAAGTAAACGTAGGCTTAATGACTAAGAAGCAGCTTAAGCATAAGCTGAAAGATGTTAAGAATGCAAACAAGGAAAAATGACCTAGGAAAAATAGGAATGGAAAGGAAGGTGTGAATAAAAGCAATGATTATAAGCCTGTTCCTGAAGCTCCTAGGAAAATGTGTCATAACTATGGAAGTTCTAACCATCTGGCTTCTTTTTGCAGGAAAAATAAGAACATAAACTCCTTACCTTCAAAGTCAGGAGTTAAGAGTCAGTCTGTTAGATATAAGCCACAAAATCCTTGTTTTCATTGTGGTAGTTTATGGCATTCCATTTATACTTGTAAGGAATATCATAGTCTGTACTATGATTATTATCAAATAAAACCTTCTTTAAAGGAAGTTACCATTGTTCCTTCTAGTGTAAGTTCTGATTCAAAGTCTGATAGTGTAAATTCTGATAAGAAAAATGTTAACATAAACTCTGATGCTAAATCCGCTGCAATTGTTAACAGACTTAATAAGGCCAAAGGATCCAAGCATGTCTGGGTCCTTAAAACTAATCATTAGTGGTCTTTGTGATTGCAAGGCAACAAGAAAAACATCCTAGTTCTGGACAGTGGATGTTCAGGACATATGACTGGAAATAAAGCCCTGCTATCATACTTTGTGAAGAAGGCTGGCCCAAGTGTTTCTTATGGAGATTGCAACATTGGAAAAACATTGGGATATGACAATATCAATCTTGGGAATGTCATCATTAAGGAAGTAGCTCTAGTCTCAGGACTTAAACACAATCTGCTGAGTGTCAGTCAAATCTGTGACAGAGGTTATCATGTGGATTTCTTTGAAGAACACTGTGAAGTTGTAAGTAAATCTACAGGCAAAGTTGTTCTGAAAGGATACAGGCGTGGTAACATTTATGAAGCCAAGCTTTCAACAAATACTGATGGTTTTGCAATCTGTCTGATGAGTAGAGCATCAATTGAAGAAAGCTGGAATTGGCATAAGAAACTCTCTCATTTAAATTTCAATAATATAAATGAGTTGGTCAAGAAAGATCTTGTGAGAGGACTGCCAAAGTCAGTATTTGCTCCTGATGGCCTTTGTAATTCTTGTCAGAAGGCCAAACAAAGAAAATCTTCATTCAAGAGCAAGACTGAATCATCAATTCTTGAGCCTTATCACCTATACATGCTGATCTATTTGGTCCAGTAAATGTCATGTCTATTGCAAAGAAGAAATATGCTATGGTCATAGTGGATGAGTTCACTAGATACACATAGGTGTATTTCTTGGACACAAAAAGTGAAACTGCATCTATCTTGATTGATCATGTCAAGCAACTGGATAAATTGGTCAAGGACTCAGTGAAGATAATAAGAAGTGATAATGGTACTGAGTTCAAGAATTTGATACTGGAAGAGTTCTGCAAAAACCGTGGAATCAAGCAGGAATTTTCTGCTCCTGGAACTCCACAGCAAAATGGAGTTGTTGAAAGGAAGAATAGAACTCTCATTGAAGCTATACATACAATGCTTGATGAAGCAAAGCTTCCAACCTATTTCTGGGTTGAAGCTGTGCAGACTGCTTGTTTTACTCAGAATGCAACACTCATCAACAAGCAAGGAAAGACACCATATGAGATGGTGAAGAAAAAGAAGCCAAATCTGAAGTATTTTCATGTATTTGGATGCAAGTGTTTTGTTCTTAAGACTCATCCTGAACAGCTATCCAAGTTTGATCTAAAAGCTGATGAAGGGATCTTTGTTGGATATCCACTTTCCAAAAAAGCCTTCAGAGTCTATAACTTGAGAACAAGAGTGGTCAAGGAATGTATCAATGTCTCTTTTGATGATAAGAAGATTACTGGACTTGAAGATTTTATTGATCATGATCAGCTGAGATTTGAAAATGAAGACTCAAATTCTGTTACTGAAAATCCTGACAATCTAAATCCTGATACTGCAAACTCTGATGGATCAAACTCTGATGTTATTGAAACTGTGGTGACTACGCCAAAGGAAGATGCACCTATGCAGGGGGAGCATACTCAAGATATAATAGATCTGTTGTGGAAAGTGGAAGAAGCTCTTCAAGACTGATCCAAAGAAAGTGGAAGAAGCTCTTCAAGATGTTGATTGGGTGCAAGCAATGCAGGAAGAGTTAAATGAATTTGAAAGAAACAAAGTCTGGACCCTAGTGCCAAGACCAAAGAACAGATCTGTTGTTGGTACAAACTGGGTATTCAGAAATAAAACTGATAGTGATGGCATAATTACAAGGAATAAGGCAAGGCTGGTTGCAAAAGGATATTCTCAACAGGTGGGAATCGATTATGATGAAATATTTGCACCAGTTGCTAGATTGGAAGCCATAAGGATATGTTTGGCTTATGCTGCTCACAAAAAGTTTAATGTCTTTTAAATGGATGTGAAAAGTGCTTTTCTCAATGGAGAATTGGAGGAAGAAGTATATGTTAAACAACCTCCAGGCTTTGTAGATTCCAAATATTTAGATTATGTCTACAGGCTTGATAAAGCACTTTATGGACTTAAACAAGCTCCAAGAGTATGGTATGAGACTTTAGCTCAGTTTCTTCTGAAAAGTGGATTTAACTGAGGAACTATAGACAAAACACTGTTCTACGTCAACCATGGAAATGACTTACTTCTGGTCCAGATTTATGTTGATGATATCATCTTTGGTTCTACAAATGACAGACTTTGCAAGAAGTTTGCCAAACTGATGCAGTCAAGGTATCAAATGAGTATGATGGGGGAACTTAGCTATTTTCTGGGCCTTCAAGTCAAGCAGAATGAAGAAGGCACTTTTATTTGTCAAACTAAGTACACCAGAACTTTGCTGAAGAAATTTGGAATGCAAGATTGTTCAAGTGCATCCACTCCCATGGCCACTGCAACAAAACTGGATAAGGATTCTGGTAAATCAGTAGATATTACTGATTACAGAGGTATGATTGGCTCTCTACTCTATCTAACTGCTAGTAGACCTGATATCATGTATGCTACCTGTCTTTGTGCAAGATTTCAAGAAGATCCAAGAGAACCTCACTTAACAGCTGTGAAAAGAATTTTCAAGTATCTTAAGGGAACAGCTGATCTGGGATTGTGGTATCTCAGAGAATCAGATTTTAAACTAATAGGTTACTCAGATGCAGATTTTGCAGGTTGCAAAATTGACAGGAAAAGCACAAGTGGAAGCTGCCAATTTCTTGGAGGCAGATTGGTTTCTTGGTTTAGCAAGAAACAAAAGTCAATTTCCACATCAACTGCAGAAGCAGAGTACATTACTGCAGAAAGCTGTTGTGCACAGATTCTTTGGATGAAGAATCAGTTACTGGATTATGGGTTAACATATTTTAAAATCCCTATTTACTGTGATAATCAAAGTGCTATTGTTATGACAGGTAATCCAGTTCAACACTCAATGACAAAGCACATCAGCATCAGGTACCACTTCATAAGGGAACATGTGGATGAATGTACAGTGGAATTGCACTTTGTTCCAACAGATCAATAACTAGCAGATATCTTCACAAAACCACTGTGTGAAGCTACTTTTACAAGATTGGTAAATGAACTTGGAATGGTTTCAGGTTCTTTCTCTAAATCTGCTTAGTTTTGTTTCGATGCATCAGACTTTATGATCAGTATTTACAGAAATTACTCTCTTTGTGTATTATGTGCTTAATTGAAAATTGCTTAAGTACTGACTGTTGACTGATGTGACTTTCTTAAACTCTGATAGTGATACGTCTGTTTTTGTAACTATTCAATCCTATGAGGATATATGTGCTAGATGCTGACCTAGTAGTCTTCAATACACTAGAGATCCCATGTTAGAAGTAATTATTTATTTGGAAATCCATTAACACAAGGAAATTCTGATATTGAGCTTAGTTAAGTTTACTCTGTCTATCTTAATACTAAGTCAAAAACTAGAATAATGCTTCTCATCTGTTAAGTTCTGGTGTTAGTAAATCTGCTGAATGTACTAAGTCCTGATAAACCTCACTTATCAAAAGAAAAAGAAATAAAATCAGGTACTCCTTTGAGGTCTAGAGTAAAAATGTGGAAGTGACGATCCAAGTGCATTTCTGGTATTAAGTAATATGCATCAGAAAAGCAAAATATTTTCTTGGTGACTTTTCACACTCTATGATTACTGGAGAAATACTCTGATAATAGCATAAATTCTGATAAGCAGTCGTGACTCACTTACACTGAGAAGCCACTATAAAATGGAATTTAAAAAGATGTGTTACGACCGGCATTTTATGTAATATTATTTGTGGATTTGGTATAATATTAAAGTCAAATGAAAATATATTCAATGATTGTACGCTAGTATGAGTGAAAATTTCTGCATTATAAATTTGCTTTGTGTAGTATATGATTTTTTTTCAAAGCAAGAGTTTATTTAATTTCTTTATTTTTTTGATTTATAAGGAATATTCTAAGCTTTGGAAAAATTTTCTTTTAAAAGGTATTTTGTTCACAAATTTTGAAAATGATTTTATAAAGTCTCTAAAAATCCAAGTTAATTTATGGTATAAATTTTATAATTTTTGAACTTGTATTTTATTTTATAAAAATAAATCATTATAAATTTCAGTTGTTATATTTATCGAATTACATGAATAACCTTGCATGCAAACTCTCTTCTATTCAACTAAAGGGCTAAAAAGGACAATTACAACCCCACTAACTCTTATCTTGCTAACCAAATTACTCCTTTGTCCTTGAATGCAAAATGGTCCTAGTATGTGGGAAGGGTAATCTTGTTAATTCTCATTTCCACTCACTTATTTCAATCAATCAAAATCATAAAAACCCAAAGTACAAAGTGTTGTGATCATTCACCCCACTCCACACACCACCCTCACTCTCTCCTCCCTCCCTCCTCCCTCACCTCTCGGTTTTTCCTCCCTCTCGGCAATCACCATAGCCGAAGCCCCCATCCCCTTTCTTTTCTCCATTCTTTCACTCAAACATCCATCTTATATTCAAGTAATCTTGCTCCCTACATGTTGTCTATATATATTTCAAAGAGTTTTGAGTAGAAAGTTTAAGTTTAAGGGTTGCATGTAAAGGTTTTAGTGAAACTCAAAATACAATCTTGATTCTTATGGATTTAAGGTTGTTTTTGAGAGGACTACAAGAAATGGATAAATGCCAAGTCTTGAGAAGGAAATTCTTGATGATTTAATGGCCATTTCCATCCATTTCATTCGGCCATGACCTTATGGGAGCCGAATGAATGGTCCTTAAGACTATTCTTATTGTTTTGATCAATTCTTGCATGTTTATGTGATAATGACTTGAATTTTGTGGTGAAAATTTGATAAAACTCTTTGCATGCTAAGTGATCATCTAGGTATATCTTATGCTAGGCTTGCATGTCAATTTTATGATAGAACATATGTAGAAAATGTGTTGTTTTGGTTTGAAAAACCCGAAGGCATGCATGCATGAGGATTTCTCTTAGAATGTTGTAAGATTTTGATCATTTGGAAAGATTTTGTTAGTAAGCCTTAATTTCAGTAGGTATAATGTGTTAATATTGATTTATGCTTCTTGTAGCATGGTAATAATTCGTGATTATCTTTTATAAAAATGCATACCTTGTTGTTTCAAAAGCATGAAGATTTGTGATTTGTGAAGTGTAGATTCTCTTATTTTTCCATAATTGTACTTAAGGTAAGGATGATCTCACCAAGGTTATTTTGAGAATAAGGGAATTAGTTCAGTAGAATACCATGTTTAAGTCTTGGTTTGAGTATTGGGTTGTTGGTAGTTGAGTTTGTCAAGTCAAAACCTTGGAGAAATGAGAATTATAGTTTCTGCAGAAAATCAGTTTAGTACCCTGAGGTTTAGAGTGAGTTTTGACCATGTCATTGGTGTGCACTTTGAGGCCCAAGCTACCAGAAGTTAGTATTGGGAGTATATAAAAGGTTTTAGGAGTTGGTTGGAGGTTTACATGTCATTTGGTTAGGTGCATAAGTAGAATAACAAAATATGTCCAGCAGGGGACAGTTTTGTTGCAACTTAGAAATAGGGAGATTTGACCATGTCATGGGTAGGCCCTCATTAGGCCCAATTGGGCCTTAGTTAGAGGGAATGTCAGAGAAGTGTTTCAAACCATAGTTCATAGGATATGAGTTAGAACCATGTGTCACAAGTTAATTCAAGTCAGGGCATTTTCTGCCCAGAAAAACAGGGGAACCTTGGACTTTTAGCTTAGGCCCAAGAAGGACCAAGCCAGGCCCTTGAGCCACATCAAGTTTGTGAGATTCCCTTAGGTCAGGAGAGTCTTGTGTAATAGTTTTGAAGGAAAACTTGTAGTTTAAGAGTGTCTAATGTACTCAAGAAACCTTAGTTGTCATTCTGAAATTTGCACCGGTGAGCACTTTCACTTATCACATAGTTTTAGAACACTTAGAAGTGAGTATTAGGTCGACCACCATAGTTTTAAGATAGTATAAGGTCAGTAGAGCAAAAGGCACAAGTGAGGGTCAATAGGTTTTGGATAATTTAGGAAAGGCACATCGAGTTAGGAAGCCAAAATTAGAAGACTATGTCTAGTTTAGCGACCAAGTGACTTAAGTGGTGAGTCGAGATCATCCAAGCCTAGTGTTGCATTATGGTATATATGGTGTTATTTGGTGTTAATATACGATATGTGATTATGTGGCTACGTGTGCACATTTGAAATATAAAGGTGAATATAAATTAAGTGCCTATAGTCCTAAGTGCCATCCGTATTTAATTTCAAGTTATAAATAGGTTAAGTTAGTGAGAATATATTATAATGAGGATTATTATTATTTATGTAGGATCTCGAGACGAGGGAAAACTTGCCATAAAGGTCGAGTGAAGCTCCAGTTGTTGCTCCTACCAGTCAAACCAGACCAGCCTATCTCAAGGCAAGTGATTCAACTTGACCTTCGTATTTACTATAAACAGTTCATATATATATCGACGCAATTACCCTGAGTCATTTTGATATGTTTAAATCAAGCGTATCTCTCGCTTATCTTCGAATTATATAGAAATTCCATGAACCCTCAAGTATGAATTGCAAGTAGTTCAAAAGTCTTTTCATGATAGTTAAATGCCATGATAAAATAAAGAGTTGTTATATTACTTTATTGATCCTCTTGATTAGCATGCTGTTGATTCCTAAGTATGGATATCTCATCCTGATACTTGAACCCCTATAGAACCTTACCTTGAACTCTGATAGTCAGAAATTACCAACATGATTCCTCATTGATTGATACCCTCTTTCCTATCCTAAAGCTTGTCAATTCTGATATATACATTCATCCTGAGCTAGAGATCATTACCTTAACACCCATAGTATTCATGAAGCTTATCTTGTTAATGATCCAACACCTGTACCTTGATGAGAAACCATTGCTTTGAGCCCAGTTTGGCATTACCCCTTCATATTATCCATTAGTCTCACCATATTTTCCTGTCCAAATTCTAACATATGAAAACCTTTTGGTTACCCTAATAGAGTAAAGTTTTGTGAATCATGGCCCTGAGATTTGGTACCATACTTCCCGTGTTTCGAGTTGATCAATATTTCCTTAATAAAAATGTTTACTGTTAAAAGAGATTTTGTTACAATTCGGCATCAGCTTTTGAAATAAATAAAATGTGGGTTTTTCAGTCCCAAAGGGGGATAAATGTTTTCTTTGAATAGTGGATCTGGACTGAGACGCGAGTCCTTTCCACACTTATATTAGGCTTAAAAGTTGCCTAAGGGATTCCCGTTAATGTTTTAGAACCCAGCGAGGTTCGGGATTACTTCGCGGCTGATCACCGGCTGTAATCCGTAGCGTCATAAAACGATTTTGATTAAGACATGATTTTAAAATTGTTTTGATACAAGCAAAATGATGTTATCTCTCATAGTTTATCTCTCGTTATCATTAGTTATGTCTTTCCATTGACATTCTTAAAAGTATATCTCGATTTATGCTTTGTGTCATACTGTTAGCACTTGTTGAGCATTTGGCTCACTTCTTGCTTTACCCTGATATTACAGCTAGCAGCTATGGTTAGATTCAAGCAGACTTCCCGTAAGACCTGTGATGCTGATGCTTATGTTCGAGCTCAGGTAGAATAAGTAATAATAGTTGTGTGAGGACTCGGTATTTGTAATCAGATGTAATAGTTGGTAGTGTTGGGCTGTTCCAAACCCTAAATTGTAAGATCTTGGATTTGGTTGTGTATTCTTCTTTTAAAATATTGTAATAGCTATATTTATTTTGCTGTTTAAGTTGGGGGTGTGATAGGTTTTGGTATCAGAGCTACGGTTTAGAGTCTCTGGACAGCCCAAATAGGTTATTGGATATGTGTGTAGGTTATAGATAATATGCGAGAGAGTAGGATAAGTAAATTTATTATTAATACTCCTCTTATTGGTTGTCAGCAAAGGGCGCATTCCTCGTCATCCTCTGGGTCGGACGACACTATTGCTTTCACAGTGTATGCTGAGTTGAGGCGCGAGTTCGACATGCTTCAGGGCAAGTACGACCGACTGATAGACCGACTGAAGAACGTGTATCCGGACAGCCGAAACTACGAAGGGAAGTCCAAGGAGCAGATGACTGCGAGACTTGAGACCTTGGTTCAGTACGTCAACACTAAGCTTGAGGAGATGCCAACGCACCGGGACCGTACCAGCCAGTATGTCATTCAGATGGTGGCGGATGAGCTCCAGAGCATTGTGAAGACGCTTCGAGAGGAAAAGACTACCAAGCCCCGTTCAGATGGAGTGGAGCCTTAGTTCTTTCCATTTACCTTTCATGTTGTTGTACTTTCAGACTCTGTGGAATCCCCAGTTGTTTTCGTTGTTTCCTTTAAATAAACCTGTTATTCCTAGAATTAGACCTTGTCCTAATCCTATGTACTGTGACCTTTAAAATTTCAATAATTATGTGCTATTGTTCCATTTGCTCTCAACTGTTATTTTATGTTTTTATCATCATATCTGCTTAATTTGGAAACTTGACCCCATATGTAAATGAGAATGCCATGCGAAACCCTCGAATCATTTTATCATTCATATCTGTTTTGACACAACTCTTATTTCAGGATCATGCCTCCCAAAAAGAAGAACCCAACAACCACCTCCACCACAGACCCAAATATTCTTCGACTACTGGAAACCTTGCAACAGCAAACCAATGCTATAGCTCAACAACAACTAACTCTTCAACAACAAATTGAAAACCAAGATAACCGTGAGCCACACCAACCACCTGAACCACCAGTACCACCTAGACAAATTGTCACCTTCAAGGCTTTTCAGAATGTGAATCCACCTGCATTTCATGATACCGCTGATCCAGTGATAGCTAACACATGGATCAAGGAGATGGAAAGGGCTTTTGAGTTGGTACAGTTAGGAGACGATCAGAAGACGCCATATGCTACTTACTTCTTGAAGGGAGAAGTCATCTATTGGTGGGAATCAGTAAAGGCTATGGAAGTCACTCAGCAGGTTTCTTGGGAGAGATTTAAGAAGTTATTTCTGGACAAGTATTACCCTAAGTACATGCAGGATCAGATGGAGCTAAAATGTCTGGAGTTGAAGCAAGGGAACATGACTGTATTGGAGTATGAGAAGAAGTTCACTGAGTTGTCAAGGTTTGTGATAAAGTATACCAGCACTGAGGAGGAAAAAGCAAAGAAATTCTAGCAAGGATTGAAGCCTTGGATCAGAGATAGGATGGCTATGTTTGAGCTTGAAACTTATGCGGGAGTAGTACAGAAAGCTGCTCTGATTGAGAATAATGGGATGCAGTCAAGGAAAGAGAGGGATAACAAGAAAAGGAAGGTTCCGTTTTATGGAGAAAAGTCTGAAGCCGGAAGTTCGCAAGATCGGAATATAAAGAGGATTGGTTTCCAGAAGGGCGGAAATTTTCAAAAGAAGGGAAATTTGGGCAAAAGGCAAGAATCAAAAGGGAACAACCAGGCAAGCCAAGGGCAAGTTGGAGAAAACAGGTTCCAGAGACCGGAATGCAAGCACTGTGGAAGAAGGCACCCTGGAGTATGCAATACGTTGAGCATGACCTGTTATAGGTGCAATCAGAAGGGACATTTGGCGAATGAGTGCAAGATGCCGAAGCCAGGAGTTACGTGCTACAAGTGTGGGAAGACTGGACACATGGCTAGGGAGTGTAAGGCAACCGGACCAGTCAAAGCTCTGATGAATATGGCAAGTACCAGTGCAAGCGTGCCAACTGAGGTATTGGTATTACCTCCACCACCTGCACCAACCCCGCAAACAACAGCAAGGACATTTGATTTGAAGATGAAGGATGTTGTACAGAATTCGGAAGTGATAACAGGTACACTTTTACTCAATAATGTCAAAGCTAAAGTATTGATTGATTCGGGAGCAACAAGATCTTTCATATCAGAATCTTTTGTTGATAAGCTCCAATGTGATAAAATGGTTATGAGTGAGGTAGTAAATGTGGTAATTGCGAACCAAGAGAAGATTCCTGTGAATCAATTTTGTCCAAAGTGTGAGATTGATATTTCGGGGTATAAGTTCTCAGCCGACTTGATACTCTTCAAGTTGGGAGAGTTTGATATAATTTTAGGAATGGATTGGTTAGGAGAGAATAGCGCTCAGATAAATTGTAAGACCAAGAGAGTGTATTTAAAGACGAAGAGTGGAGAGAAGGTAGTATTTAAGGGGCAGAGGCAAGAGCAACTATTTCTTACAGTTGTTCAGGCTAAGAAGTTACTTAGAAAAGGTTGTGAGTCGTTCCTAGCATATGTAGTGGATTCAGAGAGAGGCAGCCTCAGAATGGAAGATATTCCTATAGTTAACGAGTTCCCCGATGTGTTTCCCGACGAACTACCAGGCTTACCACCAGATTGACAAATTGAGTTCGAGATCAACCTTGCTCCAGGCACGGTACCAGTTTCAAAGGCCCCATATAGGATGGCACCAGTAGAAATGAAAGAGTTGGCGAGCCAGCTACAAGAATTATTGGATAAAGGAGTGATACGACCAAGGACGTCGCCATGGGGAGCACCTGTTCTGTTTGTAAAGAAGAAAGATGGGAGTATGCGTCTATGCATAGATTACCGGGAGTTGAATAAGGTGACGATCAAGAACCGCTACCCGCTACCAAGGATAGATGACCTTTCTGATCAGTTGAAGGGAGCAAAGTGCTTTTCGAAGATTGATTTGAGATCGGGATACCATCAATTAAAGATCAAAGAAGAAGATATTCCTAAGACCGCATTCAGGACCAGATATGGGCATTATGAATTCCTAGTAATGCCGTTTGGATTGACCAACGCTCCGACCGCATTTATGGATCTGATGAATCGGGTATTTAAGAAGTATTTGGACAAATTTGCCGTGGTATTCATTGATGACATCCTTATTTATTCTAAGTCGGAAGAAGAACATAAGCAGCACCTCTGGATAGCATTGGAGATACTCCGACAAGAGAAGTTGTATGCCAAGTTTACCAAATGTGAGTTTTGGTTAAAGGAAGTTCAATTTTTGGGGCATGTTATTGGAAATGAGGAAGTTAAAGTGGATCCGGCAAAGATTGAGGCAGTTATGAGTTGGGAGAGGCCAAAGACTCCTATGGAAGTGCGAAGTTTTCTAGGATTGGCCGGATACTATAGAAGATTCGTCAAGGATTTCTCGAAGATCGCCACGCCATTGACCAAGTTAACCAGAAAGAATCAAAAGTTTGAATGGAGTGCAGAATGTGAAGATAGCTTTCAAGAGTTAAAGCAGAAGTTGGTAACAGCTCCGGTGTTGGTACTTCCAGATGATCAAGGGAATTTTGTAATATTCAGCGACGCTTCACATAAGTGTTTGGGTTGTGTGTTGATGCAACACAGTAAAGTGATCGCATATGCGTCAAGACAGTTGAAGCCGCATGAGTTAAAGTACCCGACGCATGACTTGGAACTAGCCGCCATAGTGTTCGCACTCAAGATCTGGAGACATTACCTCTATGGAGAGAAGTGTGAAATCTACACGAATCACAATAGCTTAAAGTACATTTTTACTCAAAAAGAGCTCAATATGAGGCAGAGGAGATGGCTGGAATTGATCAAGGACTATGACTGTTCGATAAATTACCATCCTGGAAAGGCGAACGTAGTGGCCGATGCTCTAAGTAGGAAGGAGAGATTGAATATGATGATAACATCAAAAGAGTTATCTGAAGAAATCGAAAGATTGGAATTGGAACTTTGTGCTTATGGAAAAGTCGAGGAAGTTTGTCGTGCAATGACCTTTCAGCCAACACTAGTGGAAAAGATAAAGAAGTGTCAAGAGGAAGTAATGGAAAAAGAGAAGAATCAGTTATCTGGAGAGGAGATTAATACTCAAAGGGATGAGCAAGGGATACTAAGGTTTTCATCCAGAATATGGATTCCCCATGTACCTGAATTAAAGAATGAGATCCTTCATGAAGCCCACAATTCAAAATTTTCAATCCACCCGGGAAGCACCAAGATGTATCGAGACTTAAAGAAGAACTTTTGGTGGCCAAATATGAAGCGAGACGTGGCAGAATGGGTTGCGAAGTGCTATACTTGTCAGAAAGTAAAGGCAGAACATCAACGACCAAGCGGATTAATTCAGCTCCTGAAGATTCCAGAATGGAAATGGGAAAATATCGCTATGGACTTTATAGTGGGACTACCGCGAACGAAATCCGGGCATGACGCAATATGGGTTATAATTGATCGTCTTACGAAGTCAGCGCATTTCCTTCCAATAAATGAGAAGTCATCACTGGACAAGTTGGTTCATCTGTATGTGCGCGAAATCGTACTAAGGCATGGAGTACCCGTATCAATAGTTTCAGACAGAGATCCCCGATTTAACTCGAGATTCTGAAAGCAATTTCAGGAATGTCTTGGCACAAAGTTGAATATGAGCACGGCGTACCACCCGTAGACTGATGGCCAGAGTGAAAGGACAATTCAAATGATTGAAGACATGTTGCGCAGTTGTGCAATCGATTTTACAGGAAGTTGGGACGATCACTTGCCGTTGATTGAATTCTCTTATAACAACAACTATCATTCCAGTATCGACATGCCACCTATGAAGCTTTGTATGGGCGAAAGTGTAGATCACCAACAAGTTGGGATGAAGTAGGAGAAGGAAGAATTCTCGGCTCGGAATTGGTACAACAGTTGCATGACTCGGTCAAGTTAATTCAGAAAAGGTTGCTTGCTGCTCAAGATAGACAGAGGAAGTATGCGGATCCAGCGCGTAAGGACGTTCAATTCCAAATTGGCGAAGCTGTGTTGCTGAAGGTGTCACCTAGAAAAGGGTTGATGAGATTTGGTAAGAAAGGGAAGTTAGCACCTAGATACATAGGTCCTTTTGAGATTTTGAGTCAAGTGGGAAAGGTGGCATATAAGTTGGCCTTACCACCTCAGTATCAGCATGTGCATAATGTATTCCATGTGTCGTTGCTTAAGAAGTACAATTCTGATGCTAGCCATGTGATAGAATATGAACCTGTAGAAATTCAGGCAGACCTGTCATTTGTGGAGCAACCGGTTAAAATACTCGACTGGCAAGTAAAGAGTCTTAGAAATAAGTCGGTAAAGTTAGTAAAAGTACTTTGGAGGAACCCTAAGGTCGAAGAATCGACTTGGGAGTTAGAGTCTGATATGCGTTACTGGCATCCTCATCTTTTCTCTTAGATTCTGGGGACAGAATCCCTTAAGGGGGAGAGGATGTTACGACCGGCATTTTATGTAATATTATTTGTGGATTTGGTATAATATTAAAGTCAAATGAAAATATATTCAATGATTGTACGCTAGTATGAGTGAAAATTTCTGCATTATAAATTTGCTTTGTGTAGTATATGATTTTTTTTCAAAGCAATAGTTTATTTAATTTCTTTATTTTTTTTGATTTATAAGGAATATTCTAAGCTTTGGAAAAATTTTCTTTTAAAAGGTATTTTGTTCACAAATTTGGAAAATGATTTTATAAAGTCTCTAAAAATCCAAGTTAATTTATGGTATAAATTTTATAATTTTTGAACTTGTATTTTATTTTATAAAAATAAATCATTATAAATTTTAGTTGTTATATTTATCGAATTACATGAATAACCTTGCATGCAAACTCTCTTCTATTCAACTAAAGGGCTAAAAAGGACAATTACAACCCCACTAACTCTCATCTTGCTAACCAAATTACTCCTTTGTCCTTGCATGCAAAATGGTCCTAGTATGTGGGAAGGGTAATCTTGTCAATTCTCATTTCCACTCACTTATTTCAATCAATCAAAATCATAAAAACCCAAAGTACAAAGTGTTGTGATCATTCACCCCACTCCACACTCCACCCTCACTCTCTCCTCCCTCCCTCCTCCCTCACCTCTCGGTTTTTCCTCCCTCTCGGCAATCACCATAGCCGAAGCCTCCATCCCCTTTCTTTTCTCCATTCTTTCACTCAAACATCCATCTTATATTCAAGTAATCTTGCTCCCTACATGTTGTCTATATATATTTCAAAGAGTTTTGAGTAGAAAGTTTAAGTTTAAGGGTTGCATGTAAAGGTTTTAGTGAAACTCAAAATACAATCTTGATTCTTATGGATTTAAGGTTATTTTTGAGAGGACTACAAGGAATGGATAAATGCCAAGTCTTGAGAAGGAAACTCTTGATGATTTAATGGCCATTTCCATCCATTTCATTCGGTCATGACCTTATGGGAGCCGAATGAATGGTCCTTAAGACTATTCTTGTTATTTTGATCAATTCTTGCATATTTATGTGATAATGACTTATATTTTATGGTGAAAATTTGATAAAACTCTTTGCATGCTAAGTGATCATCTAGGTATATCTTATGCTAGGCTTACATGTCAATTTTATGATAGAACATATGTAGAAAATGTGTTGTTTTGGTTTAAAAAACCCGAAGGCATGCATGCATGAGGATTTCTCTTAGAATGTTGTAAGATTTTGATCATTTGGAAAGATTTTGTTAGTAAGCCTTAATTTCAGTAGGTATAATGTGTTAATATTGATTTATGCTTCTTGTTGCATGGTAATAATTCGTGATTATCTTTTATAAAAATGCATACCTTGTTGTTTTAAAAGCATGAAGATTTGTGATTTGTGAAGTGTAGATTCTCTTGTTTTGCCATAATTGTACTTAAGGTAAGGATGATCTCACCAAGGTTATTTTGAGAATAAGAGAATTAGTTCAGTAGAATACCATGTTTAAGTCTTGGTTTGAGTATTTGGTTGTTGGTAGTTGAGTTTGTCAAGTCAAAACCTTGGAGAAATGAGAATTATAGTTTCTGCAGAAAATCAGTTTAGTACCTTGAGGTTTAGAGTGAGTTTTGACAATGTCATTGGTGTGCAGTTTGAGGCCCAAGCTACCAAAAGTTAGTATTGGGAGTATATAAAAGGTTTTAGGAGTTGGTTGGAGGTTTGCATATCATTTGGTTAGGTGCACAAGTAGAATAACAAAATCTGTCCAGCAGGGGACAGTTTTGTTGCAACTTAGAAATAGGGAGATTTGACCATGTCATGGGTAGGCCCTCATTAGGCCCAAGTGGGCCTTAGTTAGAGGGAGTGTCAGACAAGTTTTTCCAACCATAGTTCATAGGATATGAGTTAGAACCATGTGTCACAAGTTAATTCAAGTCAGGGCATTTTCTGCCCAGAAAAACAGGGGAACCTTGGACTTTTAGCTTAGGCCCAATAAGGCCCAAGCCAGGCCCTTGAGCCACATCAAGTTTGTGAGATGCCCTTAGGTTAGGAGAGTCTTGTGTAAAAGTTTTGAAGGAAAACTTGTAGTTTAAGAGTGTCTAATGTACTCAAGAAACCTTAGTTGTCATTCTGAAATTTGCACCGGTGAGCACTTTCACTTATCACATAGTTTTAGAACACTTAGAAGTGAGTATTAGGTCGACCACCATAGTTGTAAGATAGTATAAGGTCAGTAGAGCAAAAGGCACAAGTGAGGGTCAATTGGTTTTGGACAATTTAGGAAAGGCACATCGAGTTAGGAAGCCAAAATTAGAAGACTATGTCTAGTTTAGCGACCAAGTGACTTAAGTGGTGAGTCGAGATCATCCAAGCCTAGTGTTGCATTATGGTATATATGGTGTTATTTGGTGTTAATATACGATGTGTGATTATGTGGCTACGTGTGTACATTTGAAATATAAAGGTGAATATAAATTAAGTGCCTATAGGCCTAAGTGCCATCCGTGTTTAATTTCAAGTTATAAATAGGTTAAGTTAGTGAGAATATATTATAATGAGGATTATTATTATTTATGTAGGATCTCGAGATGAGGGAAAACTTGCCATAAAGGTCGAGTGAAGCTCCAGTTGTTGCTCCTACCAGTCAGACCAGACCAGCCTATCTCAAGGCAAGTGATTCAACTTGACCTTCGTATTTACTATAAACAGTTCATATATATATCGATGCAATTATCCTGAGTCATTTTGATATGTTTAAATCAAGCGTATCTCTCCCTTATCTTCGAATTATATAGGAATGCCATGAACCCTCAAGTATGTATTGCAAGTAGTTCAAAAGTCTTTTCATGATAGTTAAATGCCATGATAAAATAAAGAGTTGTTATATTACTTGATTGATCCTCTTGATTAGCATGCTGTTGATTCCTAAGTATTGATATCTCATCCTGATACTTGAACCCCTATAGAACCTTACCTTGAACTCTGATAGTCAGAAACTTACCAACATGATTCCTCATTGATTGATACCCTCTTTCCTATCCTAAAGCTTGTCAATTCTGATATATACATTCATCCTGAGCTAGAGATCATTACCTTAACACCCATAGTATTCGTGAAGCTTATCTTCTTAATGATCCAACACATGTACCTTGATGAGAAACCATTGCTTTGAGCCCAATTTGGGATTACCTCTTCATATTATCCATTAGTCTCACCATATTTTCCTGTCCAAATTCTAACATATGAAAACCTTTTGGTTACCCTAATAGAGTAAAGTTTTGTGAATCATGGCCCTGAGATTTGGTACCATACTTCCCGTGTTTCGAGTTGATCTATATTCCCTTAATAAAAATGTTTACTTTTAAAAGAGATTTTATTACAATTCGGCATCAGCTTTTGAAATAAATAAAATGTGGGTTTTTCAGTCCCAAAGGGGGATAAATGTTTTCTTTGAATAGTGGATCTGGACTAAGACGCGAGTCCTTTCCACACTTATATTAGGCTTAAAAGTTGCCTAAGGGATTCCCGTTAATGTTTTAGAACCCAACGAGGTTCGGGATTACTTCGCGGCTGATCACCGGCTGTAATCCGTAGCGTCATAAAATGATTTTGATTAAGATATGATTTTAAAATTGTTTTGATACAAGCAAAATGATGCCATCTCTCATATTTTATCTCTCGTTATCATTAGTTATGTCTTTCCATTGACATTCTTAAAAGTATATCTCGATTTATGCTTTGTGTCGTACTGTTAGCACTTGTTAAGCATTTGGCTCACTTCTTGCTTTACCCTGATATTACAACTAGCAGCTATGGTTAGATTCAAGCAGACTGCCCGTAAGACCTGTGATGCTGATGCTTATGTTCGAGCTCAGGTAGAATAAGTAATAATAGTTGTGCGAGGACTCAGTATTTGTAATCAGATGTAATAGTTGGTAGTGTTGGGCTGTTCCAAACCCTAAACTGTAAGATCTTGGATTTGGTTGTGTATTCTTCTTTTAAAATATTATAATAGCTATATTTATTTTGCTGTTTAAGTTGGGGGTGTGACAAGATGCACAAAATTATCACAAAACAGTTGAGGTGGACTCAAGCATGAACTCATTCAATAGTAGGCTTCAGAATAATGACAGATTTTTAAGTAAAGTTTTAGTTATGCCTTATTTCTAAGATGTACCGAAGTGAATCAGACTTTACTCTTTGTCTGATATTTAGCTTAATGCACACACTAAACACTCCATATGAATGATGAAAATTACTGTGGTGATCTATGTTATTTTAGATGAACAGTTTATGTGTCAGATTGCATAAATTCTGAGGACAAGTTCTGTTGAACGTTCTGATGATTAAGTTCTGAAGAATCTATATCAGAATTTGTGTGAAGAATTACAAAGATAGGCATTCATTTTTTGAGTTAAGAAATCATGTTCTGATAACTGTTAAGTTCTGATATAAGTCTAAGTTCTGATACTACATTCTGATCCTTTACTTGACTTATTTGTGGATAAAATCTAAAAACAGTCTCCTTTTAAATTAGACTATGTTTGGGCGGAATATTAACAGTTAATATAATTAGGAATAGTGGTACACGTACATGCACAATAATTTTTACTTGTTTATTGTGCGCATTAAACCTAGTTTTACCTTTCCAATGACTATTTTTCTTCTTCCAAGTCTAGGGAGATGAGGTAGAATTATTTCTAGTGGTCAGCATTCAATTTCCTTGCGTCTCCTGGCATTCTCTTGCCTATATAAACAAACACTTCACAACAGCCTACACATCATTTCTTTTCTCACATACTCACCTTCATTTTCTTCATACCAACAAAACTATGGTCAACTACAACATGTTTTTGAACTATGAAACCTTCAACATGGAGCTGAGCTTTGAAGCCTGGCAGCAGGAATGGCACGTCACTGCCATTCCTGATGAGATTTGGGACTCGGTTCCCCAGGAGTTTCTCACCCACCTCCTGTTCTTTTACATGGACTACCATCGCCATCTGGAGCGATTGGAGGAAGAAAGGCTGGAAGCTCTCCGCCAGCAAGAGCGAATCATCAGACTCGCTATTCTTTTTGTAGAGAGTAGGAAGAAGAAATAATTTATTTTCTTCTTCCTGTTTTTCTTCATCGTCAGCCTTGCCCTGCTTCTTGAGCTAGGACTAAGGCTGTTGATGTTAGGTTTAGAAGCTTAGGACAATCTTGTAATGCTCTGATGTAATTTAAATTTCATGAATGTATTCTCTAAATATATTAATGGAATTTTTACTTTTTGTAAGTTTTTGTCTCTGAGATGTTTATAATTTAAATGCACTGATAAATCCTGATATATTTGTATCCTGATGACCATTTCATTTTTTATTTAAATTAAGTTCTGATCTTAAAATATCAGTACTTGTTTATTTGATTTATTTTGGTCATTCTCACACTCGATTTTTTTTCGGAATATTGGTGTTGTAGTGAAAATAATTGAATAAGTGGGAACATTTTAAATTCTGAATTAAAACTGATTTACCTCAATTCATGGAATTACTGGGTAAGTGGAACGGTTTTTCCTTGAAAAACTGCAAGTGGGTAAGTAATGATTACTGTTTTTCCGTGCCCATTAACTATTCATTATTGCTGCATGTCTGACAGGTGTCCAACGGTTATATTTTTTTTACCAAGTATAAGTAAGAAAGAGAGAAGATTATACAATATTTTATTTACTTTTACACTTTATCTTTCTTTCTTTGCTTTTACTCTCTCATCTCCTGACGTTGGTTTTTCATACAGACATTCTATCAAACACCTAACAGGCAAATCTTAAATTTCAATTATTCTCATGGCACCTAAGGATTTGATCATTGATGGAGCTAAGTTCGTTCCAAATAACTATGCTGCAATTCTCGATCATGCTGAAGCTCCGTCTGAGTTGCATTTTGTGCAAGATCTTCTTGCACACAGTGAAATTGGGTATGCATTGACCCAACCTTCAGTCTTTTCAAGCCAACAAGTTCTGACGTTTTGGTGGACTGGGCATTTTGATAATGGTGGTACAACTGGTACTCCCAGTATTGTTTTTGAAGTGGATGATTCTGAACATGTGGTAACTCCTGGTACAATACGCAAGGCCTTACACTTACCAGAAGGCTGTATTTTCTCAACACCGGAGGAATTAACTCTACAAGAGTTAATGGAAAGTTTGGGGTATGAGCATAGTTTGGCTAAGCTTGGACAGTTGAAACGGGCTCATATCAGAAAGGAATGGAGCTTCTTCTTCGACTGCATCACTAAAGCCTTCGGGAATAAGTGTTCCAACTTTGATGCCATTCCTATAATGAGTTAGCACATCGGGTATGCTATTATTAACCAAACTCATTTTGATTTTGCAAATGCTGTGATAGGTTTTATTGGGGATAGGATGACAGAAGATTGGAATGTTGTCTACTTTGCTAGATTTTGTCAGCTTATATATACTTTCTGTTGTGCTGATGAACCCCAACCTACCACTGACTTAACTCCACCTTTCAAAATTGCAAAATGAGCCTTTAATGACTTGGTAAATGCTGACCTTAAGAAAAAGGTGGTTAGACCTTTACAGATTCCTCAGTCTGTAAAACAGATCTTGGTAAATGCTGATCCTCAAACCTATAGATCTGTTTATCCTGATGTCCAACCCACCACCATAACCCAAACACCACAGCAACCATCAGAAAATACCACTCATACATCAATTCCTCAACCTTCCCTCAGAACATATCTCAAATCATATCTCTCAACTTCACAGACAGCTCAACCTTTATCCCCAGCACCTACTGTGAAGCCTTCATCTTCCAAGTCCAAGAGGACAAAGACCGTTTCTCAAACACTACAGAAGAGAAGGAGGATTGTTCTGAGAGATGAGTCTGATAGTGATGAACAGGTTTCTTTATCAGAACCTGTTGTTAAAGAAGCTGAGAAAGTTCCTTCTCAGAAAGATTCTGGAATTGGGGGATCTAAGCTTCTCAAAAGGCTTAGAAGAATGACTTCTGCTGAACCTCCCAAGGAATCCCCACCTTCAAAGAGATACAAGAAACAGAGAGCTAAAAGGCCAGTTTCAGATGATGAGGAAGCAGCAGTTAAGGAAGGAGATCAGGAATCTCTAATCTCACAAGAACCAGAATCTGCTGAAGCCATTGTTTCTCCATTGACTCCAACTCATGAAGCTACTACAGAAAAGGCCAACACACCATCTGTATCTCCTGTTGATCCAGGCACAAGTGCTGAAATTGATATTCAGAACCTGGTTGTGCCTGAGGTACTTTACTTAGAAGCTCCAACATCAATTAATCCATCAACAACACCTGTTACTGATGCTACTCAAACTCCAGAATTATCTACTACACCTTCTCTGCATCTAGATGATGATAATCAGAATATAGGTGAGCATCAGGATATGGCTATTAATCAGAACTTGGAACCAGATCAGCACTTAGAGGATGATGTTGAAGCCTCAATTGCTTCTCATACTGTTGTTTTATCAGAAGATGCTGATTCTGTAAGTTCTGATGCTGCAAATGTTGATGATACTGGTGATGCTGCTCCAAATGCAGATGCTGATGAAGCAGGTCCTTCAGGACATGCACCTCAACAAACTGTTCCTAAATCTGAACTAGTTAAGAAGTTTGTTACAAGAGAAGCACCAGTGCCTTGGAGTGAAACTCCTGCAGGACAGAAGTGGACTAAGGAATGGAACTCAGTTACCTGTGTTCCATCTGCAAAGAATCTTGCTGAGCACTTGACAAAAGCTGATGAGATGTTAATTACTGATGATTTCAAAACACAGCTTCGAGTCACTGCATTGAGTACTAAACATATACAAGGTCTCCATTCCACTACTCATGCAGAGTTACATAAAATTTAGGAAGAATTAATCAAGCAAGAACAAGTTCAGAAACTTGACAAGAAAAAATTCTTCCAACCTACCTTTGACAGAGTTGCTTATATTGAGAAGACTCAAGAGAAACAACAATCTCAGATTGATGATATTTTGAAAAATCAAGCTTCTCAGCAATCTCAACTTAATGAAATCCAAGCCTCGGTGGAATTGCTTGTCTCTCTTCTCTTACCTGCTGATGCCAAAAAGGGGGAGAAAGTAATTAAGTCCAAATGCAAAATTGATAAGACACTGAAGGGGAAGGATGATGAAAAAGATAACCAAGGAACCTCTGGAATGGGTGGAGGTCATAGTCAAGGTAGAGGTTTCTCATCAAGAAAAGCTGAAATCACAAGTCATAGGACAAGTTCTGATGCTAGAAAAAGAATTACTTCTGCTACTGGTAAAAAGATAAGTTCTGATGAACTTTTAGACCTTGATGAAGAAATGTCAAGACAATTATTTTTTAAGGAAAATTCAGGAATGGACTTGGAGAGTCTGATGGAAGAAGAAGCCAGACTTAAATCAGAAAAAGTCAAATCTAAATCTGAAGCTTCTGGTAAAAAAAAACTTCCAAAACTCAAAGGCATTGTGATAAAAGAAAGGACAAATCCTGAAGCAATCATAGCTAAATCACAACTGCAGATAGATCCAAGGTCCAAGGGCAAAGAGAAAGTTGGTGAACCTATCAAGGTTTATGTGTCTCCTATGAATGAAGAAATTACTGATGAAGATGTTGATCTTGCTCTGACTTCAAGAAAAGTTTATAAGACAACCTCTGAAATGGCTCAAGTTGTTCAGAGTCAAGAGATAGTTAGTTCTGATATTTCGAAGAAGCAAGTAACCTCTGACATAGCTCAAGTTAACTTGATATCAGAAGATAAATCAAAGGAAACCTCTGACATTGCTCATGTTAAACCTTCAAAGATACTCCTACCAGGATTCACTAAAGCCAAACAGACTCAACCTTTGAAGACTGCTACAAGTGGTTTTGAAGCAAGAGTGGTTACTGGAAAGGAAGCAAGAGATAAAACTGGATTGGGAAGTGCTGATGAAAGAAGAATACAGAACACAACCAATGATCCAACTTCCTTAAGTGAACCAGGTATTGGAGCAACTCCTGAGAGATTAAATCAACTAGAATCTGTACAAATGGTTTACCATACCTACTTGAAAGAACACATTTTGTTGTACTTCATGACAGATGGTAGGGTTTATCATATAAGGGAAAATGCCATTCCACTGAAGTATTTTGAAGAGCTGGAACATGTATTATTCTTACTTCAAGTGAATGACAAAATAACAGAAAGTGCTGCAAACTTTTTGAAGAGTCAAATTCAGAAACAAAAAAAGCTTTATTCTGTTAAGTCTGACAGCTCATATCTTCCAAAGTACAGAGATCAAAAGGGTGATATTGTTGAGATGAAGCCCAACACTGCCAAGATTATAACTACATTTCTGGGTTACAGGGCTGTGGAATTCAATCTTGAGTCTGACAAGGCATATTTGATCAGACTGGATCAGGATATAAAGAAAGCTAAAATTAATGATCTCAGGGCTGCAATCTTTCAAATTGGTGAAGATACTGCAGAACTTAAAGATGCTAAAAGGAGGATGATTGATGAACTCAGATATGCTGAGAGATGTTTGTTGAAGAACTATCTCAGAATAACTCCTGACATCAGAGAGATCAGAAGATGAAGCCAAGTCAAGATCTACAACTGCTTAAATTCTGATATGAATACAGACTGAAGTTGTTATCAGAAGTTAAAGATTGGTAAAGGTTTAAGGACTGTAAGTTATAGTTATCTAGTCAAATTCTCATGCATTTGTACTTAATGTTTTTGACATCATCAAATATTTGTTAAACTTGTATATTATGCTAATTTACAAGTTGGGGGAGATTATTAGATATATTTGATAATGTTACGGCTAATGTGATTTATGTTTAGTTTTCAGATCTTACTTAAACAGGATAAATCAGTACTTACTAGAAGTCAGGACTTAAGGAAATCAGTACTTAAATTATCAGGAGATAATCATCAGAAGATGGATATCAGAACTTAAGTACTGAAGGATGTTCAGATAAGGAAGGCAGCTGGTTAAAGGAAAGAAGATCGAGATAAACATAAGAAGAGATATGCATGAAGAAGGAATTCTATGAAGAATAGAATACTTGGAAGAAAAGATATCTGATTGATATATTTTAGGAAGCAGAATTATATTCCATATCAATTAGCGATTATCTTGTAACTGTGTAGTATATAAACACAGACATAGGATTTACACTATAAGTGTTATCACAATCGAGAAGATTATTCATTGTAACCCTAACAGCTCTCGTGATATTTGTTCATCACTGAGAGAGAACAGTTCCATACTGTAACAGAGTTTATTGTTTCAATAAATTTTGTTTTCTGTTACTTGAGTTATTAAAGTTCGATTTGATTGCACTACACACTGTATTCACCCCCCTCTACAGTGTGTGTGTGACCTAACAAAGTCATTCTGGAGTTCTTGAATGAATTCTCTGTATGACTTGATCTGTGACTTGTAGATATCTTGAATTAGAATATTTTTTCTAAAACAGATTTATTCAACTCCAAGCTGCGTTACCTTTTCTCTGAGGCATGATCTTGTTGATCTTCTTCTAGAGTTTATTCTCAGGTTTGAGACTATTTATAGAAAAATACTCCAGTCTAATCTATAACATTTTTACAAACTCAAGTAATACAATACAAAATACAGATTTAGACTATCATACAACTGAATCTTGGGGTTTTCAATATGACTTAGTGTTGGTATAGTACATACATGTCTTGAACAACATCAAGATCACTGTTCAATTACTCACAAGAAAAATAAAGAATTGGCTATCTCTTGTGTAAGAAAAGGAAGCTTTTTTGTTTCCGACTTCAATACTACATACATATAAAAGATATGTTGCTTTTATTCAAAAGCAGAACATGAAGAATTCTGGATATGGCTCAAGAATCTGTCTCACTTGGATCTAAGATCAATTAATTCTCTTGTGAAGAAAGGGTTGGTGAGATATATTCCCGCACCTGAATTCTTTCTAGAAGAAGTGTGTGAGGCATGTCAGAAAGGAAATTTGAAAAGATCAAGTCACAAAACCAAAAATATGAAAGCAATCACCGAACCTTTACAATTAATTCATATGGATTTGTTTGGTCCTGTAAATGTTCAATCTATGAAAATCTTTTGATAGAAATAAATATACTATAGTGATGGTGGATGACTTTTCAAGGTACACTTGGGTTGAGTTCCTATTCTCAAAAGATGAAACACCTAAAGTCATCATAGATAAAATAAAGAAAGCTGAAAAAGAAGCACAAGGCACATCAGTTAGTGCACTCAAGAGTGATAATGGAACTGAGTTTAAGAAGGCCATTCTGGATGCGTTTTACAAAGACAATGGCATCTCTCAACAGTTCTAAGCTCATAGGTATGATGGAAATAAAGAACAAAACACTCATCCAAGCTGCAAGACCAATGGTACTAGATGCTAAGATGCTTACCAATTTTTGGATTGAAGTTATCAAAACTGCATGCTATATACTGAACAAATCATTGGTCAATATGAAGAATGAAAAAACTCCTTATTTACTAATGAGTAATAAAAAGTCATCTTTAAACTGTCAACATGTGTTTTGAAGTAAATTCTATGTGTTGAAAGATCAATCTCAGTATGTTGGCAAATTTTGATGCCAAAGTATTTGATGATGTGTCTCTAGGCTACTCTAGGAAAAAATAGCTTACAGGGTATATATTCTTGCACAAAAAAATCATGGAAAATGTAAGATATAATTGATGATATCAGGATAAAAACTATCAGGAGTTTTTATAAGGATTTAATATCAGTTTTTACGAAAAGAGTGATGTCATTAGTACTTATATTAGTACTTGATGATCAGCAGTTGATGTCATCAGGATTTGTCACTTCAGTAGATATTTGAGGAGGAAAAGGAATGCATAAATTCAAGGTGGTGAAGGACTTTATCTCAGAAGCAATCATACATGGATATGTAATAGGTTTCCTTATTGTAATAGAATATGAATCCTTATTGATTTTGTAACCGTGTACTATATAAGCATATATTAGGTTTATACTTTATGTGTGTGTACATTGATATATCATTCACATAACCTAGCAGCTCACAAGAACATTTTTTTCATCCTTTGAGAGAGTATTTTTGTAATCAGTTTTTATTTGTTAATATAAAAACTGTTGATTATGTTAAAACTTTATTGAATTATTTGTATAAACGGTATTCACCCCCCTCTACAGTTGATTATGGACCTAACAATTGGTATCAAATCTTGCTGTTAACGTACAAATAGTTTAAGATATGAAAATCAATCTTTAATAGCAGACAAAGAAGCACCACATAATCCACAACCACCACTCCCAGCCACTTCATAGATTAGCAGCAATATGAGTAGGTATGAAGCCATCAAGGTTTAAATCCTGAAGATACATGAATATCCAATTTGGAAAGTTAGGATGACCATGTGCTTAGAAGCAACAGATCCTGAATACTTGAGCAAGATTTATGATGGTCCTCATAGACCAATGAAGGTAGTTATTGCTGTAGCAGGAGAAGCAGAAAAGATGGTTGATAAAGACAAGAAGGACTATACTCATGAAGATCTTTCATCTATTTTGAAGGATGCAAAAGTCAAAAATATCTTGCATAACAGTCTTGATAGTGTTATGTCCAATGGGGCAATTGGATGTAAAATAGAAAGGAAATTTGGGATACTTTAGAAGTAAAGTGTCAAGGTACTATTGCTATCAAAAAGAACAGGAAGACAGTACTTACTCAAGAATATGAGCACATTGACTCAAGAAATAATGAGTACTTAACTGAGATCTATGATAGATTTTAGAAGCTGTTGAATGACTTCTCTCTTGTCGATAAGGAATATGATTTAGAGCAATCAAAATTGAAGTTTCTAATTGCACTCCCTGAAAAGTGGGACTTTAAGGTCACATCAATAAGGGATAATTTTGAACTTGATGAAACACCTCTAGATGAGATCTATGGAACATTGAAAAATCATGAACTAGAGATGGACCAAACATGCAAGAGAAAAGGATCCAAGTCTAGACCAGTTGCACTTAAGGTTGAAGAGAAGCCAAAGGAGAAAGCTAGGAGAAAAGGTTACTCCAAAGGAAAAGCTATGATTGTAAAGTCTGATACTGAGTCATCAAACTCTGATGATGACTCAAATACTGATAGTGAATTATATATTGACAGTGATAATGACACCAATGAAGACATGGAACAAATGGTTTCTCTATTGGTTAAAAGCTTCTTGAAGATTGTCTACAAGAACTTCAAGAAAGGGAAAAGGTTTCCCATAAAAGGTTCAGGTTCTTCAAACTCTGATAAGAGGAATGATAGAAGAAATACTGATAGGAAGGAGTCAAAGTTTGGAAAATCTAACAAGTCAAAGGAAAGATCCTACAACTGTGATAGAATTGGACACTTTGCAGCTGACTGCAGAAAACCAAAAGTTGAGAAGAAACAAGCCTTGATCTCAATAAAGAAAAACCGGGATGATTCATCAGATTCAGATGATGGTGTCAACTATGCTCTCATGGCAAATGCTGATACTAAGGATGACACTGCTGAACTAAAGGTACCTTTGACCATCCTTGTTTTTGATACTGATGATATCAATAAATTAAGATTGTTTCTTAAGTCTCTGCATGTTAGTAATAAGGATCAAACCTTAGAGAATAATAGAATCAAGAGTGAAAACTCCGAGCTAAAAAGAAGGAATGATCGCCTAGAAATTGAGTTGCTTTCTATGCTAGAAATTCAAAAAGAAAAAGATAATGTTGTCTATGTTAAAGAAAAATTGTTAGAAAAGCATGTTTATCTAGAAAAGGAGTTAGCTAAAGAAAGAGAAGTTATTAAGCTTCGGACTAACTCAGGAAAAACAACTCAGGAAATTTTAGAAAATGGCTATTGGGGATTAGTATTAGGATATGCTAATAGATCTAATTCTGAAAAGAAAACTGGAAAAGAAACTGAGAAAACTAAACCAGTAAATATTGATGCTAAGGTCAAACTGAATAAGGTTTAGTTGAAACCCATTAAGTTTAATCCAAGTGATGATGCTGTTAAGTCAGTTAATGAGGTAGGTTGAACCTCAGCACCTAGATCAAACTTAAATACTGATAAGAGTGAACATGTTCACACAAGATCAGTAAATATTGGTTTAATGACTCGGAAACAAATTAAGCAAAATCTGAAGGAAATGCAAATGAAAAACAAGGAGAAAAAGCCTAGGAAAAACAAGAATGGCAAAGTAGGTGTTAATAAGAATGGTAATTATGTAACTGCTCCCAATGTACCTAGAAAGACATGCTTGAACTGTGGTAATACTAATCATCTTGCTAATTCTTCCAGGAAGAATACAGAGATAAATAATGTTCCTCCCAAATCAGAGGTTAGGAATAGAACAGTTAGATATTTTGTTTAGTGTTGGCAGCTCCTAATTGATAATAGTGGTTGGCAGCTTCAGACTCGCGCTAGTTGCAGCTCACGCACAAGAAACAAAGCAGCAACAGACTTCCTGTTTTTTGTTTGTTTAATGCATGAGCGGGATACAGCCGAGTGAAACTTCTTGCACATGCATGCATGGTACCATCTTCTCTTAGCTTCCAAGGAGTCTATCAAGTAGCAGGTAAAATGGTAGACAAGGAATGCGCAGTCGCAAGTTATATTCAACAATTTAATTCTCCAAGGCATGTATTCCTAACTAAGATTGACCGCAACTAACATAATTGCATGCGCAAGGAAGTTATGGTCGCAAGTTAGCAGTTAAAATAATTCTGTAGCCCCAATTTTTATTTTTTATTTATTTATTTTTTCAGAAAATTTAAAATTCCTAAATTTAATTTTTTCTTAGATAATAATTTACGTTTTATTTTAATTTTTAAGAAAATTCGAAATTCTTGAAAATTAATTTTTTCGTAAATATTTATTTCGGATTATTTATTTTTTTAAGAAAATTAAAAAATTTGGAAATTTAAATATTTCTTAAAATATTAAATTAAGGGTTCTCAACGTATTGGTAGACCCAAGATTACTCCGTATTTATAAAAATGTTTTTAATCTTTTGAAGAAAACAAAGACCATGTGCTATTCGGACGGAAAATTCCTAAACAAGAAAATTGAAGATAATGGTTTTCTTATTCCAATGAAGCTGATTTCAAGACCTACAAACGAAAATTGTGGAATTTTCTCAAAGGCCTACTCTATAGGATACCACTGGATTCTCACATGCAGGAAAGGAATGAAATTTTTACTGGTATAATTTTTCTCGAAGATATTAAAGACAACTCTAATGATTCCAGATTATACAGTCACATAGTGGTTGGTACCAATGCCACATATATCCGGGAATCACAGAGATCAGAAAGGCAGGAATAGTGGAGGTCAGAGAGAATAGTGGGGACATACAAACATCTCAGTTATATGCATTAAAATTGAAATATCAGGACATAATATAAGAGTTACTGATAGCTGAGTCAATGGAAGCTCAGGTAGAAGTACTAGAGGAACTAGATGTCAGGGCAGTGTTTCATATGTCAGGAAAGTTTAGTCGCATCAAATTCAGATGGAATACAGAAGCTATATCCAAGGATCATGCCTATCTATTCCGAAGCAGAGACGCTTCAGTATTCAGTTCAAGAGGTGGTTACAAGACTGAGATTGGGACAGATACAAGATTTGATGGTTACAGTTCTGACAAGATATATGTAACAAATAACTATCAGGGGTTTTGCTACAACAGAACAAGAAGCTTGAAAAACAAGGATGGGTAGAGACTCAGTTGAAGAGTTGTGATAAAGGTGAATGTTTTCTTAGGGAAGAATCCATAAAAAACTTATAGTGTATGGGAAAGAGTTGGGATGGATCAGATGACGAGAAAGAAGATCATGAATATCTTGCTTTTACAGCAATCTCTAAAAATGGTCGAACTCACACATCTCAGGTTTCAATTTCTTGAACCACTGCAATTTTTTTCTCTTAATATTAAATCATGATAAGATCTTAGTGTGTAAATGTTTAACACTCGCACAAGCATGATAGCATCGAACATAGATAATGCTAAACTAGTTCACTAGAATATTTTTCTGGTAACTAGGATTGATGTTTAACTTGTGCATGTTACTTTAGATGATCTTAAATAATTGTTTGAATTTTGTGGAACATGATTAATTACTTTAAGTGAGATATATGTTTTACATCACTTATGATCTTTGTTTATGCCTATTTTCTGTATCCTATTACAATGTGATTTATTTATTTGATCTGAATTGTTTGTTAAGATGTATTAGTTTATAAATGGAATGGGATAGCTAGATGAGATACATCAACATGATTGGTCAAGATAAAATTAGTGATTTGTTTGATATTTCTGTTTGTTCCATATCATGCCTAACTTGCTTAATTCTTATGCGTAATGTTTCTGAATGAATTCCATATATTCTTAATGCAATGCTTACTTATTTCATTGCCATGAATGCATCTCTTAGCACTTGCATTAATTGTAAAAAAAAAGCATGTTTAGGATTACAATAGGGCAAAGACTGCTAGTCCTCCTTATGTAAGGTTGGAACCATTTTTTCCTAGACTAGAGACAAATTTTTCAATGGTATTAAAATGGAGAAAATGGTCAGTCAAAGATAAGAATTAGCATGGTAAGGTTGCAGCTGTTGTTATCTCTATTTATAGTAAAATATCTAATCCATCTGGACCCAAACTATTAAGTTAGGTACCAAGAACTGTTAATCCATTTGTGAGTGCAGGACATAACAGGTTTATTGATTCATATGTATACTTGGTAATTCATACTCAAGGCATATGATCAAAGAAAGAGCCTCATAATCAAATATGATTGATAAAAGCTATTCTG
The DNA here is from genome assembly GCF_009905375.1 of Apium graveolens. Taxonomy (NCBI): domain Eukaryota; kingdom Viridiplantae; phylum Streptophyta; class Magnoliopsida; order Apiales; family Apiaceae; genus Apium; species Apium graveolens. The sequence continues at coordinate 85,628,139 of NC_133654.1, read as the reverse complement.
TTTATAATCCTTGGAGATGACAGCAAAGGTCTTCATTACGGGACAAAGCTATGCAGAAAAAGGAATGTCATCATGGAATCAACAATTTCTATCACTGATAACAACTAGTCATTAGAGTCACTGATAATAATTGAAGCATCTTTCTTGCTAAAGAATCAAGGCACAAATCCTCTTATCAGATGGTTCTGCATCAAAGGACAAAATATCAATTCAACGAAGGATTGTGTCTCATCTGAAGTAGGAAGGTTGAGAAGCTTGCTCTTCTTAGAGTAAGGAAAAGATATGCTCGTAGCTGAACCGGAAACTAAAGAAAAGGTGAAGTCAATGGTTTCTATTGTAAAGCTTCATCTGACAGAAGTTTACTTATAGAAATAGAAGCTCTCACCCTTGAACATCAACTCAAGGAACTATTTTTTGGAAAGGGGTTAGTGAGAGGACTGCCTCATCTGGAATTCAGAAGGATGATAAATGTGAGGCATGTCAGGAAGAGAAGTCAAAGACAACATCATATCAAAGTAAAGATATACCTTAGTGATGATTGATGACTACTCTTAACAAAAAGTTGTTGTTCGTGCGTTCTCAAGATAAGACATCACAGATGGTGATTGATCATATCAGAAGATCAAGCTGGAAGCAACTGTAATAGAAATGATCTTGTGGTCGGATAATGGGACTAAATTCAAGAAGCAGTTCTGATTAATATCTGTAACATCAAGAATATTCTAAGACATATTCAGCACCGGAAGCTCCGTTTCAAGATGGAGTGGTAGAAGGGAAGAACCGGAATTTGATTAAAGTAACAAGGAAAATGTCAAGCTAATCAAGACTTTTTAAATATCAAATGGCTGGAGCAGTCAATATAGTTTGCAACAAGTAAGATAAAGCCTTGATCAGAATGTATACATGAAGACCACTAATGAGTTAATGGCCAACAGAAGTAATCACTGGATAACCTGAAAGTGTTTGGAGAGAATATTCTATAGAAGCAAACAATGAAATGTTTTCAGTTGTTTGAAGATCTTGGAATTTGCAGCTAAGACTTGTAAGGATATTCTGCACGGCTACTCAGTGGAGTCTACAACCTACAGGGCGTTTGTGGTTAATCAACAGAAGGTGATAAATAGTCTTAGTGCACAATTCAATAACTCTATGCTCCAAACTGTTATAGGAGAAATTAATGGTATTTATGATTCATGTCCAAGCAGTGGAATGGCAGTGTATAACATAACTCATTATATAAATGAAGCTAGTCAACAAGGGTAAGGATTTTCAGGAAATCCCAGCAACAGCTTAGGGGGAGCAATAGAAGGATCAACTAGTCAGACTCACCACCACATTATAAATCAGAGGACACTAAAAAACATATCTGCTGAGACAAAGGGTTTGATGTCAATATATTTCCAGAGTCTAGTTCTTAAGTGATCCAGATGGTGGAGTAATGATTAGCAGGGCTACTGAGTATGAATGATTAATTCCCTAGTTTTCTATCTGAAGAAGAAACCAAAAAAGTTACAGAAGCTCTGATAGATCCGGATTGATTGGGTGATTGTAAAGCAAGATGAGCTCAGTCAGTCAGCAAGCAGATTATAGAGAAGCTGGTATCCAAACCAAATGACATTATTGTAATTGGTTCAAGGATAACAAGAAGTAAAACTGGATGACCATGGCATTGTTACGAGGGACAAGGCCAAACAGGATGCTAGGTTATTATATGGAATCCGTATCTAACAGAAAGCACCAGTGACGAGACTTGAGGATATTACGACATATCCGGCACCCGATGCACATTCAAACTTGGAATTGGATTCTAGTAGATGTGTACAAGTGCACTTCTGGTTGGTGAGTCAAAGGAGGAAGTCAATGCACAATAGTTCATGGACTTTGCAGTTGCAGATCTATTGGATTATGTATATCTCTTCTTCATAAGCTCACTTCAGGTTGGTATGAACTAGTATACTACTCAAGAAATCGTCAAGGACATGGTTTGGCACTCCAACTGAAGTTACAGTTTAATATGAACTAGTAGAGTTGTCATATTAATAACTCTCTTATCATTAGGCATAAACATATTGTTTTATACGTGATGTGATATAATTATAATGTTATATGTTGATAAGGTTCCAAGTGGATCCTAGAGAATCCAATCTTATACCTATTAACAAGATTATTAGATATCTTAAGGGACTATCAACTCCTGGAGTAAAGTACCCTAAAGATATTATGCTTAACATGTTTGGCTATATAGATATAGATTACACAGGGTGCAAGAAAGAAAGGAGAGGCATCTCTGAAGCTGTCAACTTAAGTGACAGGAGAAGCCTCTCGGGAAGCTGTCAACTTCGTGGAAGAAGATTAATTTCTTTTTATGATGAGAAACAACTTTAAATCCAACAACTATGTGGAACACTCTATGACAAGGCACCTTCACACCAGGTATCATTTATTTCGAAATCATGTCTTTTAGTCAAAGAGTCACTTGCAGAAACACTTATTAAATCACTTGTTAAAGTTAATCTTTCAAGACTAGTTTGTATGTGTGGGATATCATTCATTGCACATTATTTGGAAATCCCATATGTAAAGAATTCTTCATATAAGTTCACAAGTATTAAACTTCCAATATTTAAAGGACTTGTGAATTTATCAGTAATCCAGTACCTCGTACTTCGTGCTACTATCTTGATTATCATGATTACAATGTTATATACATTTATGGTAGTTAAGTATTATAACATTAAGTTTGAATATTATTTTAATTGATTTAAATTATGATGGTAGACAATTCCATTCCATATCAGTCTCATAATTTAAATTATATTAAAATAATATGCAGCATAGTTATTTGTATCTTGTATAAATAATTATGATACTTTTAGTATTAGTGATATTATTTAAAACTTTTATTTTAAGTAATCAATGCTTATTTCTAAAATCACTAATATTTAAAGTTGAAGTATTTTCTAAGTTATGTGTATAAAACGCTCAATATTTTATATGCTTTGAAAGTATTTCTAAAATTACTAATTATCTAGAGAGTGATTGCCATTTATATAAGTCATATATCATATTGCTGATTATTCAAGGATAATTATAAATATTTAAGTGCTAGTATCTAACTCATATATATTTAGTATTTATTTATTTAATATTTATTTTGGGTAGTTTGGATTATGGAAATTGAAGCATTCAATGATTTTATTTGCTCCATAATTCAAACTAACTTAAAATAAATAAGCAACATGATTGATTATAACTAAATCTGTCAACAATTGATATCTAGTATATTGATTATAACTTATGTGTTATAAGTTAAATATGGGATTTTAGCTTTAGTGAATTTAGCAATGTTCACATCACAAAAATTCACTGAAATCATAATCATGATTGTAGCATGATTAGTTGTATGCTAATTTTTGACTTATATCAGTTAATGATATTTAGTTAAGAGTTTAACTATGAACTAATTGTGAAGTATTAGTATTTGTGGTATTACTTAGAACTCCTTTAAGTAATCAATGTTTATCGTCAGTCACTTATACTAATATAAAAAGTGTAAAAATCTTCCTAAAGTACAACTATGGTTATAGTGTTTAATGATTTATTAGAAATAACCATATGTTGTCAACTTAGAATAATTTTTATACTTATTTGCAAATTCCTTAACACTTTGATAATAAATGCCATATTCTATGGATCAAAGTATATGGAACTTAAAATATTTTTCTAAGATTGCAAACAAGATAATGTCGGTTAATGTTGCCTTATTTATCGAACCAATATTGTTTGAGATATTACAGTTGTTAGGAGTTAACAATTGTATGATATATGAAATTGAATGCTGATGTCTATTTGATAGATGATTGGTATTTAATTCATTCATATCATATTTTAATATTTAAAATAGGATGCAACATAATTATTGGTATCCAAAGTACTTGACAAGTATCAGTCAATGATATATTCACTATGCTATAAGTGGGCTACTGGAATGCAAGTGTTACAAGAGGCGTTACATTAGTTAAGAAATTTTTTTTCTATTATAACACCTCTGAATTAGTGTTATAACAACTATAAAATTAGTATTACACAAAAATGCTGGTGTTGCTGAACATGTAACACCATCACCTGGTGTTACATTAGTTACTTTTTTAATTTTTAAAAATATTAAAATAAAAATATCACCATAAAATTAGATTTAAAATTATATTATGTATTATTCATGATTATAAATATCATATATAATATAAAAAATTAGTTTTTTTAATAGAAATACATAAGATATTACTTTAAATTTTATATATAATAAAATTATTTTTTAATAATTAATATGAAAAACTAAAATTAAAAATTAAAAATTAAGCACGTGCTAAGAGGTGAAAATTAAGGCGGTATTTGACCCCCCCAAAACAAAAACACACACAATCGATTTACATCCACCTTTCTCTATCTCTATTCCCCCATTTTTCACTGTAATATTCTCTCTCCCTAATTGTTGAAAGGTAAAGGAGTAGCACCAAGATGGGCCGTTGATTTCATCGACAATTCCACTATGCTATCGGGTGCTCTTTTCAATTAATTCCTATGTTATCTATATTGTTATTTTGTTTTTTTATTAATTAAATTGTGATTTTGTTATCTATTGTTGTTATAGGATGATTCAACTATGAGTGAGCTGAAGAGAGATGCGGAAGCTAATTGGAAATCTCAGATTTACTTTTTCTGTCCGATTATTTCGAAATTATTCAATTAGGTTTAGTGTGTTTGGATTAATAGCAAGTAATTGAGATTTGTTGCTAATTTTTGTATATTTTTTAACACTGGATAATGTAGTTTATGTAATTGGTTTTTTTATGTCGGATTATGTTCTGATCAATGTGGTTTGGATTGGTTGGATGGATTTTTGTAGTGGTCCTCCGAGATTTGAGAGGGATCGACCTAGGTTTGGTGATAGGGATGGGTATCGTGCTGGCCCAAGAGGACCACCTGGAGAATTTGGCGGTGAGAAGGGTGGAGCTCTAGCTGATTATCAGCCTGCTTTTAGGGTAAATACTCTTTCCTTGTATGTTTTTGGTTTCTGCTAGTTTACTCTTATATGTGATTTTTTTATCTATTGTTAATTGTTATGAAGATGTCTACTATTTTTTCCTGTATGCGTATACAGTACGAAAGTGTATTATATATACAGTGTGGTGTCATATTTATGCCTTGAAACCTAATTTTGATTGCGCATCACTGTTTAATAGTCTTAAAGAGCATTGTGTATGCACTTCTATACAACTTGTTTAATTTGTGTTTGTGTTTTCGTTTGAACTCAAGACTTTAGTAATTTTAGTAGTCTGCTAGCCAGATTAATCTTGTACCAAATGTCAGGGTCATTTCTTTTTAGGATAAAAGAAGAAACTGAATGTCTGTCAGAATAAATTAGGATCTGTAGGATTCATAAATCCATATCTAACGCTTAAGATGTGCATCAATTTTGGGAAAAACTGATTAAAAACCAAGTGATAGGGATAAATAAATTGTGTTTGTATAATTAAATACTGCATTAATTGTACAAACTGTGGGCTGCCAGGCCCAATAAAAAGATATATGATACTCAGACCAGAAAGGTTAAGCCCGATGGACCAGATCAGGCCTGATGGAATAAAAAAGGCCCAAAAGCCCTGATTATTAATTAATTTCGTAATTAATTAATAAGGGACAAATCAGATGTTGAAAAGAGTCCCGATAAGGATATGAATCCTTGGAGATTAGCCTCAAGGGGACCTAAAAGGATAAGGAATCAGTTTCCTACTATCTAGGACTCCAAAGTCCATTCTAATTATGAGACTTGCCCACCAAGTCTCCTATACCAAGTCCAATTCAAGGACTCCCAACATCTATATAAGGGGTCTCACCCCCACCAATCAGAACTACGTTTTTTGGCTTGATTCTCTAATTCACAGAGATACGTAGGCATCTCGTAAAGGCAGATTGAGTCACGAAACACGAGAGCAGCCATTAAAGGCCTTGAGCTCCCGAATCTTAGTATTAAATACAGCAAATAATAACCTTAGTTTTTTATCCACAACATTTGGCGCCGTCTGTGGGAAACACAACAACAACCATGGCGAGAACACGGAGAACAATTGGAGCTCTAGAGGAAGGAACACCATTAGAGGCAACCCAGGTGATTTCATCAACCGTGGAGGTTCCTCCCCATTCAACTTATGCATCTACTCAGGGGGAAGCCCAGACAGGGGCAACTCATCCTCAGCCACAAGGGACAACTCCCCCGACTATTCAAGGTACGAATCCTCAAGTTCAAAAAATACATATACCTGTGAATTCTCGACCCGTCGGGTATGAATATTCAACTATTGTTACTACTAACCCCCCTTATGGGATGCCCCTTCACCCTGAGGTTGGAGGAAGCGGATATGCTGGGCGAAGCGAAGCACGAGGGCGGTCACCCCCCTATATACGAGGTTTGGATCCTATCCCTGAGGATCGGGAATTTTCTAGTCCATACACTGAGAGAGACTCCGAATCTTCGGATGATGAAGTGGCCCCGAGAAGGAGGCGTCCTGGAAAAGAGCCAATGTCCGATGGAAGGCAGCGCCCCCAAAGCACCCCAGGGGTGAATCCCCAAGAAGTGCAGGAAAAGATCAGGGCCCATGAGGCTGAAATCCAAAGGCTGAGGCGTGATTTGGAGGCTCACCAAGCCACCAGACCCCACATACCTCCTAGGGGGAGGAATCCTCCTCCTGTCATAGACCTGGATGGTCCGGTAAGAAGAAGGGCTGCTGTCCTAAGAACTGATCCAAGCAATCTCCTTCCCCTTGGAGATCCTGATGATCCAACTCCACCCTTCACAGAAGAGATAATGAATGCCCATATCTCAAGGAAATTCAAGATGCCCACTATCAAAGCCTATGATGGCACGGGAGACCCCGCTAATCATGTTAGGACATTCTCTAATGCACTGCTGCTGCAATCCGTGAATGATGCTATAAAATGTCGGGCCTTCCCTCAAACCCTGTCGGGTATGGCTCAAAGATGGTACAGTCGCCTACCCCCAAATTCTATTGGATCATTCAGAGAATTAAGTCAGGCTTTTATTAAGCAATTCATCAGTGGAAGAGTCCATAAGAAAAGTTCAGCATCTCTTATGAGTCTTGTGCAGGGAGCTAAGGAATCCTTAAGAGATTACCTGAATCGTTTCACAAAGGAGGCTTTAAAAGTCCCAGACCTTGATGATAAGGTAGCCATGATAGCACTGCAACAAGGAACTAGGGATGAGTTTTTCAAGATGTCTTTGGCCAAACGACCCCCTGAGAGCATGTTGCAGCTCCAAGAGAGGGCAGGGAAGTATATCAAGGTTGAAGAGAGTATGAGGAAGATCGTAGTAAGTAATGAGCCCACTGGAGGCAAGAAACGAAAAACTGATTTGGAGTATATTGCTAAGGACAAATATCCTAGAACCGAACAAAACCCTGATTCAATCCCCAAGAAGGGAGGACATGGGCAAAAGTTCACTGAATACGCTAAGCTGAATGCTCCCAGAAGTCAGATTTTGATGGAGATTGAGAAAGACAGAGATATTCGCTGGCCTAAGCCCTTGAAGGCTGATCCCGCCAAGCTAGATAAGGGCAAGTATTGCAGGTTTCACAAAGATGTTGGCCATGACACCGATGAGTGTAGGCAATTGAAAGATGAAATTGAGTTTTTGATTCGAAAAGGAAGATTGAACAAGTATACTGGAGATGGAGGGGACAGAAATAATAATGGAAGGAAGAACTTTGAAGATCGTAGGAGGGACCAAGACGATCAGGGGCGAAACCCCCAGCCTAGAGGACCAGTTATAAACACCATTTATGGAGGGCCGAGACCTCGAGGGCCTGTGATAAACACGATCTTTGGAGGTCCAACTGCTGCTGGATTGTCCAAAAATTCCAGAAAGGCATATACTAGAGAGGTTATGCATATTGTTGGAGAAGCCCCGAAGAGGGCCAGGACAGAAGTAACATTGACTTTTGATGATTCCGACCTAGAGGGTGTGAAGTTTCCCCATGACGACCCGCTGGTCATAACACCAATAATAGGAAATAGCCCGGTTAAGAGGGTCCTTGTGGATAATGGTGCTTCTGTGGATATCTTGCTCCACGACACCTTTCTAAGGATGGGGTATAACGACTCCCAGTTAACACCAACCGACATGCCGATATATGGATTTGCTGGAGTAGAATGTCCTGTGGAAGGGATAATCAAGTTGCCAACCACCATAGGTACGGAGCCAAGGCAAGCAACGCAGATGCTGGATTTCGTAGTGGTAAAGGCTAGTTCAACTTATAATGCTATCATGGGGAGAATAGGGATACATGCCTTCAAGGCAGTCCCCTCTTCCTACCATTCAGTCATGAAGTTTCCCACCCGAAACGGGATTGGAGAAGAGAGAGGAGATCAAAAAATGGCTAGAAGCTGTTATGTGGCCTCTTTGAGGGCAGATGGAGTCGGGGGGCAGGTTCTTCCTATTGAAGATATGGATGTTCGAGAAAATGATGAGAATAGAGGAAGGCCAGCAGAAGAATTGGTCTCGGTTCCTTTATACCCCGAGAATCCTGAGAGGACGACTTTCATTGGAGCCACATTAGAGGAGCCCCTTAAAGGGAAGTTAGTGAAATTTTTGCAAGAAAATAGTGATGTGTTTGCATGGTCAGCAGCTGATATGCCAGGCATAGACCCGGAGTTAATTACTCACAAGCTAAACGTAGATCCAAGCCGGAAGACAGTGAAACAAAAGAAAAGAAATTTTGCCCCGGAAAGACAAGAGGCTATAAAGCAGGAAGTGGAAAAGCTCTTAGAGGCTGGATTCATTGAGGAGATTCAATTTCCGGAGTGGTTAGCAAACCCTGTAATGGTGAAGAAGGCTAATGGAAAGTGGAGGATGTGTATAGACTTCACCGATCTGAATGATGCATGCCCCAAAGACTGTTTTCCGCTGCCTAGAATTGATACTTTGATTGATGCTACCGCTGGACATGAGATGCTGAGTTTCATGGATGGGTTTAGCGGATACAACCAGATCAAAATGTATAAGGATGACATTCCAAAGGTATCATTTATCACTGACTTTGGTGTTTATTGTTATCTTGTTATGGCGTTTGGTCTCAAGAATGCAGGAGCCACCTATCAAAGGTTGGTGAATAGAATTTTTAAGGATCTTATTGGTAAGACTATGGAAGTCTATGTTGATGACATGTTAGTCAAGAGTCTAGTAAAGACTGATCATATAGCCCATTTAAGGGAAGCTTTTGAGGTCCTGAGGTACCACAAGATGATGTTGAATCCAACGAAGTGTGCTTTCGGAGTAGGATCTGGAAAATTCTTGGGATTGATGGTCTCGAAGAGGGGAATTGAGGCAAATCCCGATAAAATAAAGGCGATCCTGGACATGGAACCCCCCAAAACTGTCAAGGATGTTCAGAAGCTCACAGGAAGGGTTGCTGCGTTAGGACGATTCATCTCCAAGTCAGGAGACAAGTGCTTGTCATTTTTCAAGTCACTGAAGAACATCAAAGACTTTGTATGGAATGAGGAAAATCAGAAGGCATTTGAAGAGTTAAAGAAGTATATGGGCCAGGCCCCGTTGTTGGCCAAGCCCGTTCTGAATGAAGTTTTATTTTTGTACTTGGCTGTTTCAGAGAGCGCCTTGAGCGCCGTGTTGGTTAAGGAGGAACTGAAAGTCCAGAAACCCGTATACTATGTCAGCAAAATTTTGCATGGTGCTGAGTTGAATTATTCAGCCATTGAGAAATTCGCTTTAGCCTTGGTAATGGCTTCAAGAAAGTTGCGTCCTTATTTTCAAGCTCACCAAATTGAAGTGCTAACAAATCAGCCACTGAGAAATATCATTCACAGTCCCAAGGCAAGTGGGAGACTGATTAAGTGGGCAATAGAGTTGGGAGAGTTCGATCTCAAGTATAAGCCACGTACGGCCATAAAAGCCCAGGCACTAGCTGACTTCGTGGTGGAATGTACCATACCCAACCAAGAAGTCGGGGGGCAGGAAGATACCATACCTCAAGACAAGGGAGTCGACAATGGGGACAAGGAGAAAGAATATTGGGTTCTCTATTTTGATGGAGCATCAAAAACAAATTCCAGTGGAGCAGGGTTGGTTTTGCAAAGCCCTGATGGATTCTTAATTGAGTATGCCATGAAGCTAGACTTCCCAACCACAAACAATGAGGCAGAGTATGAAGCCCTGATTGCTGGCCTTGGTCTAGCTGGGACACTTAGAGTCAAAAACTTAAAGGTCCGTGGAGACTCGAAGCTGATCATATCCCAGGTAAAGGGAGAATTTGAGGCAAGGGATGATACGATGGCTAAGTATGTTTGCCTAGTAAGGGCTGTGATGACCCAATTTAATGAATGCCATGTTGAACACATTCCAAGGGAAGAAAATGCTAAAGCAGATGCGCTATCAAAGTTTGCTTCATCTGAGATTGAAGAAAGTTCAGGAAGTGTGTACTTCCGTGTTTTGAAGACACGAAGCATAGATGTTAAGCTTGTGGCTCCCGTAGGCTTGGGGACGTCATGGATTGATCCCATCAAGGCTCACATTCACACCGGTTGGTTGCCAAGCGATGCAATTGAGGCACGGAAGTTAACTGTTCGGGCACTAAGGTACTCTTTGATAGATGGGATTCTATATAAAAGATCTTTCGTGGTTCCTTACCTGAGGTGTCTCAGGCCCGATGAGGCACGCTTGGCTCTTGAAGAAGTGCATGAAGGTATTTGTGGACAACACCTGGGGGGCAGGGCCTTGGCTCATAAAATAACCCGTTTAGGCTTCTATTGGCCAGAAATGATGGCTGATGCCAAAGAATATGTGAAGAAGTGTGATCGCTGTCAGAAGCATGCACCAGTTGTTAGACAACCCCCCGAGATGCTGACCTCTATCAACTCGCCTATTCCCTTTGCCATGTGGGGGATTGATATTCTAGGGCCTTTTCCTATGGCCACGGCACAAAGGAAATTTCTGATTGTAGCCATTGATTATTTCACCAAGTGGATCGAAGCCAAACCCTTGGCCAAAATCACAACTAAGCAGGTTGCACAATTCCTGTGGGAAAACATTATGTGCCGATATGGAATTCCCCGTATCCTCGTCACTGACAATGGAACACAATTCAACAATGAGGAATTCAAGAAGTATTGTGAAGAAAATGAAATTGAGTTACGATTCACCTCTGTGGCTCACCCGCAAGCCAATGGGCAAGCAGAGGTAGCAAATCGGATAATCCTGGATGGACTAAAAAAGAGGATCGAGAAGTCAAGAAATAATTGGGTGGATGAGATACTTCCAATATTATGGGCCTATAGGACTACCTGTAGAGTCACGACAGGAGCAACTCCTTTCATGTTGGCATATGGGGCAGAAGCAGTAGTTCCCGTGGAGATATCGCATTCCTCTCCAAGGATTCAGACTTTCAATGCTGTAGAAAATGAGGAAGGGCAGAGGTTAGCCCTGGATCTAATTGATGAAGTGCGAGATGAGGCACATGCAAAGATAGTAGAATATCAGAAAAAGGCTTCATTCTATTACAACCTAAGGGTTAAAGAGAGATTTTTTAAACAAGGAGATCTAGTCTTGAGAAAAATAGAGGCTTCTGGTGTTGGACAGAAAGGAAAGCTTGCCCCGAATTGGGAAGGGCCGTACAGAGTCAAGAGCGTTCAGGGTAGAGGAACCTACAAGCTGGAAACTATGGAAGGTTTTGAAGTCCCGAGGACCTGGCACGCACAAAACCTGAAGGTTTACTATGTGTAAGATAGGGGAAATACGATTCTCACTTGTCATTGACAAGTAGGTTTAAAAGCACCTTGAAGCTTTGCTTGCATAGGATTTTATATTCCAGTAGAATTTACATTATCTAGTTATTGTTGGTTAGGGTCGAACCCATGCTATGTAAGGTTTTGGAAAACCAGACTTCATATTAAAGAGTTTGAAATTATTTCTATCTAAGGATGTTTAAGGTTCAAATGCATATTAAGATTGTAAAGATAAAACAGAAAAAGACAAGAAAAGTAACATATAGAATACAAGCCCCGAAGGGTAATAAGTTCTGAATGCGATTAAGTCAATACATAGAAAGCCACAATGGGCCAAACAAGAAAAACGAAATACTCAAAGATCCTTGAAGAAGTCATCATCGATGTTTCCTTCATTGGCAGCAGAAGAAGGAACTGGAACATGATCAGCACCTCGAGGAGAAACAGCTTCGGCCTCAGCAGAAGAAGAAAGAATAGGAGAAAGAGGGATATCATCAAGAAGAGGCTCTTTCCCAGGAATATCAGGGACTGGATAGGCAGTAAGAGTCACCTCCGGAATCTTCTTCCCAATCTCCTCTACTATCTGCTCCCAACAGCTAGAAAAGGTCTCCGGGAAGTTAGCATCGTACTCAGCATTTAGGACATCCTGAAAGTCCTGAGATGCCTTATACTCAGCTATCACCTCAGCTCGGGCCCTTTGAGCATCCAGCTCCAGCTTACGAACTTTCTCCTTCTCGTCCGCCAGCTCCTTCTCTACCTCACGAAAACGAGTGAAGTTGGCCTCGGAAGCCTTGAGGTACCTATCCCTGTCCCTCTCAGCGATAGTTAGGCTGGTCCTCACATCCTTCAAATTGTGAAGGGCAGCCTGGAGATAGGTATTCATCTGCACGAACATATCAAAGTACAGTAAGTAATAATAAACAAAAAAAAAACAAAAAAAACAGTTAAAAAAGGAAGAGGCTTACAGAAGCCACGGCCTGAGCACCCAGACGTTCAATCTGTAGGTCATCAGAAGACTCGACTATCTCAGCCCTGTCACGAGGCGTGATCACACTCTGAGACCAAACGGCGGCAGCCTCGGAACTCCCTACCACCGTGTCCCTCCTCTGAAGGCCCCAAGTGATGGTGAAGGGAGAGTTATCTTCATCAAGGCTAGGAGGCCTCTGGGATAAAAAAGTAGGGACGGCCTCCTGAACCGTGACTGAAGGGCCGTCACCAATCCTAACCCGCTTGTCACGGTGGCTCTCAACAGCAGAGCCCTTGGCGGCACGGGCCTCCCGCTTCTTGAAGATCGTGTCCAAAGCGGCCCTAGCTGCAGGCAAATACGAGCATGTAAGAAAAAGGACAAATAAAGAATGGAGGAAATGGAACAAAAAGGGGAAAGAAATACCCTCGGGACCAAGGTCACTTAGACCTACACCTTGCAAATTACCCTCTGAAAGGATGAGAGCGCAATGGTGCAAGTTATCAGCAGTAATGGCCTTGATGGCCGCATCCTCATCTATCCCCAATTTTAGGTCTCTTAAAGACCCGTCTATACTTTTTGAGAAGTTGGGCCTGAAAAAATGGTCCCGACCCTCCTCGGAATCCAGAAATATATAAAACCACTCACTCTTCCATGTTGGATACGAGTCGGGATTGGTGCCAGAAATAAAGCAGGAGCGAGCCAAGGATCTATGAACTATTTTGACCCATCCTTGGTCCTCAGAAGCATTTACAAATTTAAATAAATAACGAAAGACACAAACATTTAGCTCAAAACCGTGTTTACGAGATTGGGCCATATAACAGTGAATAAAACGCCAAGAGTTGGGAGTGAGTTGGGTCGGACAGACTCGGGCCTCAGCCAAAAGGCGAAAAACAAAAGGATGAGGAGGTAGGCGAAAACCAGCATAGAAGGTTTCCTTATAGACCCGAATGGCCCCAGGTTTTGGGTAGCAGGCCCTATCATTTGGGCCTGGAGCCTCGGCCCTATAAGGGTGGGAAATGCCAAAAAGGCGGGCTATGGTACCTACTTGATCTGGACCAAATCTAGAAGGATAATTATATGCATCTAAGTGTAACATGTTAGGAAAGGCTTGCCCAAATTCGGTTAAAAGATCCCTAAGAGAAATAACTGAGGAATGTACAAGAGATTTTTTACCTCGGCTGGCCCTAGAGGGACGGGCAACAGCTTGGGGGACATGGGAGTGAGATGAATCGGAATCTGCCATGGATGAAGACAAAAACCCAGGAAGCTCTTGAAAGTAAGTAAAGAAGATGAAGATTCAAACGGAATCTTCAAAATAAGCCCAGAAAGCGGCGGAGTAGAAAGCCGGAAATCGCTTGGAGGTGGCGATTCTTGAGAGACTAATTGTAGAGTTGAAATTTAGAAATTTTTATGAAAGTGAAGTGTGAGAAATGAACTCACACTCCACCTCTTATATAGAGGAGCTCAAAGATGCACAAACGGGCCTGGGTCTAAGAAAAAGGCGGGAAGCCCATAAGATTTGAATTTTGAAAAGATTTAAAATCAAAGTTCAATGAATAAATCAAGGCTCGAACAGCCTCAACAACGCTCAGGATACATCGTCCCTAGCCGTTGTTAGAAGTGTGGCTCCTAGGCGTGGTACAACAACGCCCAGGAAGCATCTGTATTCAACAACGCCCAGGACGCAAGTTTTCCTAGACGTTGTTAGAAAACTGTCTCCTAGGCGTGGGTGCACAACGTCTAGGATCTATGAAAGCATCTGTATTCAACAACGCTCAGGATACATCGTCCCTAGCCGTTGTTAGAAGTGTGGCTCCTAGGCGTGGTACAACAACGCCCAGGAAGCATCTGTATTCAACAACGCCCAGGACGCAAATTTTCCTAGACGTTGTTAAAAAATTGTCTCCTAGGCGTGGGTGCACAACATCTAGGATCTATGAAAGCATCTGTCTTCAACAACGCCCAGGACGCAAGTTTCCTAGACGTTGTTAGAAAACTGTCTCCTAGGCGTGGGTGCACAACGTCTAGGATCTATGAAAGCATTTGTCTTAAACAACGCCCAGGACGCAAGTTTCCTAGACGTTGTTAGGAAACCGTCTCCTAGGCGTGGATCAACAACGCCCAGGAAGCATCAGCCTCCAACAACGCCCAGGACGCAAGTTTTCCTAGACGTTGTTAGGAAACTGTCTCCTAGGCGTGGATCAACAACGCCTAGGATGTATTGAGCAACAAAAATTCTGTTTTTCTGATTATTTAATTAGAAAATATCCAGAAATTCCTTAAATATTTTCAGAAAATTAGGGAAAATCCCAGAAATTAGGGAAAATCCCAGAAAAATAGGGAAAAATCCCAGAAAATTAGGGAAAATCCCAGAAATTAGGGAAAATCCCAGAAAAATAGGGAAAAATCCCAGAAAATTAGGGAAAATCCCAGAAATTAGGGAAAATCCCAGAAAAATAGGGAAAAATCCCAGAAAATTAGGGAAAATCCCAGAAAATTAGGAAAAATCCCAGAAAATTAGGAAAAATCCCAGAAATTAGGGAAAATCCCAGAAAATTAGGGAAAATCCCAGAAATTAGGGAAAATCCCAGAAAAATAGGGAAAAATCCCAGAAAATTAGGGAAAATCCCAGAAATTAGGGAAAATCCCAGAAAATTAGGGAAAAATCCAGAAAATAAAGGAAGAATCCCGGAAATAAGGGAAAAATTCCTGGAAATTAAGATAATTCCTGAATAAAAGGGAAAATTCATTGTAAATGTGTAGGTCGCTCCACACTTTACGGAAAAACGAAACCCTGAAAGGGAACAAATAGACTTAACTTCTGCGAAACCTAATCAATGTTTCCCAAAAGTTGGGGGGCAAATGATAGGGATAAATAAATTGTGTTTGTATAATTAAATACTGCATTAATTGTACAAACTGTGGGCTGCCAGGCCCAATAAAAAGATATATGATACTCAGACCAGAAAGGTTAAGCCTGATGGACCAGATCAGGCCTGATGGAATAAAAAAGGCCCAAAAGCCCTGATTATTAATTAATTTCATAATTAATTAATAAGGGACAAATCAGATGTTGAAAAGAGTCCCGATAAGGATATGAATCCTTGGAGATTAGCCTCAAGGGGACCTAAAAGGATAAGGAATCAGTTTCCTACTATCTAGGACTCCAAAGTCCATTCTAATTATGAGACTTGCCCACCAAGTCTCCTATACCAAGTCCAATTCAAGGACTCCCAACATCTATATAAGGGGTCTCACCCCCACCAATCAGAACTACGTTTTTTGGCTTGATTCTCTAATTCACAGAGATACGTAGGCATCTCGTAAAGGCAGATTGAGTCACGAAACACGAGAGCAGCCATTAAAGGCCTTGAGCTCCCGAATCTTAGTATTAAATACAGCAAATAATAACCTTAGTTTTTTATCCACAACACCAAGTGTTAGGAATATGTGTATTAGTTTGATGATAAGTTAAAACAAAACACTTAAGTAGGAACCCAGTGTCTGTAGCCTCAACGGATAAGACTATTCTGGCTATCCATTGATGGAGTAGCTTTCCTTAGAAATAAGTTTAGTATTGTAGCACATTCCAATTTCTATATTCAAGTTACAATTCTTAGATGTTGTGGGAAATTATAAATCATGTTGACTACTAGTGGATATGCAAATAGGAGGGCTAATTGTAAATATTTCATGCCTTGTAATTTCGTATAAGTGAAGTAGTATCAACTGATAAGTTAAAGACCTTCAATGGATAATAAACAAAGCTTCAACGGATGTCTGTAAAGCTTCAACGGATAACATCCATCAACGGATGAGTGCATCAACGGATAAAGCTTCAACTGCTAATGCATCAACGGATAAAGTCATCAACGGATGAAAGCTTCGATGGATGCTAAGTTCAATAGCAGTTGACAATGACAATTTATAAGCTGACAGAGGCACATGGGTTGACAGAGACAATTGGAATGTGGCAGCCTCTTGGAGGAATCAAGAGAATGCAGCATTTCCATTCTGGTGCAAACAAGGAAGTATTCAAAGATTCACAGATTATCCTAGATTGTATTGGATAGAGAAATGAAGAAGAAACATGTGAAGAATCTTTTCAATTGTATTTTATATTTTTGTCTTCACTTGTAAACTTGGTGATATATAAACCAAGTTGCAGCTAGTAATTAGAGTATGAATTTTCTAGAGCTGTTTAGAAAAACATTGAGAGCAAATCATCTAGTTTGTACTAGGAAGAAGCTGTGATCAAATTCTTGAATCACAAATTTTCTGAAATAACACATCTCTGCTGGAACAAAAAATCCACCAGAAAAGTTTTTAAGCCTTTTTTGTTCTTTACATTTGTGTTTGAATATATATCTGTCTGCACCAGCTCAAAGTAATTCACACACACTTGTTCATCAAAACACATAGCCTTTGAAACTGCTCAAAACTTGAAAAAGTTTTGAGATTTACATTCAATCCCCATTCTGTAAATCTCATTGTTAGTTCCTTGGGAATAACAATTGGTATCAGAGAAAGCTCTTAACTTACAAAGAGTTTAAAGATCTATTCTACTAACATCATGAGTAAGAAGGATATTGGTGTAAAGATTCCAATCCTGGAAAGGGATAATTATCATCACTGGAAAGTGAAGATGCATCTACATCTTCTCTCTCAAGATGAAAGCTACATCAACTGCATTGAAAATGGTCCTCACATCCCTCACAAGGTGGCCACAGCTGCAACTGCCATAGTTGCTATTGGACAGTCTATTCCCAAGCCAAAAGCAGAATGGACTGATGAAGATATTGAAGAGGTTCACAAGGACAAGAAAGCCATGAACATTCTGTTTAATGGTCTAGATCAAGATATGTTTGATAATGTCATTAACAACCAAACTGCTGAGGAAATTTGGGATACTGTGCAACTTATCTGTGAAGGTACTAAACAAGTTAGAGAAAACAAAATGCAGCTTCTCATTCAACAGTATAAATACTTTCACTTTGAAGAAGGAGAATCACTGAATGATACCTTCAATAGATTTCAGAAACTGTTGAATGGATTGAAGCTGTATGGCAGAGTGTACCAAGTCAAAGACTCCAA
The DNA here is from genome assembly GCF_009905375.1 of Apium graveolens. Classification (NCBI taxonomy): domain Eukaryota; kingdom Viridiplantae; phylum Streptophyta; class Magnoliopsida; order Apiales; family Apiaceae; genus Apium; species Apium graveolens. The sequence goes on along the minus strand of NC_133654.1, from coordinate 85,610,261 downwards.
CTTAAAATTTCTAAGGTCTCTACCAAAGGAATGCAAGCCTATGACTGTTTTACTAAGGAATTCTCAAGATTATAAGGACTTCACACTTGAAAGATTATATGGAATTTTGAAGACCTATGAACTTGAGATGGAGCAAGATAAGCTGTTGGAAAAGGGAAAGAGAAAAGGTGGATCAGTTGCACTTGTAGCTGACAATGAGAAGACTGAAGCCAGGAATGAAGAAAAGACAATGCCAAGTCTCAAAATTGGCACAAGCAAATCAGAATCAAGCAAGGGAAAGGAGCAAGTAGCTGAGGTTGAAGATAATTCCAGTCAAGATGACTCTGATGATGTTGATGAACATCTGGCCTTTCTGTCCAGGAGGTTTGCAAAGATGAAATTCAAGAAAAATGATAGATTCACTAAGCCAAACAAGAACATGGTGGACAAATCTAAGTTCAAATGTTATAACTGTGGCATAATTGGACACTTTGCAAATGAGTGCAGAAAGCCAACCTCTGATAAGAAGAAATTTGAGCAGGTGGATTATAAAAAGAAATATTTCGATTTGCTCAAACAAAAGGAAAGAGCTTTTCTGACTCAAGATGACTGGGCAGCAGATGGAGCCAATGAAGATGATGATATGGAATATGTCAACCTAGCCCTGATGGCTAATTCTGATGAAAATGAAACTAGTTCATCAAGCAATCAGGTAATTACTACTGACCTCTCTCAGCTTTCTAAGATTGAATGCAATGAAGCCATAAATGATATGTCCAATGAGTTATATCATTTGCGTGTTTCCCTTAAATCACTAGCTAAAGAAAACACAAGAATTAAAGAGAATAATTTATTTTTAAGTGATAGGAATGTTGTGTTAGAGGGTAAGGTAATTGAGCTTGAAAAGATTAAAATCAAATGCTTATCTGTTGAGAGTGAACTAGAAGAATCTGTTAAGAAAGTAGAAATTATTTCTAAACAACTAGAACGTGAGGAAGAGGTAATAAAGGCCTGGAAAACATTTAGGGATGTTAGTGCTCAGATTATCAAGGTTCAGGGAATTGAATTACTCTGTGAGAATGCCTGGAAGAAAAACAAAAAGGAAGTAGAATTAATTGATGGATTATCAACGGATGTGGAATCAACGGATGATGAAAGTTATCCGTTGAAGGAAGAAAAGGAACATCCGTTGAAGGCTCATCAATTAAAACAGGCAAGTGATTCTAAAAGGAACAATTTGAAAAATCTCAATAAAAAGTTTGGTTCAACTTACAAGAACTTTGTCAAAGAAGAAGCTAGCACATTCAAAGATGCCAGTAAGGTGAACATAGGACACATGACTTTAGATCAATTGAAAAATAGGCTTAAGATGGTTGAGGATAAAAAGGAAACTAAAAGAAAATCAAATAGAAATGGGAAGGTAGGGATTAACAAACATAACAATTACACACCTGATAAATATGCTCCTAGAAAAAGTTGTGTGCATTGCAAAAGTGTTAATCAACTATCTGCTAACTGCAAGTCAGTTAAGAATGCTCCCATGCCTTTAAGTCCTTCCATGCCTAATATGTCTATGTCACCTCTGCATGCTACGCCTGTTATGTCTCAACGGAATCCTCATGCACATTTTGCAAACATGCCATATGTTAATAATCCTTATTTTGCTGCATTCAGTATGCCCCAAATGCCATACAACATGCCTATGTGGAATAATGTGTTTGCACAATCTATGCCTTATCAAATTCAACCAAATGTGCTAAATAATTCTGTGACTAACCCTACACTTCAACCAACTACATCTGAGACCAAGGTTGATCCAAAGTTAGCAAAGTCAAAAGATGTTGGAGGTATGAAGTCTAGGAAAAAGACTAACAAGGCTGGACCCAAGGAAACTTGGGTACCAAAATCAACTTGATTGATTTTGTTGTGTGCAGGGAAAAAGAAGGAATCTATGGTACTTGGACAGTGCTTGTTCAAGGCACATGACAGGAGATTTCACCCTACTCACTGTTGGGAACCACAGACTTGGGGTGTTACTATGTTTTACGATAAAGATTACGAAAAGAAAATCACCTTATTAACGGTTGATTCCACGCTCTTCTATTGTATTCCCAAATTCCCTTGAGCGAAGTGTGGCCTCCGTCTTCTCAAGTTATCCTCTCTTCTTACTTCTTGGTGGCTACAATATGTTTTCACACAATACCAAGCAAGAAGAGAATAAGAATATATATAGGCTACAATAGGGACCATGGATAATTAGGTTGGGCCTTATAATTACATCTTGAGCCTAGCCCAATGTAATTAAATATTAATTCAATCCACTAAAGAATTAATATTTACACTACCTTTCCTAATACCGCAATTTAAATAATTAATTTAGTTCCAATATTATTTACTTATTAAATTCCCCATGTTTAAAATATCACATGTCCATTAATTAAATAAATTACTGATAATTTATTTAATTAATATCTTTTATCCTTGATCATCCACTCAACCTTCATTTAATTATGCCAGAATAAATTCCACCTGCAGGGTTTCACATAATTAAATCTTTTTGAGCTTTCAAGGGGACATCATTAACCCGAATATTATCAGGGCATGGATTCCTTCAATAAATAATATCCACTATGTATATAATTCCATCACCCAAAATATAATGATATAATTCAAAAGAATTACTTCATATATAAAACAAAACATGTAAATAATATACACGTGTCAATTACTATTTCCGGATTAAGAACCTAAACATTAATAATAACATAGAATCTTAGTTCTCCTTCTTAATCAGTAATAAGGGAACAATTCTAAATTTGATCATGTTCAATATACACAAATTATACTAGTATTATTTATTAGTCAATATAAACTAATCTAAATAATACTACAGCCATACCAGTGGATTGTCCAACACCACCTGTGCTGTGAACCTTATTATATTATATAACCGTATTTAACAATCTAATATTATGTATCCCATTTGATACTAGATTGTTCACAATATATAATATTAGACAGCATGTAAACATTCAAATGATTCTCAATTAAACTGGCCAGAAATAAATGTATATACTTCAAATAAATATTTTCAGTATACACTAACAATCTCCCACTTATACTCAAATTATTCTATGTGTACATCAGTGTTTATTTAATCCACTATTACATAAAAATCTATTTGTCCATCCATCAGACTCCTATCGCTTCCACATGCTTGTCAAAAATCTTGGCTGGCAAGCTCTTTGTGAAAGGATCTGCCCGGTTGTCTTCTGATGATATGTGAGCCACAACTATATCCCCTCGCTTTACGATTCCTTGTATGAGATGATACTTACGTTCAATATGTTTAGCTGCTTTGTGGTCTTGCGGTTCCTTTGAATTTGCCACAGCACCAGTGTTATCACAATACACTATCAAGTTCCTAGGCAAATTAGGTACCACATCTAAGTCCAAAAGGAAGTCCCTGAACCATACATCCTCCTTGTCTCAGAGGCCGCCACGTACTCGGCCTCCATGGTGGAGTCTGCAATGCATTTCTGCTTTACACTCCTCCATATAACGGGTCCACCTCCCAAAGTAAAAACACATCCCGAGGTTGATTTCCTCTTATCCCTATCTGATTGGAAATCTGAATTAGTATATCCCAAAGGAAATAGATCTGAGGCCTTGTAAATTAACATATACTCCTTAGTCCTTCTCAGGTACTTGAGTATAGTTTTTACTGCACTCCAATGTTCCTGACCTTGGTTCGACTGATATCTACTAACCATGCCTACAGTAAAGCAGATGTCAGGCCTCGTACATAACATAGTATACATTAAGCTTCCACATGCTGAAGCATAAGAAACTGCTTTCATGCTCTCTATATCCTTAGGTGTCCAAGGACACTGCTTCTTAGATAGAGCAACTCCATGCTTAAAAGGTAGAAAACCTTTCTTGGAGTTCTGCATGTTAAAACGAGCTAATACTTCATTAATGTAGGGCTCTTGAGATAAAGCCAACATCCTTTTCTTGCGATCCCTTATAACTTTGATCCTAAGGATGTATGCCGCTTCACCTAAGTCCTTCATGTCAAATTGTTTGAACAACCATGCCTTTACCGATGATAACATCTCAACATTGTTTCCAATGAGTAAAATGTCATCTACATATAGTACTAGAAAAACCACTGCATTACCTTCACTTCTCTTATACACGCACGATTCGCTTGGACTTTGATCAAATCCATATGACTGGACTGCCTGATCAAAACGAATATTCCAAAAGATAAGCTGCTGTCTCTAAGGCATGTCCCCAAAATGACTTGGGTAAATCCGAATAACTCATCATCGATCTAACACTCTCTAAAAGAGTCTGGTTCCTTCTCTCTGCTACACCGTTCTGCTGGGGTGTGCCTAGTGCAGTTAACTTGGATTCTATCCCATTTTCTGATAAATATTCCCTAAATTCTCCAAGCAAGTATTCGCCACCGCGATTTGATCGTAGGGACTTGATACTTTTATTAAGTCACTTCTCCGTTTTAGCTTTGTACTCTTTGAACTTATCAAAGCACTCAGACTTACGGTGCAACAAATAAACGTACCCATATCTAGAATAATCATCAATGAAAGTCACGAAATATTCATAACCACCTCTTGCTTAGATATTCATGGGTCCACATGAATCAGAGTGAACCAATTCTAACAGTTGTTTGGCTCTATTCCCCTTTGCCTTGAAAGGCCTATTAGTCATTTTACCTTCCAAGCAGGATTCACAAACTGGAAATGGCTCCACTGCCAATGAGCTTAAAGGCCCGTCTACTACCAGTCTTTGAATCCTCCTCAAGTTAATATGACCTAATCTCAAGTGCCAAAGATATGTTTGGTTCATACTAGAAGGTTCCTTTCTTTTAGTAGAGTTAGTAGATGTGTTGTTCAATTCCCTAAATTGCAGTTGCAGTGCAGGTTGACTAGGATTAATTATATACAAATTGTCTTGCAATGTACCAGAACATATAATTTGTTTATTCATCATAATAGAAACATTATGATCCAAACAAACATTATAACCATCCAAAGCAAGTTTAGAAACCGAAATTAAATTCCTTCTAAAAGAAGGTACATAAAGACAATTGTTCAAAACCAAAATCCTATCAGAACCAAAAGAAAATGAATAACTCCTACTACAACTACTGCTACTTTCGTAGCATCTCCCATGAACACGTATATCTCACCATCTCTAAGCATTCTGGATAGCCGGAACCCCTGCATAGAATTACAAACAAGATCAGTGGCTCCTGTATCTACACACCAAGTGCTCGTAGATATAGCCGCTATAAATGTTTCTGTAACTAGAGAAAGAGACATACCAGTATTGTTTGTCTTCTTAGGAAGAGGACAATCCTGTTTCCAGTGACCTGACTATTTGCATCTGAAGCACTTTCCCTTTGGCTTTTGTCACACCACCCTGAACTCCCACTGGCTTCACAACTTTCTGTGTCTGAGCCTTTTTCTTCTTCTTAATACCTTTCGGCTTAGAGGAAGAACCTTTCTCAGCCACATTCACTTGAACACTCTGCCGAAATAATCCTTCAGCTGCCTGAAGTTCTGTCAGCAGTTCCGCGAGACTATACTGCCTCTTATTCATGTTGTAATTCAAGCGGAACTGTTCAAAACTCTTGGACAAGCTCATAAGGATAATGTCAATCTGGGATTCCCCGTCAAGTTCAGCAACAAGGATCTCTATCTCATTCAGATGTGACATCATCTTGAGAACATGATCCCTTACAAGTGTGCCTTCAGCCATCTGAGTGTTCATTAAAGCCTTCATGGCTACTTACCTAGCAGCCCTATTCTGATCTCCAAAAAGTTCCTTGAGATTAAAGAGGATATCCAAAGCAGTGGCCATAGACTGATGCTGATGCTGCAAAACACCCGACATTGCTGCCAGAATGTAACATCGCGACATCTCATCAGCCTTAATCCACCGTTTATAATACTCTTTCTCATCTTTAGGAGCATCAGCAGCAGGCTGATCAGGCTTGGGTTCATAAAAGCAAAACTTGTACTCCTCAGCAGTCAACACAATGTCCAAATTTTATTTCCATTCAATATAGTTAGGTCCGGTAAGTTTGTTATCCTTAAGTATGGAGAATAGTGGATTAAAGCCCATTTAATCCTGAGAATCATGCATAAAAACATCACATAAATAAGGGTGCATTAATTATTAAGAGCTATTGATTCCTCTAACAATTATTAAAATTAAATGCACTAACATCTAAACACCATAAGTTTCTGGTACGCCACGATGTGTGACATGTGTACCACCTAATTTTGTTTAAATGTTACTTCGGTTCTATTACTAAACAATATGCCACGTTGGGGTGGACTATATTATTTTTCATAGCTAAGTGTATACCATCATCAAATCTTAAATTATTCGAAATCTATGGAACTTGGTACACCACGATGGGTGGCGTGTATACCTTCCAATATTCGTAATTTTTCCTTGAATAGAATACTTAAATTCAATATTCATCAATGGTTTGACTTCCAGGTAGTGGAGGAGTCACATCGGTCTCGCTTAATACCCACAGCCTTACAAGTTCGATGAACCCGTTTTTGACAAAATCGCCCCATATCAGAAATAAAGAAAATTCGTATTTATTCCTTTTTAAAATTTATTAATTTAAGAAGTTTGTTTTAGTAATTTCTATAACATTCTAGACACCATAAATTACATGCCACGATGAGTGACGTATATATAATTTATATTCGTCTTTATGTTAAATTACATACAACCAATAATGGAGACCATGGGATTTAATTTCATATTAATTCCCTCTCACTTAGAATTTTTATTAAAATTGAGGAATTTTAAAATTAAATGGGGCCCTATGTCGTTACAATTATGTGTAATCATGCATTCAAAATACACACATAATTTTAGCAACGTATAACATTTAATTAAAACAATAAATAAAATTTATGTCCATGTCATCCTAATTATGTTAAACATGCAATTTTAAAGGAATTACACACATAATTAATGACACACATAATCAATAAATTAAATCAATAATTAAAAAATTAATGGAAAAAAATTAAAATAAATTTTCCACTATTATGGCCCTTTGAAAAAAATCCAGCTCTCGAGAAAAAAATTTCTGCCGCCAGCACCTGTTGCGCAAGCCAGACCTGCGTTACAGCCAATCTAGGCGTGTTGCGCAGGTACGACCTGCGTTACAGCCAAAATAGGCATGTTGCGCAGGTTCGGCCTGCGTTACCGCCATAACTCGGCATGTTGCGCAGGTTCGGCCTGCGTTACCCCTGTTTCTGCTGATTTTCCACGCGCCAGCCGCCAGTGCCTCGTCTGTTGAGTTTTGTTTTGGTTTTTGTTCGATCCAAACACCAACAGCAGCCCCTTGTGTTGCACAGCGGAACAAAAAACCACCGAAATTGATTTCCGATCGCACATAATTATTACAAAATACCCGGAATAATTACAAAAAAAAATATATCTAATACAAAACTAATTTTGTAAAATCTATTCTAACACGATCAACCCTCGTGTAAATTACAACCACGATTAAACCACGTGGAAACCAAAACAAAAATTAACCACGATTAAACCACGTGGGATCCAAACACATAATTAAAATATACATGGCCATAATAGTGGATTAACAACCTGCATCAAAACCAATACAAGCAAAACACTATATACACGCATATATAATTACGACATGGACATTATATCATAAAATGTAGAACCCATTACCAGGCTCTGATACCAATTGTTGGGAACCACGGACTTGGGGTGTTACTACGTTTTATGATAAAGATTACGAAAAGAAAATCACCTTGTTAACGGTTGATTCCACGCTCTTCTATTGTATTCCCAAATTCCCTTGAGCGAAGTGTGGCCTCCGTCTTCTCAAGTTATCATCTCTTCTTACATCTTGGTGGCTACAATATGTTTTCACACACTACCAAGCAAGAAGAGAATAAGAATATATATAGGCTACAATAGGGACCATGGATAATTAGGTTGGGCCTTATATACATCTTGAGCCTAGCCCAATGTAATTAAATATTAATTCAATCCACTAAAGAATTAATATTTGCACTACCTTTCCTAATACCGTAATTTAAATAATTAATTCGGTTCCAATATTATTTGCTTATTAAATTCCCCATGTTTAAAATATCACATGTCCATTAATTAAATAAATTACTGATAATTTATTTAATTAATATCTTTTATCCTTGATCATCCACTCAACCTTTATTTAACTATGCCAGAATAAATTCCACCTGCAGGGTTTCACATAATTAAATCTTTTTGAGCTTTCAAAGGGACATTATTAACCGGAATATTATCAGGACATGGATTCCTTCAATAAATAATATCCACCATGTATATAATTCCATCACCCAAAATATAACGATATAATTCAAAAGAATTACTTCATATATAAATCAAAGCATGTAAATAATATACACGTGTCAATTACTATTTCCGGATTAAGAACCTAAGCATTAATAATAACATAGAATCTTAGTTCTTCTTGATCAGTATTAAGGGAACAATTGTAAATTTGATCATGTTCAATATACACAAAGTATACTAGTATTATTTATTAGTCAATATAAACTAATCTAAATAATACTACAGCCATACCAGTGGATTGTCCAACACCACCTGTGCTGTGAACCTTATTATATTATATAACCGTATTTGACAATCTAATATTCTGTATCCCATTTGATACTGGATTGTTCACAATATATAATATTAGACAACTTGTAAACATTCAAATGATTCTCAATTAAACTGGCCAGAAATAAATGTATATACTTCAAATAAATATTTTCAGTATACACTAACACTCACAGAGTTCAAGGAGAGAGCTGGCCCTAGCATAACCTTTGGAGATGACAGCAAAGGGTTCATTATGGGATATGGCTTGATTTCAAAAGAAAATGTCATCATTGATGAAGTTGCATTAGTTGATGGTCTCAAACACAATCTATTGAGCATCAGTCAACTATGTGACAGAGGGAATACTGTTTCCTTCAATTCTGAAGCCCGTGTTGTTATAAGTAAGAAGGACAACAAAGTGATTCTAACTGGAGTTAGAAAAGGGAATGTGTACTTGGCTGACTTCAACTCTACCGATGCAGAATCAATTACTTTTCTTCTCAGCAAAGCAAGTCCAGATGAAAGTTAGCTATGGCACAAGAAGTTGTCTCATTTGAATTTCAAGACAATGAATGATCTAGTCAAAAAGGACTTAGTTAGAGGAATGCCTCTAGTGGAATTCACAAGGGATGGACTGTGTGATGCTTGTCAGAAAGGAAAGCAAAAGAGAGCATCATTCAGTAAGAAGCTTGAATCAACAATTGATGAACCATTACAACTGCTACACATGGATCTTTTTGGACCAGTCAATGTATTGTCAATTTCAAGGAAAAGATATTGCCTAGTGATAGTAGATGATTTCTCAAAGTTTTCATGGACCTACTTTCTTGGATCAAAGGATGAAGCTAATGAAATCATCATCAATCATATCAAGCAAGTCAACAATCATCCAGATTTCAAAGTAAGGAATATCGGGAGTGACAATGGAACTGAGTTCAGGAATTCTACCATGAGGTTGTTCTGTGAAGAAAATGGGATCATGCATGAGTTCTCAGCTCCAAGGACTCCACAACAGAATGGTGTGGTGGAAAGGAAGTACAGATCACTAATTGAAGCTGCAAGAACAATGCTTGAAGAGTCAAAACTCCCAACATACTTTTGGGCTGAGGCTATTAACTGTGCATGTTACACTCAGAATATTTCTCTAATCAATCAGGCAAAAGACATGACTCCCTATCAATTGTTCAAGAAAATAAAACCAACTTTAAACTTTCTTCACGTCTTTGGTTGTAAATGCTACATTATAAGGAATCAACGTGATCATAAAGGAAAGTTTGATGCAAAGGCTGATGAAGGAATATTTGTTGGTTATTCTGCTGGAAAATCATATGGGGTCTACAATCTAAGAACCAACATTGTCATGGAATCTGTGCATGTTGTGTTTGATGATAAAAAGATTGATGGACTAACAGATGAGGGACATCATGAAGGACTCAAATTTGATAACATTGAGATATATTGTGATGATAGTGAAGATGAGAATGATGGAGAAGGCACCTCGAAAAGAATTCAAAATCTGCCTTTGGATAATGCACAAAGTGCTGCATCAGTTGAAAGTCACAATTCAGCATCCGTTGAAAGAAGTAATGCAGCATCCATTGAAAGACAAAGTGCATCATCTGTTGAAGTACATAATGAAGCATCCGTTGATCATAATCTGTCAACGGATAATCAATTCACTTCATCAGTTGATAGAACTCCCAGTTCCTTTCAAAGGATCAGTAACTCAGGGGGACTTTCAGCCAATCAACACTCTATCTCACATCATGACAATACTGAGGCAACCTCATCTAGAGCTAATCTACCACCTCAAAGGAAATAGACCAAGAATCACCATTTTGAATTGATCATTGGTGATGCAACATCTAAAGTGCAAACTAGAAGGGCTACTCAAGATGAATGTCTATATAGTAGCTTTCTATCACAGGAGGAACCTAAGAGAGTGGAAGAAGCTCTATTGGATCCAGATTGGATTTTAGCAATGCAAGAGGAGCTAAACCAATTTGAGAGGAACAAGGTATGGAAGCTGGTACCCAAGCCAAATAACAAGAGCTCTATTGATAAAAAATGGGTATTCAGAAACAAGATGGATGAAAATGACATTATCATAAGGAATAAAGCCTGATTGGTTGCCAAGGGCTACTCTCAACAAGAAGGAATAGATTTTGATGAGACATTTGCTCCAGTTGCAAGACTTGAAGCCATCAGAATCTTTCTAGCTTATGCAGCCTATGCCAATTTCAAAGTCTATCAAATGGATGTCAAGAGTGCATTTATGAATGGAGAATTGGAGGAAGAAGTTTATGTAAGCCAACCCCCAGGATTTGAAGATCCAAATTTTCCAGACTATGTGTATTATCTGTTGAAAGCACTCTATGGACTAAAGCAAGCACCTAGAGCCTGGTATGAGACTTTGTCAAAATTTCTTCTAGATAATCACTTCACAAGAGGTACTGTTGACAAAACTCTTTTTGTTAGAAATGTTAATGGCTCTACAATACTTGTTCAAATCTATGTAGATGATATTATATTTGGTTCTACAGATGATAAGCTTTGTAAAAAGTTTTCTAAGTTAATGCAAAGTAAATATGAAATGAGCATGATGGGAGAGCTAACTTATTTTCTTGGTTTACAAGTTAAACAAGTTAGTGGTGGAATTTTCATTAGTCAAACTAAATATATTTATGATCTTTTAAAAAAGTTTGACTTAATGGATTGTTCATCTGCAAAGACTCCCATGACCACTGCCACCAAGCTTGAATTAAACAAGGCTGTAAAGTCTGTGGATATTATAAGTTATAGAGGCATGGTTGGCTCACTTTTATATTTAACTGCTAGTAGACCTGATATAATGTTTTCTACATGTCTCTGTGCTAGATTTCAAGCTGACCCTAAAGAATCTCACTTAGTGGCTATTAAAAGAATCTTCAGATATCTCAAAGGGACTCCAAATCTAGGAATTTGGTATCCTAGAGAGTCTGGTTTTGATCTAATTGGCTACTCAGATGCAGATTATGCAGGTTGCAAAATAGACAGGAAAAGTACAACTGGCACCTGTCAATTTCTAGGGAATAAGCTTGTGTCATGGTTCAGCAAGAAACAAAATTTTGTTTCTACATCAACAGATGAAGCTGAGTACATTGATGCTGGTAGTTGCTGTGCACAGATACTGTGGATGAGGAATCAACTGTTTGACTATGGGATAAATGTTGACAAAATTCCAATATTCTGTGACAACACAAGTGCCATTGCCATTACTGAAAATCCAGTGCAGCACTCAAGAACCAAGCACATTGACATCAAGTACCACTTCATAAGGGAACATGTGATGAATGGTACAGTGAAACTTCATTTTGTTCCAAGTGAAAAGCAGATTGTAGACATATTTACCAAGCCACTTGATGAATCAACATTCACAAGATTAGTAAGTGAGCTAGGTATGCTTAATTATTCATAAATTCATGTCCTTATTATAATCTGTTTTGAAGCCTGAAATGAATTTGCTGCAAGAACAAAGTTGGCTTTAAGTAAAGATTATTCTATCAATGAATATTCCCTATCCGTTGAAAGCCAAAATTGTTCTATCAACGGATGTCCATTATCCGTTGAAAGACAAATACATTTCTGGTAATTTTATCCTTCAACGGATAAATCTGTGTTAATCTTCAACGGAAAACTATTTACCTCATCCGTTAAAGTGTCACATCAGTTGTTTTAAGTAAGTCACAACCGTTGATTCTTTTACTTAACCGTTGATACATATATACATATATACACAGTTGTATGTATTTGTATTAAAGGCAGTTTTTAGAATACATACAGTTTTCTTTATTCTCAAACAGCTGTAATTTACTTAAAAGAGTTATTTAATCATTCTCCTTACGTTTTAATTCGAGAAAGTATAAAAGCCTTTTGAATTTTAATTTTCACTTTACGCTTTCTTGCAATCTTTCAAAAGCTTTTACTCTCTTTCTCTCCCAAAACTCTCAACTTTTCTCTGCAACCTCTACTCACTACAATGGCACCAGTAGTAAAGATAATGTCCCAGTCTGGATTTGTCTATGAGAAGAACAATTTCGTAGCTTTGGTGGAAAAGAATAAGCCCACTCAGATTATCACAAGATGATGGACTTCATCAAAAATTGCAAACTAAGCTATGCAATGCTGGAAGCCCAACCATTTACTGTGAGGTAATTGAGGAGATTTGGACAACTGCAGAGTTCAATCCCACAGATATGACCATCACTTTCTCTCTCAAAGGTAAGGATTACTGTATTAACTGTGATGATATACAGTCTAGTTTTAAGCTACCTGAGAACAATGCCATGACACCACACACTGATAATGATGTATCTGGTATGTTAGATTCCATAGGCTATTCTTTTGATTCTGCTAGTTTAGGGAGCATTTAAAGAAAATGCCTTAGGAAAGAATGGAGTTTTCTTGGTGATGCCTTTATCAAGGTTTTCTCTGGGAAAATTAGTAATTTTGATGCCATAACTTCATCTCTTTTTAATATGCTCTACATGCTAGTTTCTGATAGGTACTTTAATTTTAGCAACTATGTCATGCTAGAATTATGTTCTAGGTTAGGTAACAAAGCTAGTAGACCTCATAACATCTACTATGCTAGATTCTTTATGTTATTGGCTAACCATGTTGCTAAAGGTTTGGTCATAAACAATGAGAGTAATAAACTCAAGTGTTGGGCACAAGAGAAAAGGGTTCTTGCAGACCTTTTGAGAATATACCTCAACAATCAGGTGCCATTGGTATATTTTCCAATAATGAATGCACCTTAGGTAAGTGAGGTAAATACTTCTTCAACATCTACTACTTCCAACCCCATTATTTCTTTGCCTTCAAGTGTGGCCATGAAATATGTGTCTTTGTTCCAACAGATTCCTACCAAAGCCACCAAACCTAAAGTTTCAAGAACAAATTCAAAGAAAGCCACCTTTGTTGTTTCTCAAAAGATAACAGTTGTAACAACTACCATCAACCCTGAGGGGAGTGAACAGGGTGTGAGTGGTGAGGGGAGGGGTGAACATCAAGAAACCCCCCCGGATAAGGTAGGAGAGGTGAGTGGTACCCCAGCTAGCCAAGCCACAGTTTCTCAAAAGACTGTGGTGGTTGAAAAGGATTCAAACTCATCCCTAGTTGCATCCTCCCAAAAGGGTGCAGCTATTGAAAATAGTCCCCAACCAGGGACACAGAACAAAAGAGGGAGGGACACTGAAACCACACACTCACCTGTAAAAGTCTTTACAAGAAGAAAGAAGGTTAAAACCTTAATTTCTACACAGGGTGCACACACTGCACAGATACACCTACCTGTATCTATGCCATCTCAAATTCAGCTTGATGTGACTCCAACAAATGTGGAGTCACAGCCCCATTCTCTCAAAATTGACACACATCAATCACCAAATTCTCCATCACCATCTTTGGATGTGGACATGATATTCACATCAATTCCTGATTCTCCCTCTTTACAACTCAGGGAGGAGCCCCACTCAAATACTGGTGATCATCATCTTTTAGATGATTTGTTGGATTATCAGCCAATTCTTTCAGACTTGGTTGAAGAATCTGTTTCTCCTAAATTAAAATCAATCCACACAGATTCAACAATCATGTCACTTTCAATTTCTACTTTTTTTCCTTCTTCAACGGATATTTCTCATCCGTTGACAAGTGGTTGTTCTTCGACGGATAAGCTTAATAGAAGTTATCCGTTGATACCATCAGTTCCTACTTCAACAGATACTCCCTATCCGTTGATAGTCTCTACACAAATAACTGAATCAATTCCAAGTGTAGAAGACATGGTTACTGTACAATCACTTCTAGGATTGAGGGAAGGGAGTGAAAATTTGAGTGAGAGGCTGGGTTGCTCCCAGGCAAAAGGAGAGCTTGAGAGTCCAAATATGCATGCTATTTCTTCCAGAATGGCAAAAGAAAGTGAGAGGAGTGCCACCTTAGTAGGTGAGGGTGAGGGTGTGAGGTGTGTGAGCCAGGGGGAGCCCCTGATGCAAGAATATAGAGAAATTGAGAGAAAAGCAGGTACAGAAGGTATAAGGGTGGATCCAACCATTGCTAGTGAGTCAATGACTGTGGATGATGCTGAAAAGGAAAGACAATTTCAGCAACAATACAAAGCTGTAATTGATAACATTTCCTTGGATGTTGACACTTTTACTCATCCTGTGTCAGCCTATCAACTGTTGGCTACTCAGGGCAATGTGGAGGCAGAACAGACTTTGAACCTAGTACACACGTCAGAATCTCTACAAAGGGATAAAGCTGCTGTCAATGTAATAACCCCAATTTTTGGGAAATTTTGAAACCCTTATGAATAGTGTTTTTGCTGAATGAGAAAACTTTTCATGCCACACTATATAGGGGTTCTGATATGGATATTCTGAGATTTTATTAGTACTTTATATGGGATATAAGTGTAGATAAAGATCGTCAGAATCCAAATCCGAACACTTTGATTTTTCCCGGAAATCCAATAGATACGGAAAGAATTGAGTATAAGGTAACAGGATAAAAGGATTTAAATTAAAGGATTATAATAGAGGATCATAAAAAGGAATATAATGTATTGAGAAAGGTTAACGGAACCTAAGTAATAAGATCCCGGGTATGATCCCTCAAACGATAAACGAAAATGAAAGTTAAGCGAACAGTATAACAGATCAGCGGTCATTAGGCAAACAATTAGGAAGTTAATCAAAGGGATTAGAGAGGATGATGTCACCCAACCAATGAGAAGAGGACAAGGAGGGGAGGATGACATCATGAGGATGACACAAGCATGACATGGGAAGGAAGGAGATGTGGTGGCTTTTTAACCATACAAAATCAAGGGCAACTAGGTAATTTACTAAAACAAACACAAAAATCAAACCAACCAACCCAAGCAAATCATTTTTCATCAAAATCAAAAAGAAACCAAGGCATTGTTCTTCATGCTCTCGGCCAAAACAGAACCAGCACACTAAAACTGCTGTATCTCCTTCATTTCTCACTCAAATATTGTGTTCTATAGCTCATTGGAAAGGTATTGAGATTACCTACAACTCTTGTTCACAAGTCTCGTCCAAATAATCATGGTAAGACCCTCATTTTTACAGTTCTTTAAATCGGACTTTTAGAAACTTCAAAGCCTAACTTTGTGTTCTTGATTTCTTTGGAAAGATCAAGCTTGTAGGAGGCCCCCTAAGGCTTCCTAGCAACTTAACACCTCCCAAGGAAGGTATAAACTTCAAACCCTAGCCTTTACTTTATTTGTTAGTAAGTTTAATGGTTGGTTTTGTGAAATGAGAAGCATGGATTGTGATTATTAGTAGTTTGGTTTGATTTGGAAGTGTTTTGGTAATTGAAGCTTGATTATAGTTCATAGGTCTTGATTGTGGTTGTTTGAGTTGAGAACCTTGGAGATTATGGACTGATGTGGTATGGTTTCGGTGAAGTTTTGTTGTATTGATGGTTATGAGTTGGTTGGTGGTTAATTGGAGTAGTTTAAACATTGGTAATCGCATAAACATAGCCGTCGTAATGTCCGATTTACTTTAGACTGCTTTTGTTCATAACATTTGGACCCGAGAACTCCCTGCTAGATTATGACCATTGCCATGTTTAGATAGTTCATGTTACGAGCTTCTTTTGATATGTAGTTCGTTTGATTCCGATGTACGGTTTAGGAGAAACGACCGTTTCAAGTAACGGCGTTTCGCGAACGAATCATTTCCCCTCGCCTTACTTTGAAACATAGGTTAAAGACCAAAAAGGGTTAATTAATGTATGAAACAATTATGGTAAGAGTGTTAGGCAGTTGGTAAGACACTCGCGAAGGAATCACTTTAAAACTCGTAATGGTTAATTTATTAAAAATGGTGGAGCCGAGGGTACTCGAGTGACTTAAGAGAATCAATAAGCGCAAAACAAGCGTTAGAGTTTAAGTTAGTTAAAGTATAGATTTACAAGTGACTTTGGTTTAATTCCAACTTACTTATTGTTTATAGGTTACCAGACTCGTCCCGAGCCTTTTATCACCCCAAGTCGCTCAGGCAAGTTTTCTACCCGTTATAACTGTTGTTGTGATGAATATATGTATTTGCATTATCTTGCGATAGATGCATGTTGGTTAATTAGCAAATGATGCAATATATTGAAGCATGCTGCTATGGTATATATATATGCATGCCTGTTTCGCATTCTTTCCATATATATCTGTTGATTCAGTTGATAATACCTATGCTAGAGGATAGCGGTAATTTGCATATACCCTTAGTACAGGGACCCAAAGGTGAAAATATTTTCTAAAACCGGGAGTCGAGGATCCCGAGTAGATTTTGTATATATGGATATAAATATATATATATATACTTATATATATATATGGTCATAGTTTTCAAAACTATTAATCGAATAAGGTTTATTCGATAACTTTAACTTTATTTTATTATTGAATATTATTTCGAATATTATTCGAAGGCGTATGACTCATTTATATTAAATGAATATTATTTTGAATATTCATTCGAGGACTTATGACTCCTTTTATTTTATTAATGAATATTATTTTGAATATTCATTCGGGGACTTATGACTCCTTTTATTTATTTATCTGAATATTATTTGAATATTCATTCGAGGGCTTATGACTCTTTTATATTATTTATTGAATATTATTTTGAATATTCATTCGGGGACTTATGACTCCTTTTATTTATTTATCTGAATATTATTTGAATATTCATTCGAGGGCTTATGACCCTTTTATTTATTTATCTGAATATTATTTGAATATTCATTCGAGGGCTTATGACTCTTTTATATTATTTATTGAATATTATTTGAATATTCATTCGAGGGCTTATGACTCAGTTTATATTATTTAATGAATATTATTTGAATATTCATTTGAGGATCTATGACTCCGATTATTTGTTAAGGTATATTCTTTATTTTATTAAAGAATAAGGTGTCAATAATCAAACTTATTTTCGATTATTCAAATAAAGATAGTACTTTCATATAAGTATATCTTTGATTATTTAATACTCGTTTCAAGTATAAGTTTTAATACTTCTACTTCAATTATTTTTATAAAGATTATTCTTTATGGGAATATTATTTAAATAATAATATTCAGTCATTTTCTAAATATTCTGGGGACTGATTTACTTCATTAAATCAGCTTTACTCCAAACACTCTATAAAGTATTTTCGAGTCTTCAAAATGATTTTTAAAAGTTAGAGCGGATCCCAAAATTCATTTTTATATTTAAGATCTTCCTTTTTAAGGGGATTTAAATACTCGCTCAAAACCTGAGGGATCCGGCTCTATGGTGTATTTTATATTCGCAACAAGGTTGCAGTTTTGGTAAATGAATTGATTACTTACCCAATGTTCGGGAAGTAAGTCCATCTATTGAGTCGGCATAAGCAACATGGGCTCAGTGGGCGTCCATGATAGTGTAAGTGGCTCAGTGGGAGTCCATCAAATGCATAAGTGGCTGAGTGGCAGTCCAGCATAAGGTCCTATTGCGACCAGGGTGATGACCAGTGGGGAATTCGTCCATCTACTAGTAGAAAAGGTTACTTATGGGTATCTTTGCCTGATCAGCAAGATATCTGCTTTATGCCAAATTCTTTTCCTTTCCAAATTTATTGGATATTGCAATTCTGTTCATACTTTACATGACAGAGGTTTTCAGGAAATGTATAAAGAAGATGTATATGTGGATATATATATATATATATTAGAACTAAATGAAGTATATCATAACTTCATTTCCTTTAATAATATTTCAAAGATTTAATCTTTCAAATCTTGTCTGGTAGTCTCATCTATGTGATGAACTGTTGAAAGCTCATTATACTTTGAACAGTGGTAGTTCAAGTAGCTTTATAAATGATATAAGTATAGTGAAGTATTTGGTAACTTCATCTCTTGTTTTTACTTATATCTAGTAAGTAATTATCTTACTCATGATAAAAGATTCTAGTAAGTATCCATTTAGATACTTATATTATTGTTATCACTATATATTATCTTGCGAGCTGTAAGGCTCACTCTTGCTTTATTTCTTCATCACACAACAACAGTTAGGAAAGATGGCCAGACTCCAGCAGACCCAGCGCAAGCGCGTGGGAAGCGTCCCACGTCTTCCCGATGATGTTGTGGCTGCTATAGCTGCAGAGGTAGATCTATTGGTAGATCAGGCATTCTATTTTTGAGAATCAAATTATGTATAATTATAACTTGTGGCAGATAATGGCAATTAACTGTAAATTTATCAAGTAATCATTTTGGGTTGTAATAACTTTTAAATTGTGGATTCAAAGACTTGTACTTATTTAAATTTCATCTCTGAGACTATAACGGGTTATGGTGTGTGTTAGTGTGGGGTCACAACATAAGGTTATTATTGTTAATTAAGTGAAGTGATATTGTGGAAAGAAAGACCGTGACGACCCGGATCCCCGACCCCGGATCTGGGGGTGTTACAGAAGTGGTATTAGAGCTAAGCGTTATAAACCTCAGAGATGATGTGACGTTAAGATAATAAGTTCACTAAGATAATAAGAACTCTTGCCAAGTTCATAGTCGGGCTACCTAACGTAGTACTGACAGTTAAAACCCTTATGGGAACCCTTATAAATATCGTGATAGGAGCGTAGTTCGTTATCGTATATGGTAGCGGGACTCCGAACCCTGAGGTTGAGGAGCAACAGCACGATGATGTTTTATTACTAATTGGAGATCGGATTGTGGATCCGATAGAGTGTCCTAATGCAGGACCGGATGATGTTGATATTGAGGATGTAGCGGTTGAGGATGTTGTCCTAGAAGGGATAGTTGTTGAGGAGGATCCCATGGAGGATCCTGATAAGATTGGATAAAGGACCACTGATGAATTGATGACCATGGTTAGGTCGACTACCAGAGGTAGGATTGGCCGGTCACTACCGAAGGTTCGTTCAAGTTTGTAAAGATAGTAACCCCTTTAACGCGGCTTACTCGTAAGACTGAGAAGTTCGAATGGACAGAGAAATGCGAGAACAGCTTTCAAGAACTGAAGCAGAGGTTGGTGATGGCCCCTATGCTGGCATTGCCGGATGGAAAAGGAGATTTTGTGAAGTGTAGTGACGCTTCGCACAAGGGCTTAGGGTGCGTGCTTATGCAGCATGGTAAGGTAATCGCGTACATGTCAAGACAATTAAGGTAATATGAAATTCGATATCCCCGCCCATGAGCTTAGGCTCGTGGCAATAGTTTTACCCTAAAGATTGGAGGCACTACTTGTATGGAGAGAAGTGCGAGAATTACCTAAGCCATAAGTGCTCTAGTACATTTTCACGTAGAAAGAGCTCAACATATGCCAGAGGAGGCAGTTAGAGCTAATCAAGAATAATGATTGGGAGATTCTTTATCATTCGGGGAAAGCCAATGTGGTGGCTGATGCCCTTAGTAAAAAGGAGAGACTCAAGATGATAATGTCTTTGGGAGAGTTTATAAGAGATTTTGGAAATAGTAGTGAAGGTAACCGGAGCCGGTACCGAAAAGCTGTTTGAGATTGCAATAGAGACCGAATTATTGGAAAAGAGCATACGGTGCCAGAGAAAGATGATAAGGGAATAATGAGGTATTCTTATAGAATTTGGGTTCCGAAAGTTCAAGAGCATAAGGATGAGAACTTAGATGAGAGCCATAGTTTGAGGAATAAGATTTAGAGCAAACCCTGAACGTGGTAGTCAGGGAGGTCGCCATCAAGATAGAAGGAACCCATGACATAATGGAGTGGAAAATGAGGATTTTAAATTAAAAGATGACCCCAATTATGGGGAGTAGGATGAAACATTTTATACTAAGGAAACAGAAAGTCGAGTAAGGAAAGGAGACCCGAGACGGTACTCCTATACGGCAATTCATGGACCTGTCTAAAAAGAACTTAGACTATTATCCCCAACCACCACCTTGAGGAAACAATGCGATAGGAAATTCTTTCAGGACCTTTAAGTCTCTAAGCTCTCAGAGTTCCAAGGAACAGGTTGACCTAGTCGAGGCAAGAGCCTGGCTAAAGGAAATAGAGGAATCATTTGAGATTCTGAATGATTGACGAACCACAAAAGACTGTTTTTGTCACTTACCCTCCTAAGAGAGAGACCACCCGCTGGTGAAAGACCAAGAAAGGCACGGAGCCAGAGGTTAGAATAAACTGATTTAAGTTCAGTCAATTGTTTTCGGGAAAGTAATTCCCAAAGATAAGGAGATAGTGTAAAAGCTTTGGAGCTAGAACAAAAGTGGATGAGTATGATGAATTATGAATCTAAGTTGTAAAAGTTATCAAGATTCGTTTTGAGGACACGAATCCAGAATGACGGGATGTTTGGAATCAATACTTATGTTGTGTTAGTTCATGAAATAATGATAAGAGAAAGGAAAATAAAAAGAAACTGAAGTGGAAAGGAATATAAAGGCAATAGAGTTTGAGGTATGATAAGGGAGTTGGGTATGAGGAAACCCTAAAGACTCGTAGCAATAGACATAGAAAAGTATGTAATCGTCAGGATGAGGGTGATTCACCATGAGTTAAAGTTGATGGTTGAAGGAATACGAGTTATGTACATTTTATCCCCTTTAAGTTGGGAGGATTCAAGGAAACCTTTAGATAGTTCGAAGGATAAATAATAAGACGCTGATAGACTAAGGAGACAAGAAAGTAAGAAAGTAGGAAAATTTGGATGAAGGAAGTGACCTTCAATAATGTGAAATGTAAGACCGGTGGCTCGATACTCAGAAAGGGAGACGCCAGGTATGAGAGGTATCCCAACATTGAGGTGACTGTTGAGATAAACAACAAAAGTAAATAAGGAATTATTAAGAAGAAGTTCACGTTGAACATGACCAATATCTTCCAGAACATCCATGTTATCATTACCAAATCAGGAAAGAAAAGCGGATGACCATTGTTATCTTTTGGAGGCCATATGGATTGACCTCAATTTGAATAAGGATGTTATTATGAAGTTAGGTATAGACTATCGAGGTGGGAATGATGAAGAAGATAATCTATCAAGGATATATGACTTGGTTTATCCATGGATGGATGCATGTACCTTTTCAAAGGTGGAATTAAGGATAGAACATCGGTAACTTAAAATGAATCCTAGGGGAATGCATAAAGGTTGGCATTTCACCCTTAATAGGGACAGTATGAGTTTTGACAGTATGATTGGGAAAGGGTTAAGGTAACAACAACCTTTAAGAATCAGTGGAGAAATTTTTCAGAAATATATAGACAATGGTTCTAGTATTAGTAAATGGTATTTTGATATGCCCTGTATCTAGGGAATACAGGAGGAACGATTGAAGGATAATCTTAGAGGTTTTACAAGGAAAAAGGTAATATTCAAAATTCTCAAGAATAGAAATGTGGATAAAGGAAATATGACGTAATTATAATGTTGCCAAGTGGGGCACGTGTTAAACCACGAGAAAGTATGGATCGAACCAGTAATGGTCGAAATTGTTCAGGGCAATTAGGGCCCAGAATAAAAGATGTTCTAAGTATGATTGAGAGTCAGTCTTGACAGTGATTAGCCTCTAAAGACTGAGGCAATAACTTATGGAAAAATGGTGATTTTTTTTTACTCATCTGATTTTAAGGAAAACATCTTCACTCAAGCAGTGATCGGAAATAGGGTAGAAAATTAGTGAAAGTGGTTAAGACGACATTGATTGTAAGGAAATATTACTATCAGGAAAGGCCAAAGAGGTGGCCGACACTTTAAATGTAAGAGGACAATTACAGGCGCTCGTGCCAGAGGAATACAGTAATAATGGTTGAAGCCGTAAAGGTTGTTTTATGGTTGGAGAGATTGACATTCCTTCTGATGACTGTGCAAATACCCAACCCTAATAGTAGTTGGTAAAGGTTTAATTCGTGTAATCGCCATGAGCAGGCTATCTATCTCAGAAGATACTATCTTGAGATAAGCCAGGACCATGTTTCAAAAAGGACTAGACGAACCTTTGAGTTAAGTCTTCTATTTAAGGCATATGATTAAGAATGGTATTAACCTGCTATCGTTGCTTTGATGGAAACTCTTCTGCAATTTTATTTGCTTCATGTCATGTATGTATGTCAGGATCAGGAGTGTTCTTCATGAATCATGAATGGTGATTATGTTACCTCCTTAGAAGAATTCGATACGATATGTATGGACTCCGTATGGTTAGCTATTAAGACTTCAAGGAAAATGAATGACTATAGTAGGTCAGTGGTGGACCATGGTAAGGCATCAATGATTCTGCGAGTAATGAGCTGATTACAACCGTGAGAGTTGTATTGGAATGGTTGTTGAGATTGAGTACCACTAATCGGGTCGTGGTAGTGTATAAGTTATCATTGATAGACTAATTAAGGAGAGTGTCTACCTAGTGAATATTTATTCTTTCTTATCAATAGAGAGTCGTATTATTATACAAGGAAGGTTGCGGTGCAAGCATAGAACTCTAGTAACGATGATGTCTAGAATGAGATCCCAGGTTCGATTTTCGAAATCGAGGGAGTTTCAAAGGTGATTGTATATAAGCTCGAGGAAGAGCATGGGTCCAGAGAATGATGGACGGATTAGCAAATATTTAGGCATGTGAAATATGATGCTATAATACTTGATGTTGATATAAATACGTATATGTTTTGTTCTCCTATGACAAACCTCTATAGTTCAGAGGTAGATTCCAAGCCAGATATTTTATGGCAATAAAATTTTTACGAATATACAATTCTATTCAGTTCGTTCTTTTCTCTCCTTTTCATTTCATGTAAGTTGAGAAGAACAACCCTTCCAGAAGGGGAGGTATTGCCGAATGACTGTCTATCTGTGTGATAGAAGCCTAGTAGGATACCAACTATTGTTTAATTGCTTGTCAAGTACTAAAGGCTGGCCACCTTCTGTACTAACTATGCGAGATAACAAGTGTTCATGATCATAGTGATCTCTCAACAAATTCCTTTACTTCTATATAATTGATCAAACTTTGGGAAATAGAAACAGCTGAAAAAGGAGTAATAAAGTTGTGGTAGTATTCGGAATGGAAATACATTCGTGATACTAAGGTTGACGTGGTTATTAAAAGGTTATAGAACGCTAACGAGCAAAAGTATAACTAGTATAATATTATGAACGGAAGATAGTAGCGACTACGAACTGGGAAAAAGGATGGGTAGTGAGAAGCAAAAGCTCTAATGCTAAAAGCTATAATGAGAGTCTGTGCAATAGACTTGAAAGAAATTGGAATGATCACTTAACACGGTTGAGTTTTCTTACGATAATAGATCATATGTCAGTATTGAGGTATCGCCTTATGAGATCCTTGAGGGAAGACAATGTCGATCTCCCTTATGTTAGGATGAAGTTGTAGAGCGCAAGATGCTCGGACCCGCAGTAGTCCAAAGGACCAAGGATATGATAGATCTAATCAGAGGACGGCTGGTAGTAGCCCAAGATGGACATGATAAGTATGTTGATTTGACACGAAAGGAAAAAGAGTATGAAATAGGGGACCTAGTGTTGTTATAGGTATTTCCTTGGAAAGAAAGGATGAGGTTCGGAAAGAAATGAAAGCTAAGTCCATGAATTGTTGGACCCTTGGATATATTAAGACGTATTGGGAGGATAGCATAGGAGCTAGCCCTAACCCCGAACATGTAGCAGGTCGTAACGTGTCTCACGTATCAGTGTTAAGGAAGTGTAATTCAGATGCCAGATAAATAGGGGCATATGAGCGCATAGATATGCAACCCGACGTAACCTATATGGAGCAACCAGGAAGGGTTGTAGAGTGAAAAGGGAACAAGTGCTTAGGAGAAGGGTTATCAAACTATTCAGAGTTTGATGGAAGAACCACAATGTGGGAAAATTTATTTGAGAGTTAGAAAGTGTAATGCTAAGAAAGTATCCCAATTCATTTTCTATCTGATTCCGGGACGGAATCCTTTTAAGGAGGGGAGACTGTAATAACCCCAATTTTTGGGAAATTTTGAAACCCTTATGAATAGTGTTTTTGCTGAATGAGAAAACTTTTCATGCCACACTATATAGGGGTTCTGATATGGATATTCTGAGATTTTATTAGTACTTTATATGGGATATAAGTGTATGTAAAGATCGTCAGAATCCAAATCCGAACACTTTGATTTTTCCCGGAAATCCAATAGATACGGAAAGAATTGAGTATAAGGTAACAGGATAAAAGGATTTAAATTAAAGGATTATAATAGAGGATCATAAAAAGGAATATAATGTATTGAGAAAGGTTAACGGAACCTAAGTAATAAGATCCCGGGTATGATCCCTCAAACGATAAACGAAAACGAAAGTTAAGCGAACAGTATAACAGATCAGCGGTCATTAGGCAAACAATTAGGAAGTTAATCAAAGGGATTAGAGAGGATGATGTCACCCAACCAATGAGAAGAGGACAAGGAGGGGAGGATGACATCATGAGGATGACACAAGCATGACATGGGAAGGAAGGAGATGTGGTGGCTTTTTAACCACACAAAATCAAGGGTAACTAGGTAATTTACTAAAACAAACACAAAAATCAAACCAACCAACCCAAGCAAATCATTTTTCATCAAAATCAAAAAGAAACCAAGGCATTGTTCTTCATGCTCTCGGCCAAAACAGAACCAGCACACTAAAACTGCTGTATCTCTTTCATTTCTCACTCAAATATTGTTTTCTATAGCTCATTGGAAAGGTATTGAGATTACCTACAACTCTTGTTCACAAGTCTCGTCCAAATAATCATGGTAAGACCTTCATTTTTACAGTTCTTTAAATCGGACTTTTAGAAACTTCAAAGCCTAACTTTGTGTTCTTGATTTCTTTGGAAAGATCAAGCTTGTAGGAGGCTCCCTAAGGCTTCCTAGCAATTTAACACCTCCCAAGGAAGGTATAAACTTCAAACCCTAGCCTTTACTTTATTTGTTAGTAAGTTTAATGGTTGGTTTTGTGAAATGAGAAGCATGGATTGTGATTATTAGTAGTTTGGTTTGATTTGGAAGTGTTTTGGTAATTGAAGCTTGATAATAGTTCATAGGTCTTGATTGTGGTTGTTTGAGTTGAGAACCTTGGAGATTATGGACTGATGTGGTATGGTTTCGGTGAAGTTTTGTTGTATTGATGGTTATGAGTTGGTTGGTGGTTAATTGGAGTAGTTTAAACATTGGTAATCGCATAAACATAGCCGTCGTAATGTCCGATTTACTTTAGACTGCTTTTGTTCATAACATTTGGACCCGAGAACTCCCTGCTAGATTATGACCATTGCCATGTTTAGATAGTTCATGTTACGAGCTTCATTTTGATATGTAGTTCGTTTGATTCCGATGTACGGTTTAGGAGAAACGACCGTTTCAAGTAACGGCATTTCGCGAACGAATCATTTTCCCTCGCCTTACTTTGAAACATAGGTTAAAGACGAAAAAGGGTTAATTAATGTATGAAACAATTATGGTAAGAGTGTTAGGCAGTTGGTAAGACACTCGCGAAGGAATCACTTTAAAACTCGTAATGGTTAATTTATTAAAAATGGTGGAGCCGAGGGTACTCGAGTGACTTAAGAGAATCAATAAGCGCAAAACAAGCGTTAGAGTCTAAGTTAGTTAAAGTATAGATTTACAAGTGACTTTGGTTTAATTCCAACTTACTTATTGTTTATAGGTTACCAGACTCGTCCCGAGCCTTTTATCACCCCAAGTCGCTCAGGCAAGTTTTCTACCCGTTATAACTGTTGTTATGATAAATATATGTATTTGCATTATCTTGCGATAGATGCATGTTGGTTAATTAGCAAATGATGCAATATATTGAAGCATGCTGCTATGGTATATATATATGCATGCCTGTTTCGCATTCTTTCCATATATATCTGTTGATTCAGTTGATAATACCTATGCTAGAGGATAGCGGTAATTTGCATATACCCTTAGTACAGGGACCCAAAGGTGAAAATATTTTCTAAAACCGGGAGTCGAGGATCCCGAGTAGATTTTGTATATATGGATATAAATATATATATATATACTTATATATATATATGGTCATAGTTTTCAAAACTATTAATCGAATAAGGTTTATTCGATAACTTTAACTTTATTTTATTATTGAATATTATTTCGAATATTATTCGAAGGCGTATGACTCCTTTATATTAAATGAATATTATTTTGAATATTCATTCGAGGACTTATGTCTCCTTTTATTTTATTAATGAATATTATTTTGAATATTCATTCGGGGACT
Source organism: Apium graveolens (assembly GCF_009905375.1). Classification (NCBI taxonomy): domain Eukaryota; kingdom Viridiplantae; phylum Streptophyta; class Magnoliopsida; order Apiales; family Apiaceae; genus Apium; species Apium graveolens. The sequence goes on along the minus strand of NC_133654.1, from coordinate 85,583,258 downwards.
TATGACTCCTTTTATTTATTTATCTGAATATTATTTGAATATTCATTCGAGGGCTTATGACTCTTTTATATTATTTATTGAATATTATTTTGAATATTCATTCGGGGACTTATGACTCCTTTTATTTATTTATCTGAATATTATTTGAATATTCATTCGAGGGCTTATGACCCTTTTATTTATTTATCTGAATATTATTTGAATATTCATTCGAGGGCTTATGACTCTTTTATATTATTTATTGAATATTATTTGAATATTCATTCGAGGGCTTATGACTCAGTTTATATTATTTAATGAATATTATTTGAATATTCATTTGAGGATCTATGACTCCGATTATTTGCTGAGGTATATTCTTTATTTTATTAAAGAATAAGGTGTCAATAATCAAACTTATTTTCGATTATTCAAATAAAGATAGTACTTTCATATAAGTATATCTTTGGTTATTTAATACTCGTTTCAAGTATAAGTTTTAATACTTCTACTTCAATTATTTTTATAAAGATTATTCTTTATGGGAATATTATTTAAATAATAATATTCAGTCATTTTCTAAATACTCTGGGGACTGATTTACTTCATTAAATCAGCTTTACTCCAAACACTGTATAAAGTGTTTTCGAGTCTTCAAAATGATTTTTAAAAGTTAGAGCGGATCCCAAAACTCATTTTTATATTTAAGATCTTCCTTTTTAAGGGGATTTAAATACTCGCTCAAAACCTGAGGGATCCGGCTCTATGGTGTATTTTATATTCGCAACAAGGTTGCAGTTTTGGTAAATGAATTGATTACTTACCCAATGTTCGGGAAGTAAGTCCATCTATTGAGTCGGCATAAGCAACATGGGCTCAGTGGGCGTCCATGATAGTGTAAGTGGCTCAGTGGGAGTCCATCAAATGCATAAGTGGCTGAGTGGCAGTCCAGCATAAGGTCCTATTGCGACCAGGGTGATGACCAGTGGGGAATTCGTCCATCTACTAGTAGAAAAGGTTACTTATGGGTATCTTTGTCTGATCAGCAAGATATCTGGTTTATGCCAAATTCTTTTCCTTTCCAAATTTATTGGATATTGCAATTATGTTCATACTTTACATGACAGAGGTTTTCAGGAAATATATAAAGAAGATGTATATGTGGATATATATATATATATCAGAACTAAATGAAGTATATCATAACTTCATTTCCTTTAATAATATTTCAAAGATTTAATCTATTCAAATCTTGTCTGGTAGTCTCATCTATGTGATGAACTGTTGAAAGCTCATTATACTTTGAACAGTGGTAGTTCAAGTAGCTTTATAAATGATATAAGTATAGTGAAGTATTTGGTAACTTCATCCCTTGTTTTTACTTATATCTAGTAAGTAATTATCTTACTCATGATAAAAGATTCTAGTAAGTATCCATTTAGATACTTATATTATTGTTATCACTATATATTATCTTGCGAGCTGTAAGGCTCACTCTTGCTTTATTTCTTCATCACACAACAACAGTTAGGAAAGATGGCTAGACTCCAGCAGACCCAGCGCAAGCGCGTGGGAAGCGTCCCGCATCTTCCCGATGATGTTGTGGCTGCTATAGCTGCAGAGGTAGATCTATTGGTAGATCAGGCATTCTATTTTTGAGAATCAAATTATGTATAATTATAACTTGTGGCAGATAATGGCAATTAACTGTAAATTTATCAAGTAATCATTTTGGGTTGTAATAACTTTTAAATTGTGGATTCAAAGACTTGTACTTATTTAAATTTCATCTCTGAGACTATAACGGGTTGTGGTGTGTGTTAGTGTGGGGTCACAGCATAAGGTTATTATTATTAATTAAGTGAAGTGATATTGTGGAAAGAAAGACCGTGACGACCCGGATCCCCGACCCCGGATCTGGGGGTGTTACAGTCAACATGATACCTTCTCAAGCTGGTGAGCCGTCTGAAGAATTTGGAGTAAATTCTAATGATGATGACTCTGTCTCATTTGATGGAAGCATGAACTTAGGGGGAGATGCAGGCCCTAGTTCAGTTCCAAATTTACCTGAATGGGCCTTGACTAAGGAATCTACACCAGGACAGTTCAGTGTATCCTTGTTCAAACAGGTTATGGCTATTCAAAAGGCCCTTCAGGAAACTTCAGATGCTGGTACGAAGGCAATTCTTCAAGCCCACCTAGATTCTCTACATCTCATGAAGCTACAACAACTAAGACATAATCTGAGTATGGATGAACTCAAGAAGGATATAGCTGACTTGAAGTCCTACAATTCTGAGAAGCTGGATTCAGTCATGCCCTATGGTACCATGTAGGACTTGTTACTGAGATTGAGAAGAGAATCAGATGCTGAAAATAGGCTGGCCAAGTTAGAAGACAGAGTTCAAGTCATTGAAAACTCTATGGTCACCATTCTTCAGAATCAATAGTCTCAAACAAGTCTACTCATGCAGCTGGCAAAAGCACAAGGCTTGACCCCTCTCCTTGATGATAACAAAAAGGGGGAGAATAAAGGGGAAGGGGAAGGAGAGCCATCTACAAACATCCAAATATCTAAAGTGCTAGTTCCTGCCATCACTACTTCTCCAACACTTCAAATCAAAGGAAATCTTGATGGAATTGATCTAATCCAGCTAGCAGCAGCTGAGATGAAGGTGAAGGAGCAGAGGAGAAAAATTGATGAAAGGATGCAACAGGTGTTTGGCTCTACAACTTCAAAATCATTATCTGTGAAACATAGCACAAAGGTTGAGCCAATCATTATGGAGCACAAGCCAGTAAAGAGGAATAAGGTTGGAGAGACTTCCTTAAGGAATTTGAAACCCATGGTACTCAAACCATCCACTAGACTCAACATGGACTCTATAAAGAATCCTCTAAACTTTAGTCAGTCAAAAGAAGTAGATTTTCCTCTTCCAAAACCTGATGAAGACAAAGTTTTGGGTGGCAGCATCATAAAGCACAAAGAGACCAATGATGTAGTGGAAAGAATGAATATGGCTATCATTTATAGAGAGGGAAAGAGTATCTGTGTAATGTAAGGACATCCCAAATTCTCTAAAGCCAAGAGGGAAGAAACCACGAGGTTTAAGGAAGAAGCTAAAAAGCTGAAGGTTGACAAAAGAGCACAAGAAAAGCTTGAAAAACAGCCAGAGTCAAGTCAGACTAAAGAAAGGGAGAAGATTGAAGACAAGAGTGAAGAAATCAAGATTGAAAGCAAAAATGTGGATATGGGGAATGTGGTAGGTGAGAGTGTAGAGGAAAGAAATGAATGGCAGAAAGGGAACAGAAAGAAGGCCAATGCAAAAAGGAAGAGTGGAGATGACACTGAAGAAACCCAATCTAAATCCAAACCACTACCTTCTATTCCTGAACCCATTGTGCCTGATCCATATTTAAATATCCATGGTGAAACAATCATTTCTAAGGAGGAACCCATTGATTGGGACACCATCAAGTTGCCCACCTTCTTAAATACTTCTCCACCACCAAAGAAACAAAAAAGAAAAACCAAATCAACACCTCCCCTAACCTCAAGAAAATTCACTCAGAAACCTAAGCCTAAGCCACAAGCCTCAAAGGATGACTATGTTCACATTTGTGACATAAAGGAACAGACAGACATTGAACTCTTCCTGGATGAGCTGGAGGAAGTAAGGGGAATAGATGCCTACAAACAGCTACCAGAAAGATTAGTGTTCAAGTACAAAGGAAATGGGGAAAGAACTTGGCCCCTTTACAGAATTCTGAATGAAGGCTATTCTACCTAAAGGAGCATCCTTGGAAATAATGTAATCCTTCAATTCTATCTCAGTACATACACTTTTGTAGCACTTTTGAATTTCAACTTGATTTCAATTCATATATTTGTCAAGTGTTTTGTTATCATCAAGTTAAACCCAAATTTATGCCTACAATTCTTGTAGACATAAATAGGGGAGATTGTTAGGAATATGTGTATTAGTTTGATGATAAGTTAAACAAAACACTTAAGTAGGAATCCAGTGTCTGTAGCCTCAACGGATAAGACTATTCTGGCTATCCGTTGATGGAGTAGCTTTACTTAGAAATAAGTTTAGTATTGTAGCACATTCCAGTTTCTGTATTCAAGTTACAATTCTTAGATGTTGTGGGAAATTATAAGTCATGTTGACTACTAGTGGATATACAAATAGGAGGGCTAATTGTAAATATTTCATGTCTTGTAATTTCGTATAAGTGAAGTAGTATCAACTGATAAGTTAAAGACCTTTAACGGATAAGAAACAAAGCTTCAACGGATGTCTCTAAAGCTTCAACGGATAACATCCACCAACGGATGATTACATCAACGGATAAAGCTTCAACTACTAATACATCAACGGATAAAGCCATCAACGGATGAAAGCTTCAACGGATGCTAAGTTCAATAGCAGTTGACAATGACAATTCATAAGCTGACAGAGGCACATGGGTTGACAAAGACAATTGGAATGTCGCAGCCTCTTGGAGGAATCAAGAAAATGTAGCATTTCCATTCTGGTGCAAACAAGGAAGTATTCAAAGATTCACAGATTATCCTAGATTGCATTGGATAGAGAAATGAAGAAGAAACATGTGAAGAATCTTTTCAATTGTATTTTATATTTTTGTCTTCACTTGTAAACTTGGTGATATATAAACCAAGTTGCAGCTAGTAATTAGAGTGTGAATTTTCTAGAGCTGTTTAGAAAAACATTGAGAGAAAATCATCTAGTTTGTACTAGGAAGCAATTGTGATCAAAATCTTGAATCACAGATTTTCTGAAATAACACATCTCTGGTGGAACAACAAATCCACCAGAAAAGTTTTTAAGCCTTTTGTGTTCTTTACTTTTGTGTTTGAATATATATATGTCTGCACCAGCTCAAAGCAATTCACACACACTTGTTCATCAAAACACATAGCCGTTGAAACTGCTCAAAACTTGAAAAAATTTTGAGATTTACATTTAACCCCCCTTGTGTAAATCTCATTGTTAGTTTCTGGGGAATAACACCAAGCAACTGATCCAACCCTCATTTTCATTTTTTTTAGGGTGAAGATTGTACCACCACTTGAATTTTTTTTTGGCATATTAAGTTTTTGATCTCATTAGGTGCAAAGCTAGAATTTATTGTAACGTGAGCTTAGATGACATTGTTGAAGATAAAATTGGAATGACAATTTTGACGAGAACAGGGACAAGATCGTTTCGGAATGACAATTTGATGTGGAGAACAAAGATCAAAGTATCGATAGTGCTTGGAAGGTGAGGCAATTTGTATTGATATTTACTAGTAGGCTTACCATTATACTATAAAGAGTATAGTACCGGCTCCACAGTTTTATCTTGTAAGAACAAAGCTGCTTAAATTCATATACTGTAATTTATTTGAGAGATATAATTATGCTATATTGATTTGATTGACGCAATTTCTTTTCTTAATTCATCAAGCATCATGCCATATTGTGTTCCAAAGTTTACAGAAAGTCTGGCCTTATCTGGAATTCTAAGTAGATTGCTGAGCACCTTAATGTTCTTATTGCCACCAATAACAGAGCACCTCAGGATTTGAACCAGGTACACACTTCAATTATATCCAAAGCTTGAATATTCTACTTTTACCGAGTTATTTAACTCATTTTGTAAACTTGAATTTATATTCTATCTTTTAAAACTAAGCAATGTTTCATGTTTACAGTGTTCTAGTTTCTAACTAATGTTCTTTGCTATATAAATTTCACAAAATTTCAGAGACTTGGTGTGTCAGAGAAAGACTGTGTACTGGTGGAGGATAGTGTCATCGGTCTACAGGTCGAGTACTGATTTCAGAGGATGCAACTTTTTTCTTGTGCTAGATACTGTGCTCTAAGGCTATGCAGGAAGTCTAGTATCTGAGAAGATTACATTTTTACAGCCAAATAGTTGGCAATGCAGTTGAGTAACTAACTTGGTGTTGCATTTCTGATGCAGGATTTTGGAGATGCCATAGACATATATCCTGACTTGGTTGATGCCGTGTATGACTTTTTCACTTTTATACATACGAGAAGCTAATCAGTCACCTGGGTTGAATTGATAGTTTTCTTATGAGTATATTTTTTAAGAGCCTTATTTATCTTCTTCCGATACATAAGAGATGATTACTATCAGTTTTTAAAATCCTGTCATTTTTCGGAAAATTCGTTTGTCATATTATTTAGGACAACCAGTGATCTCAGTGCTCAAGCTATATTAAAATAACAACCGCTTTAATGTGCCAGTTCATTTATTTAATGTGCTAGCAGAAATTTGTTTCTTTGACCCATAATGCAAGCTGAATGTTAAAGTGAATTTAGTGCAACTTTTCTTTGAGCAATAGTAATTTTGTTTGTGGAGAGTGTACATGTGTCGTTTAAGTGAACTCGGCTCATTTCTTTAAAGAGCTGATCGCGAACAAGAAAATAAGCTCATATATATATGACTTAGCCATATATAGTAAATTATATTATCAGCATCGCTGGGTTGTGGTGAGAAATCAAGGTTTATCCACCCTTATTAATTATTTAGAATAATTGTGTATTTTTCTAAATATCATGACTAGGCTGGAATAAGTACATTTTTATGTATGTAATTACCCCACTGAAAAATCTTCAATATTAAGTAGTCTAATTTTTAATTACTTATGCTGCATTATTACTAATGGTGATAGTAATTTTACAGGGGCTCGGTTTTCAATAAAAAGAAAATAAATGTTTTGAAAAGCTTTCTATGCAGGTACAAGTAAATCAATATATCTATTAACGATTCTCATACAAAATATTTCTCATAATTTTTTATATCACACAATCATAAAACTATATATTCGTGTAGGTTCTTCAACGCCTTATGAGTGAAGTTTTAGCTTAAGCTTATAGTCCGCTCGTCCGGTGCATTGCTCAAGAGTTTTTAACATGTTTGTTCATTAGTTTGGTATTTGTTTGTATTAGGATTGTTGTTTAACATAACATATTTGCTACACGAATTATTGTACAAACATAAGATATATCTCAAATTTTATAAAATTAACTTTTACATTTTCTTATTGTGGTATAATTTCATTATAAATTATAGGGTTACATTAATGAAACCTACTATTGCACAATAAAAATACACCACCGTTGCATTACACAAGCACAGTGTTATATTAGACTATGTGGGGACCCACATTGGGACCCACTTTTGCAAAAAATTCCAACCTAATGTAACATCTATAAAATCTTACAATTGGAAATGCAGTGTTACATTAGGGGCCTATTGTAATAATTTTAGTTCTGTTAAAATAGGTAGCCAAAGTGTTACAATAGGGGCCTTGATGTAATGCTCGCAAGTGAAACTCTCCTTACTGTTATAATAGGTCTATTGTAATGCTTTTCGGGCATATTGTAACAGTAGAAAGGCATTACATCAGGCTATGTATGGCATAGTGATTATTAATATTTTGTTGCAGATAATTGTGAGATTTTAAGTTCTAGTAAATTTATATGCTTTGCTATATCTGAAAGATTCACTATAACTTGAAATCAGCAGCATGGTCATTTTTATTAAGATTATTTAACAATAAAAAATTTTGTTGATTATGATTTTATAAACATAGACTATGGAACTTTTGACATGAATGAGAATTGCTTAGACTTTACCCTAAGTGATCAATGATTTTATAAAAACTCATTTATATTAAAAGACAAAATCTTTCTTTCTCTTCTTAATATTGTAGACAAAATCAATGATTTCAGTGTATTGACATTGATTGAAGATATACAGTGTTCGAAGTATAGGAATCTGAAGAGTTGAAGACATGGTAAAGACAGAGGTTAAAGAAGATGGTTGCAGTCTTGAAGTTATACTCACTGAAAGGAGTTCATTTATATGCTCAAGTGGTGGTGAAGAACAGTGAATGAAGTATTAAAGATTGTAGTAGCAATGAAGACGTTGTCTAAAGTACCAGAAAGGATTCCTGTGAAAGTACATTTATTTATTGACAGTCAGTGTCTGAAGCGATGAAGTTGTTGCAAGCTTAAAAATATAATCAAGGATATAATACGAAGACCTGAATTGAAGCTAGGCGTTTGTGAACCAGACCAGTTGCACTAGGCGTCAGTGATTTGTGAAAGGAATCTGAGTATTATCATTAGAAAGATTGTTAAGTGAGGATTCGTATCTGGATATGGTAGATATATGGTTTATACGAAGACTCAAAGAGAATACATGAAAATAGGACAGTTTAAGGGTTAAAGCAATCTACGAAAACTAAGTCAAAGTGATCACTACCTTGTAGTAAGAGTCACCCTGATCAGTGTATTGAATATCAGAATAAATATCTTGGTAATACAATTCAATATTTGATTATAGGAACCGATCTTGACATGGTACGAGCCTCATGGAAGAAATAGGAGCAAAAATAAAATTATAAGTGCATGTATGCATACAAGGGTCACAAGTAACTCATGCATGAAATGTTTCTAAGGAAAAAATTCCCCCTTGGTACTCTAGGTCGCAAGTAAGTCTTGCACTACTATAACAGGGCTCGCAAGTAAGTCTTGCACTACTATAACAGGGGTCGCAAGTAACTAATGCATGCCAAAAACTAAGTTAAAATCCTCCTCCTAGCCCCCTTGGTCGCAAGTAACTCATGCAATGAGACTTTTCTAAGGCAAAACCTTTCCCTAGGTATGCTTGGTCGCAAGTAACTCTCCCAAGTAGGCATTAGGTCGCAAGTAACTTGATACAAGGGGTTATGGTCGCAACTAACTCCCTACAAGGAGTAGAGGTCGCAAGTAACTTTTTCCCTTTGTAAATGAGGTCGCGAGTAACTCATTTCCTTGGTAAGGGAGTCACAAGTAACTCTTACAAGGAGCTTATGATCACAAGTAACTTGCTAAGTTGAATTTGGCTAAGGAAAAGTTCACTCTAAGGCTTCATGATCACAAGTAACTTATTAGGTTGAAAATTCTCTAAGACAAAGCCTCCTAGCTTCCCAAGGTCACAAGTAACTCTCAGCAACAAAATTTATTAATTTTATTCATTTGATTTATATGGTAAACAAATGACCACGTAATTCATTTTGAATATAAGCCTACATTACAGCCGTAGACCAGTTGTTGTTATGGTTTTATCTTCTTCTCCAACGAAAAAAGAGAGGTGATTAACAGTAGTAAAGAAAATTCAGAGAAGCACAAACAAATTGTATATCCATTTTACTTTCCAGCGGAGAAACGTTATAATGCCCGGTTTAATTCCTGTATATTCTTATGAGCATTATAATTTTTATTGTTAGGGTGAAAACACGTGCTAAAATTCATGCAAGTATACGCGTTCACAAGTAGTATAAGATATAAATCAGATTCGTTCCCACAGAGACTGGTTTAGGTTAAGTTCAATTTATGCACCTATGCAATAATGTATGGTTATCGCTCAATGCTAAGACAAATAAAAAAATGGGTTTTTATTAAACTAAGAGATTATACTAAATAACATTAACTAAGAGAATTGAGGTTGAATTAATATATATGATAAACATGGGATTCTAACTTCATTAAATACTTCATTCAATAGCCTTTTTGTTCTTAACCTTAGCATGTGATGGTGAGGACACTAATCAGATAATACAAAACTAGTAAACGCCAACTTTCGTTGTATGAATACCCTACTACCAAGCATCCAAAAAAGAGATAAAAGCTGAATAGGAACCAATTATATTGGGACCCTATATATTTATAGAATTTGACAACATAACGGTTTAAGCACAAGTTATCTATCTTGATTACATAGGGCAAGTAAGATGGTTAAAATTACCTACGAATCATGCATAACAAATACATGAACCTATGCTAGCATGGCAAGTTCTAAATCTCTAAATTCATTGTCGCTTCGGAAGAGATTAACACGCTATCTTATATGTTAGCTACACACATAAGATGAATAAGCACAACCAATACTAGGATATCAATCAATCACCACACACCAAGATATCAAAATAAATTAATTATTGAAATCCATAAGTAAATCCATTAGAACCCCAAGACAGCGATTAGTTCATAATCGAACTCATCGTCACCATGGGTTCCAATGAAAGCATGGTATAAAACAAGGTCTTAATAAACTTAATAATAATCAAAGTACGAATAAATGAGATCTAGGTTCAACAAGAACGAAAATGAGCATCCAAAGTTACAACTAATTCATAGAATCACAAGTTGAAAATAAGATCTTCTTTTTCAGAGTTGTTTTGTGCTTCTAGGTCTTCTCTTTGGTATCCCAATCTTCCCGGATGATGAAAACCCTTTTTTTAAATATATATAAGCCCATATTGGACCTGGACCCTTAAAATTGTCAAATTCCACTCAAAAAAGGCTTTTTCAGCGAAATCAGCGAAGTCAGCCGCGCATCAGCACGCGGCCGCCTCCACCAGCAGGCGGGCGCCTGCTGCCTGTCTGGAAAAATTCCGATGAATTTTGTTTTGGCCATAACTTGAGTTCTACTCGTTAGAATTAGGCGATTCAACTACCCACGCGAAGCTCACGAGATTCTCTACAACTTGACAATGGTCTAGGCTTCTAAATCTGATCAATTTTCATCATATTACCTTTAAAAGCTCATTTCTTCATTTAACTGATACCAGAAATGCAATAACATAAAAATACATCAAAATACCAACAACTTGAGTCCAAAACACCAATTTAAGCTTGTAATAAAACATTTCAAGTGGATATAAAATCCACTTATCAGTTTTCCAATAATTGAATCCTTAGACAAACATAAAGATAGATCATTGTATAAGATTTGATTTGTAAATCTTTCTAGTAGCTAAGAACTTTGTTGTTCTTAGATTGTAGCCGGTAAATTTATTTACCGGAGTGTAGCAACACTATCGAGGATTTATATATGAATATATATTTCCCAGAATATCTTGTGTTCGTTAATTTATCGTCCGAAACACTGTTCACCTCAAGAACACGGAACCATTAACCAAACAGTAAATTTTATATTAGCTACATATTCGAAAGAATTTTTTAATTTAGTGAGTATCGTATTCAATCCCCCCCTCCTTCTATGATACTTCGGGACCTAACAAGAATATAGAGATTAAGTGTTACTTGTTATATTTTGTAGGTGCATAGAGTATACAAGAAACAGCTGCTGAACAACAGTATGTTGACCCTCAGATAAACTCTGATGTACCAAGTGCTGATAATCTCCCCGCAGGTCTAAGTACTGATACTTTCCTGCAGTCCATTCAATCTATAATTCGACCACCTGTAGCAAACCCTATTTTTGTTGAAAAACAGTCCATTCACTCGACTATTTCATCACCTGGAATTATCCCTATTGTTGCTGAAGATGTAGTAGCACAACAGTCCATTCATGTCACAGCCCCAAAATAACACTAAAAAAATACAACTGAATAAATATAAAGTTATTACAAACGGCTTTTACACAACAGAATCCAAGATCGCAAAGGTTTAGAGTTTGAACAGTCCAACACTACAACTATTACAACTTATATAAATAAAGCTACCGATCCTTACACAAACTCCAACTATACTACCTGAGCTCTCATATAAGCCTCAGCATCTCCACCGGTAGACTTACGAGCAGTCTGCTTGAAATAACATACTTGCTAGCTCAAATAACATGAATGAAAAGCAAGAAGTGAGCCAAGCTCTCAGCAAGGTATATCATAAGACAGGATTTAACATCATAGCAATTTATATCTGGGAATTATGGTGTATGGTATCGTTATTCAAGTCAAAACATTTATAACCAAATCATTGCTCAAAATCATTTTATGACGCTACGGATTACAGCTGGTGATCAGCCGCGAAGCAATCCCGAAACTCGCTGGGTTCTTAACAATTTAATGGGATCCCTAGGCATCTTTTAAGCCTAATATAATAAGTGTGAAAAGGACTTGCGTCTTAGTCCAATTCATCAATCTCAAGAAAACATTTTTTTATTTAAAGAGCAATTATATTTTATAAAACTAATGCCAAGGAGAACTTTGCAAAGATCTAAACAAAGGGGTTTAAATCATCAATCAAGGATTCGAGTTACGAAACTCTTATCAGAATGATTTGACTTCTCACTAGTAGAGTTTTCAAAGATGGACATCAATAGTTTGATAACTAGGGAAGAAAGTATTGAAAAAGAATCATAACATTTTTCAACAAGATAGAGATCTCAAATTTTGAGGGTTATATATGGCATATATCAAGTGACAAAGATTGGGTATGATTATAAGGATTTATGTAAAGAGTTGGTAAATTAGAGGTGTGAGAGTGAAACGGGATAACGGTTAATCAAGAGAGATTACACAATCAAGGAAAATGAAGTATTATAGTTTATAAGGGTGTCTCGAAATGGCCAAGACATTCGGTTTAAGTCAAAGGTAGGTAATAGGTTGAATTGAAAAAAAATAGTGATAAGGGTATGATTTTATAAGCGCATACATAGATTTAATGCAAATCCAATAATTGTAAGCATGGCATAGCATTGGCAATATCTCAATCTAAAATATGAGTATTTGTAACGATATATCATGGTGACAAAAATATTAAAAAAATCAATATACGAGCATGTTATAATAATTCAGATGATTGGTTCGGGACGCTTGCAATACATCTTAATAGTTCAGAATGATTCTCAATATATATCTCGAGAGGGTCAAAGGACACTTGCAATATATACAATTTAACGAAAACATCACTAGAACGATAAGTGAGGGCAAAAACACTTGAAACATATAGAATTGACAAGGGGAAACACTTGCAATATATCAAGGAAGTCCGGGAACACTTTCCTTAAGAAGGTTGGACTAACTCTCGTCTTGATCGTGGAAGCAACCAGAAGCACTACTCGACTTTGACGGTAAGATTACTATCTTCTCCTGAGCCTACACAAAATATTAGACCTCATCCAGAAACACTCTCACAAAGTCTCCATCCTAGTTAGAGAATTCAAATCATAGTGGCACTTAGACCTACTTACACGTTCGACTCCTAGTATACACATAATAAAATCATGTCCCAAGTAATCATTTAGAATCACATAACACATTTAATCATATAACATATTATTTAAACATAGTGCACGATTAAGTATTGAATGATCACACTCCAGCAACACAAATGACTCGAGGTAATTAACTAGCCTAGTGCAACCCAACTATCTCTCCAAAATCGAAGTGCCCTGACAAGCCAACCTCATTTCACTTGACCACAAACAAGGCCTAACCTCCTACTGACCTCTAACTATCATATTAACTCAATGGTCATCTCAGGCCTTACCTCTAAGAACGCAAAAACTAAGTGCGAAGTCAAAATGCTCCTAAGTGTGACACCTAGGTGACATCGAATGGTTTCTAGGGTCATTGATCCCTTTTCCACTCAATATTTGCCACTCAAATTACTACACTGGAATCTCAGAACATAAAACTAACTTGTGCACTTGGAATGACACCAAGGCTTATCTTAGGCCTCCCTGGGCCTACTCCCGAAGTTGACTCTCCCCTGTTCCAACGACACTCAAACTGCCCTGTTTTGCTTACACTTTATACCCTTGGTTTTAACTATAAACCTCCAAACTATGGCTTTCAAACCTCCCATATACTACCTAGTATCAGTGCCAATCGAGGCCTAATGAGGGCCTACCCATGACATCACTTTCTAAGCTCAAACTTGCTCCTAACTCAAACTATCCCTGTTCTGGTAGAATTCAAGTTTCGACTTATGCACCTAACTAAAAGGATTGATTTCTCTAATTAAAACTTTTGGGATCGACTATAGTCACTTCCTAACCCCTGGTAGCTTGGGCATTCTAGTTCCTAACAAATTTTCATTTATTTCCCACTCACAAGCCAAACCTCAAATCCGTAAAATACTGGAAATCTATTCTAACTCCTTCCACCTTATCTCCCTTATTCGAGTGAAAACCAAAACCCCATGAGATCATTCAAGACTTAATATCATGACACACTTAAGATCTTTATTAACTATCAAATAATCTCATTAAATGCTCCAAATATAACCACAAAATCGAATGACACAAAGGTATGATAAACATATTAGCACTTATTCTTTGTTTTCGAAAATATAATATAATTTTACTTCATAAATAGAAGTTTTAAATCATGATATCTACTGATTAAACTTACTTAGCAACATGGCATACTCAAACTTGTCAAAATAAATCATAATCAAGTGCATGTAATCAACTTAAGTCGAAAAATCAAGCATATAGTCTAGTTTTCAACATGCACTATAACTACAAGTTTTTATCCATAAAACTAACATGCAACCACTAGCAACATAATATCCCAACTATTCCATGACGTGAAAGGGTTTTAAAGTAGATGATTTAACACAAAACATGGTTTTGAACAACATGTAACACATAACAAGTTCACTTAAAGCATGATCTCATCACATAGCATTTTAAAACAAATTTTGATCAATAAAACTCATTCCATTCGGCTCCTAAGGAGTCATTGTCGAATGGAGGGAGTAAAATGGTAATCATGGGAGTGAAAACACTTATCCAATAACCATTTCCACTCTTGACAATTTTGCCTTATGATTTGGACCTTAAATTCATAAGAATCAAGGTCTTCATCTTTAGTCTTACCTCAACTCCAACATGCAAGCTATAACCAAGTACTATATCACATAATTTACTTACTAACCAAAGGTTTAAGGTTTAAGAGAGTGATTTTTGAAAGAAACTTGAAGAATGGAGGAAGAAAAATGGACAAGGGGTGGGGGTGAGGGCTTCGGCCCAGAGAGAAATGAGAGACAGGAGGAGGTGGTGGTGGGGGGTGGTGTGTGCAAGTGGAAAATGATCTCTCTTTTATCATTTTGCTTGATATAAAATGGGTAGTGGATTGGGTAATTTACTTCTTTGTCCCTCTCCCTTAACTAACAAGGATTGCATGAAAGGTTATAAAGGTAATTACTCTAGTCCAAGAAGTGCTAGTGGGGTTGGAAATGTCAACAATGCCCTTCGCTTCTATTGAGTGGAAGTTGCATGCAAGGTTTTATTGGTAATCTACTAATTATTAATGTAATGAAATACAAAAAATAACTTTTATAAATAAAAATATAAATCTATAAATTACAAGAATGACATCATAAAATAGCTTAAAATTTTAGGAATTTAATAAGATCAAATTTGAAATTTATTAATAAAATAATTAAAAAAATGATTTTTCTTAAATAATAAAATGAGTTTTATAACCCACATAAATAGAAAATAATGCATTCATTATTTTCAAAAATTCTAAATAATATCACACAGTTATTTAGCATAATTCTAATCACACAAACATATATTCATAATTTTTTTATAGATTAGCTCAATTAATATATATATATATCAATTACAGGATAAATAAAATCCTAGTTATGATTATTCATAAAGATCTATCCACTACAGAGTCACCACAACACTCCACAGGTACTAAGGTTCTGGAAGTAAATTCTGGAGCTCCAATTCATTTATCTATAATTCTTGAAGAAGTGGAGCTAAATGTTGATGGCATGGAAGCTTCTAAAGCTGTTGGATCACATACATCACCAATTTCTGATTCAAGTTTACATGCTGAAAAAGGAGATGAATTTCAGCAGATAGTTAAAGATCTAGTTGTAAATGAAGAATCTAATGATGGTGAAAAAACTGATACTTTAAATGCTCTTATAGATCCCGATGATGATCTATTCTTCCCTGAAGATATGCCTAAACATGTGAGGCAACAGAAGCTTAAGGAGTTAGATGCTAAGAAGAAGCAGAATTGTTTTGATGATATCTGGAATACTAAATGGAAAGATGTTGCATATCCTATTTCCAGAACCAATGTTGTTGATCATCTGGAAATAGCTGAACAGAAAATTCAAAATCCTGAAATGCCGAATCATCTAAAAACATCTACTCTAGTAGTAAGATTCTTTCATACAGCTCAAGAAGAAACTAGTTCTCAAATTAATCAGATCAAAGAATCTTTGATTGCTTCAAGGCTGACTACTCATCAGGAAATTCAGAAGCAGATTGCACTAATTATTGACAGACAGACTAAAATTTAACCAATCAAGCTAGATTGGAAGTAGCAAGTTCAAATGTCTGAACAACTTACATAGGTACAGAGTTTATGATAGGGATTCGATCAATAAAACGCAACGAAAAAATAAAAAATTTGAATCCCTACCGCAAGATCTATGTATAATAACAGGATTATTATGGAGAATAGATGTTTACCTTAATATAGCTTTCCTTCTGATTATAATAGACGTTCCGATTTTTGATCCAAGGCATCTACACGAACGTCCGATCGTCCAACGATCACCGGAGCCGGTACTAGCCGATTTGGTTGCCTCTTTCTCTCTCTCTCTCTCTCTCTAGCCTCTCCAAGATGTAAAGCTGCTAGGGTTTTTCTCTAAAAACATGATTAAACTTCTCACCCTAGAAATATACATCTTAATGTATATATAAGGGAGAGAGGGTTAGGGCCTAACCCTAATCTTAATAGGTTTATAAAAAGGACCCATTCTGATTTTGGGTTTATATTATTATTAAATTTGAATTCTAATATATTTACAATTAATCAAGTCTCACTTAATTAATTTAATAAATAAATTTGAATTAATAATAAAAATATTTAAATCCATAATTTAAATAACACTCCATTTTAAACATTCTTTGTGTGTGACCCTTTAGGTTATTATTACGTTGGCAATAATTTTATTATCTAATAATAAAATTATAAACAATGAGTGGCATCTAGTAATACATCATTGCTCCCCAAGTAATAATAATAATTGGTGATTCAATTAAACCTTTCGTGAATAATGTACAATGTAATATAATCCCTTTAGCCTTATATTATAGATCAAACTCGAGGCATGCATTGTGTCATCCTCTGTTAATGTTTAATCCTTCTTTCCTTGATCAATGAGTAAACTATTAAACAAATCACTATTTGAGCACGACCATGCATTTTATAGTCTTACTCAATCAAGAGGCCAATAATATCTCTCCTTTAATAAAGGAGGGCTAAATCCTATATAGATCATTTGTGTTTCTCATACGATTCATAATATACCTAATGTTTACTTTAATTATTACCCGGTCAAGGATAACTTTCAATAGTATCAAAGTATATTAATTCTCGTATAGAAATATAATGATTTCAGGTCTAAGGACCAATACATCATTATCACTGTGAGATTAACTTATGACACTTTAAACATGTAGTATCTCACAACGGGTCAATCCAGCACCATGTATTTAATACAAGTGCCTATGTTTTGACTTTTAGTATCACCATACCTATGATCAATGAGATGTGAGTGATCATCAGTCAACAAATACACTCGTCTCAACGTATTTATTATCGTCCCTTAACAATAATATTTGACTAGGGACCTTTAGGGATATCAATACTATTCTCATAATCTCATTTCTAAGTCACGTACTTAGAGATATAGATTTACATATCATATTTCAAGGACATTTATTAATTTAACATTTTATCGCAAAAAATAAAGATATAATAATTTACTAAAGAATAATCCATAGAATCATAATTAATAATTCAAATATTTCATAATATAAACATAATAGTGTTGTCTCTAGGGCCCAAATATTAACAGTTCAATGGAGCTGATTCTTTATCTACTGCTTGGTGATGATGCCAAAAAGGGGGATATGATTGGTAAGTCTAAATGCAAGCAGCTGACATCGACAAATACTGATGATGAAAGTCCTGATGGAGGTAATAAGGGGGACAAAAGGACAATGTAAGGAGAAGCGGTGAAGAGCTAGTTGCAGCTAGTGGCTCATCAAAAGCAATCACTAGGTCTCAATCTAGACAAGGTGGAGAAATTAAGGTAAGTGAAAGAAGGGAACTTACTATGACTACAACAACTCAACAAACTCTAAAAGTCACAACTGCTGATGAAGACCAAGGTATTCTGAAGATAGAAGCTGGTACATAAGTAAGTCAGTATCTTCAAACTCTAAAAGAATCTTTAAGCATTTAAGCATTTGACCCTGAAAGACAAATGAGGTGAGTTGAAGAATCTTTGAGAAAGAAAATCCTGGAGTTGATCTAGAACAGCTAAGGAAAATGGAGGAAGATTTCAAGAATTCCATGAAAACAATAAATACTGATGTTACTGTTATCTCTCAAGATCCATATAAAAATGATCTTTCTGATCTCTCAAACAAAAACAAACATATTGCTTTTATTCTAGTAACTAACAAGCTCCGACCTTTCCTTGTTTTAATTGAAATATTGAACATAAGGCTGTATTCCTAGTTACCCTATAGGTTCTTCGATTTGATGTTTTGGTTGAAGCAGAGGCTAACAAGGCTGCCTCGAGATATGATAATGCATCTATCGATTTTTAGGTTGACTTTTATCGAAGCGAGGGTCTAATCCCATATTTGAAGTGTAATATATAATTTATGATGTCAATGATTACTGTAGATAACAATGTCATTAGCATCTCTGATCAAAGTATGAAGCAAGTCAAATGGACATCTGATCTGAGTAGAAGATTAATGAACATTTATTTCCAATAATCAGTTAAGCTTGGGGTCAACCCTGAGTAAGTTGTATTGTTATCTAAATTTGTATTTTGTACTTGTAACACTTAAAGTCTGTAACAATGCAAAAGAGCAGACTGGAGTCTTTTTCCTAAAACAATCTCAAGCCTAAGGATTCTATCTGGAAGAAGATCAAGAAGATCATGCCTTAGAAGAATTTTGAAGAAGCTTGGAGTTAAATAAATCTGTTTGGAGAAAAATACTCTAAGTCAAGATCTCTATAAGTCACAGATTTAATCTAAATAAGATAAAAAGGGCAAAAGTGTAGATACCTCAAGCTATAGAGGGATGATTGGATCATTGCTTTACTTAATAACAAGTAGACCAGACATCATGTTTGCAACATGTCTATGTGCAAGATTTCAAGCCAATCCAAAAGAATCACATTTGATGGTTGTAAAGAGGATTTTCAGATACTTGAAGGGGACTCCAAAATTGGGATTATGGTATCCTCAGGGAACTGGTTTTGAAGCTGTTGACTACAGAGATGCAGATTTTGCTGGATGTAGGGTTGACAGAAAGAGTACTAGTGGAAGCTTTCAATTTCTTGGACAAAGACTTGTATCCTGGAATAATAAGAAATGACAATCTGTATCAACTTCTATAGCTGAAGTTGAATACATAGCTGCAGGAAGTTGTTGTGCTCAAGTGCTTTGGATTAGAAATCAGCTAATGGATTATGGCCTAGTGTTACACAAAATTCCTATCATGTGTGAAAATACTAGTGTTATATCTATAGTAGCTAATCCAGTTAATCATTCTAGGATAAAGCACATTGATGTGAGGTACCACTTTATTGGAGAACATGCTACTAATGGTACCATTGAACTCATTTTTGTACCGACAGATAACAATTAGCTGACATGTTTACTAAACCTTTGGATGAAGCAACTTTTACTAGACTTGTAGGTAAAATTGGAATGCTTAAATCTTCAACATAAGGAAAGAACTCGGCTAATGTTTTGCAGCAGATTAATCTCCGATAAATCAAAATTAATTTGATTAAATTGGAAATTAACTGAAATATGAATTATAAATATTTCAGAAATCTCTGCATATTTTTTTTCAAATTCAAAATTAACTTGGAATTTTTCAAATTCTAAGTAAACTGCTCAATTGTTAATTTATATTCTTAATATGTAAAATTAACACAAGGCATAATTGTAATAATTAAAAGTATTTAGAGAACTGAGTTCTCGATAAGTATAAATTGACTTCTCGAGAAGTCATTTTAGGACTTCTCGAGTGAGTCCTTGATAAGTCAATTTACTGACTTCTCGAGTGACTTCTCGATAGGATTTAAATGACTTATCGATAAGTCCTTGAAGAGTTCTCTAGTAGTGTTTATGCACAGAGTTCTCTACAAGTATAATTTTTTGACTTATCAATAACTCAGAACTGAGATAATTTAAATTGATAAATTATTTTGGTTAAAATACTTTTGGAAAATTTGTTCTAATCTTATTTTGAATTTATTCAAATAAAAGTTAGAATCAGTTCAGTCCACCTTTTGGACAAACTGGGTATTTATTTGACAATTCGATATGTCAAGTTTGAGTTCTCTATAAGAGTAATTTAAAATGACTTCTCGACATGTACTTCACTTCTCAAAATGACTTCTCGATAGACAAACTCCAAATATCTATTTTTGAGTTCTCGAAAAGTCATTTACTTTTACTATAAATACCCAGACTTCTCGAATATTTTAACTTGGAATTTCTCGAAATTCTAAGCAAACTGAATATTTATTAATTCATATTCTAACTATATGAAGTTAATAAATAACAGATCAAAAGAAGCAAAAAGTATGAAAAACTAAAATAATTTAATTCATAAATTATGTTCAGCAAAATACTTTTGACATACTTTGTCTATAATTACTCTGACTTATTGACACATTTATGTGCTTATATTTTTTTATGGAAATATGTTAGTCTAATGTAAGTAGACTAGTACATTATATCTGATGTTTTAAGAAAGCTGATAATGGTTAAATTTACTTGACTGGATGCTGATAGGAGGAGTTACTTTTTGTGTAGGTAGTACTTGTTTATTTGCATGGGGAATAGTTATCCTAAATAGTGAACTAAGATTCTTGAGTACTTGCATGGGGAATAGTAACTAGTTTTTTCTAACTATCAAGTATGCTTATGTGATTATTACTCTTATTATTCGGGCAACTCAAGAGTCTCTTGGTTTCTGTCTTTACTTCCTCTATAAATTAAAATGCTTCACTCTTTATCATTCATCACTACTCTTATTCTCAACAAATATCTAATTTCAAAACTCACCTCCTGTTCATCTCTCTCTCTCTCAAATGGATGCCCCAGTCTTCTACAGACTTATTAATGGAGTTTACCAGCCTGTCCATCATCTGGCTGAAGACCAAATTTACTTTGACCCTTTCGGACTTCGTGTCTGTCTCAGGGGGGTTGTTTGTAACCCCTTTGATATTCCACGAGAGATCTTTGACGAACTCTCGTGGGATGATCAACTCAACATTCTTTTCTTTGAGATGGAAATCTCTATGGAGCTAGAGAGACGTGCAAGGGTAGCTGAGCAACAACGCCTTACTGCTCTAGAGTTGTAGGAGAGGATCATCTCTCTTGCACACTCCATGTCCAGAGCTTACCAGCGCAGGGCAAGGAGGTTGGAGGCCGAGAAGAAGAAGCTCAAATTAGAGTAGTTAGGATTAGAATTACTTGATGTAATCTGAATCTTAATGTACTATGTGTTTAATATTAATGAAAATTCTCTTCTTCTTTATCAATTTGTTTTTGTTGCTTGATTGTTTATGTCATGATTTCCTGGTGTTTACAAATTAATTAATTATTCGTTTTCCTATCATAATGCTTGCAACTGTATGTCTCAATGCTTATGCCTAATCAAAACTCCAGATATGTTCAATGCATTACAGGTTCAACACAATTAACTCAAACAACAATAGGAAATTCAAATTTTCAATCAACAGGTATTGGTGTTAAAATGCAGCTAAAACATCTATAAACCAAACTGCAGTTCTCTCAGATACAGCAACACAAACACAAACTCAAACACAATCCCACTCAGGTGACTCTCAAAAGAAACCTATTTTAACAAAAGGACAACAATTTCATAATGTTCTTCAGATTGTTTTGTTGTTTGAGAAGAGAAACCACCACAAACATGGAAAATTTATCAGTTTTTTTACTGAATATCCCATGAGTGTTCCTAATGCACCTTCATGTGCAAAACAGTCTTCACAGGCTGAAAGGTTTGAGGGTAGTACTCCTGAGAGGGAGCTATCTAAATCCTCCCCAATTCAATTGGAGGTTCATAAAAAAGGAACAACTCCCCTCATAACTCTAGCACAAGCTGCCTTAGCAATCAAAGCTAAAAGTACAATTGCCTATGACAATGTCATGAGAAGGGCAAGTATAGCATATTTATGTGCCAGTGTATTGCAAGACACACAAGGGTTTGAGGCTGATGTACATGATAGTAACCTAGTCAAATCCCCTCCAATTCAGTTGGAGGTTCCCACTTCAAGTCAGGAACAACACACTATCAAACCACAGAGCAATCTGCGAGTCAAACTGTGACTCTAGTCACAGGTGTTCTTAATGATTCATTCACCTCACAACTTCAAGCTAATATTCTCTTTTCCGATGAAATGAGTATGATTAGACCTATATGGATTACCCATAATCATATGATCACAGACAACTCTTCTCAGCCACCTCTTATTTCTATAAGTCAAACACAACTGAGCCTTTCATGTGATAATAAGAGAAAAGATTGAGAGAAAAATAGAGAATAAGAGAGGCATGATACTTCCTGGCAAAAGGAGAGGTAGATGAGTGTATGGATTTAGTAATCCTTGTGAGGAAACTCTGACTCTCAAAAGTCATGAGACTAGTGCAGTGAGAAGTAGTTAGACTACTTATTCAAAAGAACGAGAGAGCTTAGGATTTTTTTCTGACAGACTTTTTATGCAGGTCTAAGTCAAACCTCTATTCTATTTGATAAACTCGTCACCACAAATCTCACTAAAGCTTGAAGCTGCATACAATGTTCTAGATGGACAATGACAGTAGCTTGAACATTCTGCATTATAACGACTCGTGTATTTTTGTATTATTTAAATGCGTAATTATGAAATTATTAAATAAATAAGATATGTGTATAGTTTTTGTCAGCCCGGTGTTGTTTATTATTATGTATGTGTGATTTAGGGTGTACCGGGTTGTCCTCGTAATTAATTATGGAATTATATTTGTTTTCACTTTTAAAAGTGGATTAAATGCAAATTTATTTCTATAAATATGTGGATTGTCTCTAAAATTGTTTTTAAGGTTTTATAATTACATTAATTATTTTTAGGATTTTATAAAATTTAGAAATTTATATTTCATCAATTATTTAGCCCTGCATGATTTTCTGAGTATATTTAAGTGTAAATTCCATATTAAATTCAGAAATGCTACAAAAAATACGAAACTCGTATTTATTCAAGTTTGGAATATTCCGAGAATTTTAAAATTATTTTGGGAATTTTTGGGATTAATTTCACTCGCACGTCGATTCGTTTAATTGTTAAAAATGGGTAGAAAGTGCGTTTTAGAAATTGTTTTAAAATCTTGAAAATTATGCTTTTATAAAGTTCGGGATGTTTATAAAATTTTAAGAGTATTTTTGGTAATTTTAGGGTTTTATTTACCCGCAACCAGGTCCGTTAAATTGTAAATTTCGGGACAAAAATTTGGTTTACGGGCGGACCAGGACACGTGGCTAAATTTTGATTAATTTAGGACACGTGGCACCTAACTGCAATTGATTAACATCAATTATTCTACTTTGTTCCTAACCTTTCACTCTCATCTCTCTAATCTCTCCATCTCGTTCTCTCTCGTGTCTCTCATCAATCTCTTTGTACTCCCCCCTCCTCGTATATCTTCTCCCTGTTTCACCCTCCGATGTCTGTTTCCTGTGTTTTTCCGCCGCTGCCGTGGTTTCTGGTGAGATGCAGCCATGTTTTTGGGTTGTTTTTATTGATTTGCGTATGTATATATACAAGTGTGTATATATTCGTGTGTGTATTCCGTCAAGTTTGTGTGTTGCTTATCGCCTTGATTGTTCCTTTCCGGCCACCTGTTGTCGGCGGTTCACCGGTGAGGTGACAGTGGTGGGTCTGTGTGTATGTTCGATTGTTTTTGTTGTGATGGGTTTGGATTGGTTATTTCTGATTTAATCTTATCATTTTGCAGGAGGTTACGATTAATATTCGTGAAGTAAAATATATTTTGTGCAAAAATAATATTAATTTAATCGTTAAAACCGCGTCAGAAACCCGAATTAATCGGGTACCCGCGAATTTTACCGTCCTCGGCGATGAGCCTCGGCTAGCCGACGGTGGACTGTGATGATGCGATTCTGAGTCCTAATATTTTAAAATAAATAATTATAATTACAAATAAAAATATAAAAATACGTGTAATATTTAATAACTGTAATGGAATAGGCGTTTGGGAATTTATGACTTATGATTGTGTTGTTGATTTGACTTCGAAGTGCTTCGACAAGATAGTCCGATAAATAAAGAAAGTACTGCCCGATTTCGGGGAAAATCAAACTACCGAAATACAGGAGTGTATCCGGTAATTATCAGGCTATCGAACGAGTATATATAAACACACATATGTTGTATACAAAATTTAATTGTATGTGGTGGTGAACTGTTTTGCCAAAAGTAATAACCTTAATTTTGTAAAATGACGAGTATATGTATTTTTCAGAAAACGAACACCGAACCTATTTTTCGAGAACGTGAACCCTAATTATTGTGTGCATTATTATAATATGTGTAATTACGAGTCGGGGTTTGGTATCGCATGGGTAGGTTGTTAGCAAAAATATGTCAAGTATACCTAGACGTCTAACATAGGGTATTTCGACTCTGTAGGTTCTAGTCGAAGGACTCAGAAATTGGTATTGAACTAAAGATAACCCAGTGATCAGTCGACAAGCGCAGCGAGGTTCCGAACGAAGGACCTGAGTATGGAAGTCGGATCCAGAATAGTCTATTAGTAAAGCGGTAAAACCGAGTGTCCAAGTCACTCCAAGGTCAATCGGTATTAGTTGTAAAGCTCTGAAAGGCAAGTACCCCCTGACCATTCTTTCATGGTTTAATATATATGAATGAAATGTTGTTTTACTTTCGAACATGAACATAAATGTTTTAAGTAACCTATCCCATGTGTTTGAAAATGTTGTAAATATTTGTTTTGGGGAAAAGTAACTTCTGAAAGTACCTATCTCTAAAATGTGATTAAAATGAAAGTAAGTTTTGAATAGTGTGATGTGATAAAATTATTTTAGAAAGAGATAGGTAAAAGTGGATTTGAAATTCGATAAAACGAATCAGATATTGGATAACGTTGCGTAAGTGGTTAATTCGGTTGCGCGCATTACATAGCCGATTAGTCCAGCATAGATAATCAGAGACCTAACTAGTCTCGGCGGATCCGGTGATTTTGTGTGAAAGCCCGATCAGCTTTCCTAGACATTTTGTGTGATAGCACGACCAACTATCCTAGATAATTTGTGTGGAGGCCTGATCAGCCGTCCCTAGATAACATTCAATACAAATCTGATTGTGATTTAGTGGTTCCCGTAACAGAATATATGATTTAGTGGTTCCCGTAACGGAACATATGATTTTGTGGTTCCAGTAACGGAACAAGTGATTGAGGTTCCAGTAACGGAACAAATGGTTTTGGGTCCCCGTAACGGGACAAATGGTTTTATGGTTCCTGTAATAGAACGGAAGGTTTGAAAATGAAAATAGCATGCTAAAATTGAACTATGGTATTTATGCACAGCACACGACAATTGAATTTGTTTTACAGAGCATGCTAGTTTTAATATCCAGTTTATACATATTTTACATGTTTCTAACAAGTTATGAATTCTGTTCCTATAACTGTTTTGCTTTAAATCATTTTGACTTGTTATTCATATAATGGTACTGCTGAGCAATTGATTGCTTACCCTTGCAGAATGTTTTATATATGTATTGTAGATGCCTAGGAGATTCTTCCACGGTAATCAGGGAAGAATTCCAGTTTCTTTCACGTCAGGCTCCTCTGAGGTAGTTGTGTTGGACCAAGGTGGGTCTGTTGAGTTGCTGTATTAAGTTAGTATTGTCAGAATTGTCTCTAGTAAATTGGTTTTGTGATGATTATAACCTAAGTCATACTTAAACCTGGAAAAGATCTTTGTAAAAGGGGTTGTGTTTATATAATAATGTTGAGTTGGATTATGTTATGTTGTTATTATTGTTATTGATGACATCAACTCCTGACCCCGGGATTGAGGCCGTCACTGTTGGTATCAGAGCTACAGGTTTGAGTCCCTGATTTAGGTTAAGAGTAAAGTTAAAAGAGTGCATGAAGGTTCATGTATAGATATGAGTCAGCAACTCAATCAGAGGATCGAGTCTATAAGTTTAGTCAAGGGTTTCGGAGACGTAACCCTGACGTCTATTGAGGATTGGCTGGAACTGCCCTAACCTAGAATACATTTCCTTCATATACATATTATTAGTAATGTCCGATAGAGATTTCTAGTTTCTTTCTCGATAATTCGAGTCTGATTGAGAGAATTCCGCTTCTGAGCAGACTTTCGATGTGATAGCTGAAGAGATACCAACGTTATTTCTATGTATCGCATTTTCTATGTCAAGGGATGTTATTGGACCGAGTGTGTGACCTCGATGAGTTCAGATAGTATGATAATAGTTGGTGACTGCTATGAAAGCCAAGTTTCGAAAAGTATGGGGATCAGTACCGCTGTATAATCCTGAACCTTTCACGCCTTTCTTGAAATGCATTGTATTTCCAAGGTAATTGTTTAACTTTCTTATAAGTTGCTTGTTTTCCTGTAAAGAAGTCAAAGCCGAAGTAAAGCAACTTAGGATTCTGTTGATCCCATTATAAATCAGATTTTCTCCCTCCTTATTTGTAAATCTCTATTTAAACATTGTTTCTTTCTTCAGAGATTCTATCAGTTGATTGAGAGCATACAATGCATATGATTTGACTGGTTGCCTGTGTGACAAAGGGTCTGGTAGGATGCCACCGATGTATGCGTTGTAAGCTATGCGGTACTAAGATTGACCATCTTATGTACCGGTATGGTTGCTCTCAGTTGTATTGATATCTTCTTCACTTTTCCTCCTTGTACTCTTGATTCCTTGACTTCGGTATTTCCTTTGAAGACCCGAGGTAGTGAAATTGTCAGTAGCTGGGGTAATTAAACAGACCTGGTTATTGAAAGTAAACAAGAGTTGACTGTCTGGAGGAATAGAAGTTTTATATCGAGTTGTTACTTCCGAAATGAAAGTGGTAGAGAAGATTCATGATTCAATATTGAAGGGTGCAGTTTTAGGGAAGCTAACTTCGTGAAAGATGGGTCAATTGTAAGAGATAAGAAGTCGCCTTGGGAAGGATGGTTGATTGAAACTTCGACCAGTGCATTAACCAAGTCTGTGATTCTTAGTTTAGCTTGACTTACCAGTTTACCCTTTTGGTGGTGCCTAGTATAGCCGTCTAGCTTGCGATATATGGAATTTGTGTTAGTGTTGTATTTTAATGGTGCTGGGAAATTGCTCAGTTGCTGCTATATTGAGAGGGCATGTAATAATGTTTAGTACCTTTATACCCCAGTTTTCTGCACTATTGTTTATTTTGCTACTATTATTGTTGCTATTGTTGCTAGTGTTGCTAATCTATATATCTTTTGTAAATGGATCCTAAGAATAAAGATAGGGGTGCTTTGGTTGGGCAGCATTTTCCTGATATAGGTGCACCGTTTGAACGGTGATATTTTTGTTATACGTCCTCGTTATGTTTTGAATAAATTTCCTGTTATATTTCAGGAAAATGCCACCCAAGAAAACTACCCAGTCTAAAGAAAATAGTAGTAGTTTGACAGAGGGTCCAGTTAT
This sequence comes from Apium graveolens, assembly GCF_009905375.1. Lineage (NCBI taxonomy): Eukaryota > Viridiplantae > Streptophyta > Magnoliopsida > Apiales > Apiaceae > Apium > Apium graveolens. The sequence continues at coordinate 85,555,655 of NC_133654.1, read as the reverse complement.
AAATGAAATTCTAGACTTGTTACGCCAGCAACAACAACAATAGTTGCAGTCAATCCAACAGATTCAGTAACAACAAAATCAACAAGGAGAGCCAAACCAAACTACTAGTTTTAAGTCCTTTCAGTCTGTTAAGCCCCCACAGTTCAAGGGAGAAGTGGATCCTGTTGTTGCCAGAAATTGGCTGAAGGAAATGGAAAAGGCATTTACCCTCACGCAAGTAAATGATGATCTTAAGACCGATTATGCGAGCTACTTTGTTAAGAATGAAGCAAATTATTGGTGGGAATCTACTCGTGCGTTAGAAGGAGAAGGCCCTGTTTATTGGACGAGATTTACATAATTATTCTTGGAAAAGTATTTTCCCGATGGTCTAAGGAATCAATTGGAAGTTGAGTTTCTAGAACTGAAACAAGGTGAAAGAAGTGTGCTGGAGTATGAGGCCAAGTTTACAGAATTGGCCCGATTAGTTCCTGATTATATAGGTACGGAAAGTCATAAGGCAAGAAGGTTTCAACAAGGATTGAAGCCTGAAATTCACAGAGAAATTGTGACATTGCAACTTAAGACATACTCCTCTATGGTTCAGGACACCTTGGTAATAGAAGGTGGCCAAAAGTTGGCTGTTAAGGAAGAGAATGATAAGAAAAGGAAGTCTGGTGGTGCTATGGACAAGATAGATCAAGAAGAGTCTACTCAAGAATTGCAGAATCAGTTTGGCTAAAGCAGGAATAAGAGATTCTGAAGACAGAGTTTCTTATAGGCGAGGTCTAGTGCTACTTCAGTTGCTTCCACTCCAACTCAGTCAGTCAAGACAGCAGTGGATTGCAAGTCCTGTGACAGGAGACATATTGGGTCGTGCAAAAAGAATGTGCAATGTTTCAAGTGTGGACAAAAGGGTCATTATGCATCGGAATGTAATCCAAAAAATCCAAGAGTTACGTGTCACAATTGTGGAAAGGTTGGGCATATTGCAAGGAGTTGTGGAACAGTTATTCAAGAAATTTCATCCCAAGGGCCAACATCCAGCACAACTAGAAGCAGAACTTTCAAAAGGGCCAAGAGATCGAGAATTTAGAAGTTGTGCGTAGTTGTAGTTGATTTGACACCCCTCAAGTTGGAAAATTTTGATGTGATTTTGGGATTAAGTTGGTTGTCCTGTAGTTTGGAAAGGAGTGGTTTTAGAAGAAGCGAAGTGTAAAGTGTACGGAAGCCAATAGTAAGGTAAGTTTATGAATGTCGAAGCAATAAAGAAGTTCTTCCAATCATGTGAGAAAAGAAATAGTAAGCTAAAGATATAGGGTAGACCCACCATGAGTAAAGATGCGAAGAAGAAAACACTTAAAATGGAATACGTTTGAGTAATAAATAAATGCCCTAAAGTCTCAGGAGGCCGGTGGAACGAAAAATTTAGTTCGACGATGGTACAAGTTATTGCAAAAAAAAGTGAGTATACTAGATATAGTCCTCTGGGATGCACCAGTGACGTTGTTGGAAAAGAAAGATGAAAATTTTGAGATTGTATATTGATTATCAGGAGTTTAACAAGACGCCGAATAGAAATGAGTAACCTCTATTAAAAAAATTGATTACTTATGCAACCTAATTCAAGGAGTGTGTTATTTCTCAGGAATTGAGGTAAGATTCAACCTGATGACATATCAGGGATTGCGATTAAGATAAGTTAGGAGCAGTGCAAGTTCGGGTAATAGTATGTGAAGTCACAAGTGTACTAGTTGACTATAAGGATTTAAGGGACATGGTGTGCAAGGAGTACTTGGATAAGTAAATTTTATTTATTAATAACATCCTCAGCTATTCAAAGAGTATGGAAGTCTGTCTAGAATGTGCAAGGATTTCCATATGAAAATTAGAAAGGAAGCAGATAAAGAAAGAAAGCGGACTTGCATTAAAAAGTGTGAATATAAAAATAGGATCGTTGGTATTAACAAAAGATTCGCCTTGACAGAGATTAGACAAGTTGAGTCCTAAATTTAGTGAACCAGTCGAGGCATTGATAAAAATAGATAAAGTTGCTCATGAATTGATGTTACTGTTACAACAGTGTATATATAATGTGTTCTGCGTGTCAATATTAAGGTGATATGCATCTGATTAGACCAAGTCATGGATTGGGAGCCAATGGGCTCTTATCCAAATTTATTCTGCGTGGAATGATCGATCCAAGTTTTGGGTCATTAAGAGCGAGTCCTTAGGAATGAGTTTATAACCATAATGAGTATGCTTTGAATAAATCGTTGTGTCGAAGAATCTACCTGAAAGTTAGAGTCAGATATGCTTGACAAATATCCTCGTTTATTTAGTTAGATCAGATTCTGAAGACAAAATCTTTTTAAGGGGGGAAGGATATAACGACTCATGTATTTTTGTATTATTTAAATGCATAATTATGGAATTATTAAATAAATAAGATATGTGTATAGTTTTTGTCAGCCCAGTGTTGTTTATTATTATGTATGTGTGATTTAGGGTGTACAGGGTTGTCCTCGTAATTAATTATGGAATTGTATTGAATTGTTTTCACTTTTAAAAGTGAATTTAATACAAATTTATTTGTATAAATATGTGGATTGTCTCTAAAATTGTTTTTAAGGTTTTATAATTACATTAATTATTTTTAGGATTCTATAAAATTTAGAAATTTATATTTCATCAATTATAGCCCTACATGATTTTCTGAGTATATTTAAGTGTAAATTCCATATTAAATTCAGAAATGCTTCAAAAATTACGAAACTCGTATTTATTTAAGTTTGGAATATTCCGAGAATTTTAAAATTATTTTGGGAATTTTTGGGATTAATTTCACTCGCACGTCGATTCGTTTAATTGTTAAAAACGGGTAGAAAGTGCGTTTTAGAAGTTGTTTTAAAATCTTGAAAATTATGTTTTTATAAAGTTCGGGATGTTTATAAAATTTTAAGAGTATTTTTGGTAATTTTTGGTTTTTATTTACCCGCAACCAAGTCCATTAAATTGTAAATTTCGGGACAAAAATTTGGTTTACGGGCGGACTAGGACACGTGTCTAAATTTTGATTAATTTAGGACATGTGGCACCTAACTGCAATTGATTAACATCAATTATTTTTCTCTGTTCCTAATCTTTCACTCTCATCTCTCTAATCTCTCCATCTCGTTCTCTCTCGTGTCTCTCATCAATCTCTCTGTACTCCCCCCTCCTCGTATTTCATCTCCCTGTTTCACCCTCCCCTCGATTGTCCCTGTCTATTCCCTATGTTTTGCCGCCGCCGCGGTTTCTGGTGAGATGCAGCCATATTTTTGGGTTGTTTTTATTGATTTGCGTATGTATATATACAAGTGTATATATATTCGTGTGTGTATTCCGTCAAGTGTGTGTGTTGCTTATCGCCTTGATTATTCCTTTCCGGCCACCTATTGCCGCCGGTTCACCGGTGAGGTGACAGTGGTGGGTCTGTGTGTGTTGTTCGATTGTTTGTGTTGTGTGTGTAGTACAGTGTATGTGTGCGTTGTGTGTGTGGGTGCAACCGAGAGGCTATGGTGAAGTGGGTGCTGCCTTGGTGGTCCGCCGTCTGTGCTTTTTCCGGTTATATTTTCCGATTGCAATTGTTTACTTCGGTTGGTTGTGGTTTTGGATTGATTATTTCTGATTTAATCTTATTATTTTGCAGGAGGGTACGATTAATATTCGAGAAGTAAAATATATTTTGTGTGAAAAATAATATTAATTTAATCAGTGATATCCGTATCGGAAACCCGAATTAATCGGGTACCCGCGAATTTTACCGCCGTCGCCGATGAGCCTCGGCGAGCCGACAGTGGACTGTGATGACGCGATTCTGAGTCCTAATATTTTAAAATAAATAATTATAAAATACGAATAAAAATATAAAAATATGGGTAATAGTTAATAACTGTAATGGAATAGGCGTTTGGGAATTTGTGACTTGTGATTGTGTTGTTGATTTGACGTCAAAATTTTTCGACGGGATAGTCCGATAAATAAAGGAAGTGCTGCCCGATTTCCGGGAAAATCAAACTACGGAAATACGGGAGTGTAACCGGTAATTATCAGGATTCGAACGAGTATATATAAACATATATATGTTGTATACGAAATTTGATTGTATGTGGTGGTGAACTATTTTGCCAAAACTAATAACCCTAATTTTGTAAAATGACGAGTATATATATTTTTCCAAAAATGCATACCGAACCTATTTTTCGAGAACGTGATCCCTAATTATTGTGTGCGTTATTATAATATGTGCAATTACAAGTCGGGGTTTGGTATCGTATGGGTAGGTTGTTAGCAAAGATATGTCAAGCATACCTAGACGTCTAACATAGGGTATTTCGTCTCTGTAGATTCTAGTCGAAGGACTCAGGAATTGGTATTGAACTAAAAATAACCCAGTGATCAGTCGAGAAGTGCAGCAAGGTACCAAACGAAGGACCTGAGCGTGGAAGTCGGATCCAGAATAGTCTGTTAGTAAAGCGGTAAAACCGAGTGTCCAAGTCACTCCAAGGTCAATCGGTATTAGTTGTAAAGCTCTGCAAGGCAAGTACCCCTGACCATTCTTTTATGGTTCCGTATATATGAATGAAATTTTATTTTACTTTCGAACAGGAACATAAACGTTTTAAGTTATGTATCCCCTGTGTTTGAAAATGTTGTAAATATTTTTTTTGGGGAAAAGTAACTTCTGAAAGTACCTATCTCTAAAATGTGATTAAAATGAAAGTAAGTTTTGAATAGTGTGCTATGATAAATTTGTTTTGAAAAGAGATTGGTAAAAGTGGATTTGAAAACTGAATAAAACGAATCAAATATTGGATAATGTTGCGTAAGTGGCTAATTCGGTTATGCGCATTACATAACCGATTAGTCCAGCATAGATAATCAGAGACCTAGCTAGTCTCTGCGGATCCGGTGATTTTTTGTGAAAGCCCGATAAGCTTTCCTAGACATTTTGTGTGTGATAGCCCGTCCAACTATCCTAGATAATTTGTCTGAAGGCCTGATCAGCCGTCCCTAGATAACATCCAATACATATCTGATTGTGATTTAGTAGTTCCCGTAACGGAACATATGATTTAGTGGTTCCCGTAACGGAACATATGATTTTGTGGTTCTAGTAACGGAATAAGTGATTGAGGTTCCAGTAACGGAAAAAATGTGTTGTGAATATGTTGTGTACTTGATGATCACTTAAACAAAATGTCTAAGTAGATTTTACTTAGTGAAATTATGTAGCACTCGACGGATAAGAGTTTTAGTCCCGACGGATAACCTATTATAGTCCCGACGGATGATTAACTTATTATCCATCGAGTGAGTAGCTTATGTAATAATAAGTTTGTAGCACAGTGATGTATGCACCTTTGTATAGAATCTGTAGTAGCATATAAGTCATGTTGACTTTAACTAGATATGCAGAATAGGTTGATTAACTGTACATAAGCAATGTCTTGTAATTCTGTATAAGTGAAATGAAGTCAAGTGCCAAAATAGCTATCGACGGATGATTAACAAAGCTTCGACGGATGATCAAATGACTATCAACGGATGTTTAACATAGCAGTCGATGGATGATCAATTAAGTCATCGACGGATGATCTGAAAGTCGACGGATGATCATATCAAGATTCAAACATCAGTTGAACAGTGAAAGCTGACACACAGCCGTCGAGTTGGATACAAACACACTGTGGAAGCCCATTAATTGGGTAATAGAGGACGAAAAGTAGCAAAGATCAAGACTGTTAGATTTTATATTTGTTCAGTTCTTTTGACTTTGTAATCTTGGTAATATATAAACCAAGAAAGTAGCAAATAGAAATATAACTGAGATAGCTGAGAAACATAAAAACAGAGAAATCTTTGTAAGCACAATCTTTAGCATTTCCTGTATTCTCAGCAGTTCTATTTTGTAAGCAGCTGTGAGCATTTCTGCACACAGAGTCGTCTCGATATATTATATATATCTCTGGTGGAATTGTTTAAATCCACTAGAAAGTTTTTAAAGACTCTTGTTTTTAATTACTTATGTTTTGATTCATTCAAGTTTACATTCCGCATTGTGCTAATCAAAAAAAATATATCCATAATCGAGTTGAACATTTTTATTTCAAGAAAAAGGTTCAAGAATTCCATTCAACCCCCCTTCTGTAATTCTTGCTATATTGTTAAGGGACTAATAATTGGTATCAGAGCAAGCTCTTAATCTACAAAGAGTTTAAAGATCAAAACAATTCAGCAAGATGAACAAGAAAGATGTTGGAGTCAAGATTCATTTTCTTGATAAAGATAATTACCATCATTGGAAGGTAAAGATGCATCTTCATATGCTTTCTCAAGATGAGGCATATGTGGACTGCATAGAAAGAGGCCCTCATGTTCCAATGAGAGCTGCAACAGGAAATGAACCATCTGTTCCAAAGCCAAGGCATGAATGGTCTGATCCTGATATTGAACAAGTCAGGAAAGATAAAAAGGCCATGAACATTCTGTTCAATGGTGTTGATGCAGACATGTTTGATAACATTATCAACTGCAAGACTGCCAAGGAAGTTTGGGACACAATACAAATAATCTGTGATGGTACTGAGCAAGTAAGAGAAAATAAAATGCAGCTCCTGATTCAGCAATATGAGCATTTTCACAATGAAGAAAGTGAGTCACTCACTGACATTTTTAGTAGATTCCAAAAGCTACTAAATGCTCTTAAATTGCATGGAAGAGTCTATCAGACTAAAGACTCCAATCTGAAATTTCTCAGATCTCTTCCAAAGGAATGGAAACCAATGACAGTCTCATTGAGAAACTCACAAGATTATAAGGAGTTTACTTTGGAGAGACTGTATGGCATTCTGAAGACCTATGAGCTTGAAATAGAGCAGGATGAAAGAATGGAGAGAGGAAAGAAGAAAGGAGGATCCATTGCACTAGTTGCTGATCTGGAAAAGGAGAAGGAAGTGAAGATGGAAGCTGTGGAATCAACTTCAAAGGCCTGTGAAAGCAAGGGTAAAGGGATAGCTGCAGAAAATGAAGATTCATTGAGCCAAGATGACATGAAGGACATTGATGAGCACCTAGCATTCCTTTCAAGAAGATTTGCCAAGCTCAAGTTCAAGAAGAACTTTGGAGCTGCCAAGCCAAATAGAAACATGGTGGATAAATCAAAATTCAAGTGTTTCAAATGTGGCTTGGCAGGGCATTTTGCAAATGAGTGTAAAAAGTCAGATTCCAGTAAGAAAAGATTTGAGTCTGTAGATTACAAGCAAAAATACTTTGATCTACTCAAACAAAAGGAAAGGGCTTTTATTACACAGGAGAATGACTGGGCAGCTGATGGCTTGGATGAAGATGAAGATGTCAGCTATGTCAATCTAGCCCTTATGGCCAAGTCTGATGAAACAGAGACAAGTTCCTCAAGCAATCAGGTAATCACTACAAACCTTGCACATTTATCTAAAGCTGAGTGTAATGATGCAATAAATGACATGTCTACAGAATTGTATCATTTGTGTGTTACACTTAAGTCCCTCACTAAAGAAAATGCTAAAATCAAAGAAAACAACTTGTTTTTGAGTGAGAGGAATAATGTGCTTGAGTCTCAGTTTGTTGAGTTTGAGAAACTAAAAATTGAGTGTAGAATTGCCAAGGAGGAATTAACTGAGTCCTTGAAAAAGGAAGATATTTTAAAGAAGCAGCTCGATCGTGAACAAGAGGTGATTAAAGCATGGAAAACATCCAGAGATGTTCATGCTCAAATCACCAAGGTTCAAGGAATTGAGTCTTTTTGTGATGAAGCCTGGAAAAAGAATAAGGAGAAACTAGAACCTATTTTGGTAGATGGGTTGCTGACAGATGTAGACTCGACGGATGATGAGGACTATCCGTCGTATAACAAAAAGTGTTATTCGTCGAATGATAAAAATCCTCATCCGTCGGCTGTAAGCAAACTCATTAGCAAAGCCAAATTAACCAAGCTAAATGATAAGTATGGGTCTGTTTCCAAGAACTTTGTTTCAGGAGAGTCAAGTCAAGCCAAGAAAGGGAAGAAGGCTAATGTTGGTCACATGACTGTCAAACAGTTAAGTGACGGACTTGAGAAGATAGAGGTAAAAACAGAGGCTAAAAGGAAAAACAATAGGAATTGTAAAAAGGGATTAACAAACAGAATAACTACACACCTGACAAATATGCTCCTAGAAAAATCTGTGTCAAGTGTGGTAGTGTAAATCATTTGTCTGTTAATTGCAAATCTGCCATGCCTACTCTCATGTCTGTTCAGCCTCAATTCTCTAACATGAATGCCATGCCTCCCATGCCTCCCATGCCTGTTAATGCTATGCCTACACAGAACATGAATGCACAGTTTGCTAATATGCCATTTGCACCTAATCCATATTATGCTGCATACAATATGCCTCAAATGCCATTTAGGGATGCCTTACTGGAATAACATGTTTGCACCAAGCATGCCATTTCCTGTTAGCCATAACATGCATGATAATTCCGTTGCATCTAGTGGTTTCAAAGGCCCAACCCAAATGACTAAGGAAGAATATGAAATTCCTAAGTCAAATGAGTTAAGACCTAAGAAACAGAAGAAGAAAGCTAACAAGGCAGGATACAAGGAAACTTGGGTACCAAAATCAACTTGATTTGATTTTGATGTGTGCAGGGAAACAGAAGGAATCTTTGGTACCTGGATAGTGGTTGTTCAAGACACATGACTGGTGATTCTACCCTGCTCATAGAGTTTGAAGGGAGAGCTGGCCCAAGTATCACTTTTGGAGATGACAGCAAAGGTTATACTGTGGGATATGACTTGATTTCAAAGGACAATGTCATCATTGAAGAGGTTGCCTTAGTGGATGGTCTCAAACACAATCTGTTGAGTATCAGCCAGCTTTGTGACAAAGGCAACTCAGTAACCTTCGACAAAGAAACCTGTGTTGTGATTAATAATCAAAACAACAAAGTGGTTCTCACTGGTGTGAGAAGAGGAAATGTGTACCTAGCTGACTTCAACTCAACTAAACCAGAATCTGTAACTTGTCTTCTCAGTAAAGCAAGTCAAGATGAAAGTTGGCTATGGCACAAGAAGCTATCCCATTTGAACTTCAAGACCATGAATGAGCTGGTAAAGAAAGAGCTAGTTAGAGGCATTCCTCTGGTGGAGTTTACAAAGGATGGACTGTGTGATGCCTGCCAAAAAGGGAAGTAGATTAAAGCATCATTCAGGAAGAAACTTGATTCAGCAATTGAAGAGCCTCTGTAACTGCTTCACATGGATTTGTTTGGACCAGTCAATGTATTGTCAATTTCAAAGAAAAGATTTTTCCTAGTAATTGTAGATGATTTCTCAAAGTTCTCTTGGACCTATTTTCTAAAGTCCAAAGATGAGGCTAGTGAAATCATCATCAATCACATAAGGCAAGTTAACAATCATCCTGATTTCAAAGTTAGAAGAATCAGGAGTGACAACAGAACTAAGTTCAAGAACTATGTCATGAGAGTATTTTGTGAGGAAAATGGGATCTTGCATGAGTTTTCAGCAGCAAGGACTCCACAACATAATGGAGTAGTGGAAAGAAAGAATAGATCTCTTATTGAAGTTGCAAGGACAATGCTTGAAGAATCAAAATTACCAACTTATTTCTGGGCTGAAGCTGTAAACACTGCATGCTACACTCAAAACATCTCTCTGATTAATCAAGCAAGATGCATGACACCTTATCAATTGTTGAAGAACAAGAAGCCAACTCTAAACTTTCTTCATGTCTTTGGCTGGAAATGCTATATTCTGAGAAATCAAACTAATCAAAATGGGAAGTTTGATGCTAAAGCAGATGAATGAATTTTTGTTGGATATGCTGTTGGTAAAGCATATAGAGTCTACAATCTAAGGACCAACATTGTTGTTGAATCCATACATGTTGTGTTTGATGATAAAAAGATTGAAGGACTAAAAGATGGAGATTACCATGAAAGCCTCAAATTCGACAATGTTGAGATGGTCAGTGATGAAAGTGATGATGAGAGTGATCAAGAAACAGTGTCTAAGGATAATGCAGACAAATCTACCACAAATGAAGCACAAAACTCAACATCCGTCGAGTTACATAATGCTTCATCCGTCGGAAGGAAATCTGTATTATCCGTCGGAAGACAACCTGCCTCATCCGTCGGTACTCAAAATTCACCATCCGTCGGGTTATCAAAAGGAGCAGGAAGTCAAGGCAGATCACCCATAGAAAGTACCCCTATCTCAAATCAAAGATCCACAAACTCAGGGGGAGTTTCTAGCAATCAAAACTCAATCATACATCAAGACAACATTGAGGTCTCTTCATCTAGGGCAAATCTATCTCAACCAAGAAAATGGACAAAAGATCACCCCTTTGAACTGATTATTGGTGATGTTTCTTCCAGAGTTCAAACCAGGAGAGCAACTCAAGAAGAATGTCTATACAGCAGCTTCCTGTCTAAGGAAGAACCAAAGAAGGTAGAAGAAGTCTTGTTAGATCCTGATTGGATTTTAGCTATGCAGGAGGAGCTAAACCAATTTGAAAGGAATAAAGTATGGAAGCTGGTACCCAAGCCTAAAGGAAAGAATCCAATAGACACCAAATGGGTATTCAGAAACAAGATGGATGAAAATGGCATAGTAGTAAGGAACAAAGCAAGATTGGTTGCTAAAGGTTATTGCCAGCAAGAAGGGATAGATTTTGATGAAACATTTGCTCCTGTTTCAAGACTTGAAGCCATCAGAATCTTCTTAGCCTATGCAGCCCATGCCAATTTCAAGGTCTATCAAATGGATGTCAAAAGTGCCTTTCTGAATGGAGATTTGGAGGAAGAAGTGTATGTAAGTCAACCTCCTGGCTTTGAAGATCCAAATTTCCCAGAGTATGTCTATTATCTACTGAAAGCACTTTATGGACTAAAGCAAGCACCTAGAGCCTGGTATGACACTTTATCAAAGTTCCTTTTGGAAAATCACTTCACAAGAGGTACTGTAGATAAAACTTTATTTTTCAGAAATGTTAATGGCTTTAGCATACTTGTTCAAATTTATGTAGATGATATTATTTTTGGCTCTACAGATGAGAAACTTTGTAAAAAGTTTGCCAAACTGATGCAAAGCAAGTATGAAATGAGTATGATGGGAGAACTAACTTACTTTCTTGGTTTACAAGTTAAGCAAGTTAGTGATGGAATATTCATTTGTCAAACTAAATATATTTTTGATCTTTTAAAGAAGTTTGATCTAATGGATTGCACATCTGCAAAAACTCCCATGGCCACTGCAACTAAGCTTGAACTAAACACTACTGAAAAATCTGTGGATATTTCAAGTTATAGAGGCATGGTTGGCACACTTCTGTACTTAACAGCTAGTAGGCCAGATATAATGTTTGCTACATGTTTGTGTGCTAGATTTCAGGCTGATCCTAGAGAGTCTCACTTGATAGCTATTAAGAGAATTTTCAGATATCTCAAAGGAACACCAAAACTTGGCATTTGGTATCCTAGAGATTCTGGTTTTGATCTAACTGGTTATTCAGATGCAGATTATGCAGGTTGCAGAATTGATAGAAAAAGCAAAACAGGAACCTGTCAATTTTTAGGAGACAAGCTTGTGTCCTGGTTCAGTAAAAAGCAAAATTCAGTTTCTACTTCTACAGCTGAACCTGAATATATTGCTGCTGGCAGTTGCTGTGCACAGATTTTATAGATGAAAAATCAATTGCTAGACTATGGTTTGCAAGTTGAAAGGATTCCTATTTTCTGTGACAACACAAGTGCAATTGCCATCACTGAAAATTCAGTGCAACATTCAAGGACAAAGCATATAGACATCAAGTACCATTTCATAAGGGAACATCTAATGAATGGTACTATAGAGTTACATTTTATTCCAAGTGAGAAGCAACTTGCAGATATTTTTACCACTCCACTGGATGAATCCACCTTTTCTAGGTTGGTAAGTGAGTTAGGTATGCTTAATTACTCTTGAATTTATCTGAATTATTTTGCAAGTTGAAAAGTAGCCAGAAATTTAGCTGATTTTTAGTCTTGGATGAAATTTTGGCTAAGTCAAAATTTGCATCTCGACGGATGACCATTATCCATCGGGTTGAGTCATCCGTCGATATACAAATTGTAAATAAAAATCAATTACTTTTCTGGAATATTTTAAAGCTCGACGGATAACAGTTTATCCTCATCCGTCGAAGTGTCTAAATCTTAACCGTTAATTCCCTGAACATTATCCATCGAGTATAGTTACAGTTTGTAAGCATTACACGACGGATAATGGGTGGAATTTTTACAGTTTATTTTAAAACGGCTATTTTAGGAAATTTCTATTGGGTAATTTACTTCTCTTTATTATTTTTATCCGTTGATCTTGAGTAAAGTATAAAAGCTTATTTCATTCTAATCATTTTCTTTTATCATTCTCAAATTCAATTGTGTTATTTCATTCTCTCTCAAGCAAAAATCATCTTTCTCTTCAAGCTTTTCTTCTCTAACAATGGCACCCGTAGTAAAGTTCATGTCACAGACTGGGTTCATATATGAAAAGAACAACTTCACTGCTTTGGTCAATAAGGGTATTCATCAATCAGAAGACTATCATAAGATGATGGACTTCGTGAAGATCTGCAAGTTAAGTTTTGCCATGCTGGAATCACCCACAATTTATTGTGAAGTTGTTGAAGAGATGTGGACAACAACAATCTACAACTCTACTGACAAAACCATCACTCTGACCATCAAAGGTAATGAATTATGTATCAATAGTGATGTAATAAAAGCATGGTTCAAGATTCCTGATGATAATGTAATTGCACCAAACACTGACACTGATATTGTCAATATGCTTAATTCCATTCATTATGCACTTCCTACTACAAAACTAAGTGACATTAGAAGACTAGGTCTTAGGAAGGAATGGAGTTACATGTGTGATGTTGTAACTAAAGTCTTTTCTGGAAAAATCAGTAATTTTGATTCTGTGAACATTTCGATGCTTAACATGCTATACATGCTAGTTACAGACAAATTTTACAATTTCAGTGACCTTATTGTGTATAAGTTAGGTTTTAAATTAGGTGACTTAGCCAAAAGAGGAAAGAATGTTTACTATGCTAGATTTTTTATGCTTTTGGCTAACCATCTTTGTCAACAAATTGTGCTTGAAAACCCAAACAACAAATTAGCTTGTTGGGTTCAAGAGAGAAGAATCATTGCAGACTTGAACAGAGCCAACCATCATAGGGATGTGCCAATGTTCTATTTTCCTGTAATGCTGACACCTCAGGTAAGTGAGGTAAGTTCATCCATACTCTCAACTATTCCAATCTCTTCTATTTCTTTGACTTCAGGCATAGCTATGGCAACTGTGACAATGACCAAACAATTTCCTACCAAAGCTGCCAAAACAACTGCAATTTCTAAATCCAAATCAAAGAAAACCCCCTCTGGTATCTCTCAAAAGGTACCAGTTAAAAAATCTACCAAAGCCAAAGAGGGGAGTGTGAAGGAGGGTAAGATAGGTGAGGGAAGGGGTGAACATCAAAGAAACCCCAAGGATAAGGTTGGAGAGTTGAGTGAATCCCAGCCTAGCCACACTACAGTTTCCCAACAAACTGTAGTGCTTAAAAAGGACAAAAGCTCACTTCTAGCTGCATCCTCCCAAAAGGATGTGGCTATTGAACAAAGCTCTCATCCAAGAGCACAAGCCAAAAGGGTTAGGGACACAAGCTCACCCCAAACTTACACCAGAAAGAAGAAATCCAAAACAACTGGGGATGCACAGGGCACACACTTAGTGCAAACTGGTGCTAAAGACACAGTCCCTGCACCTTCTCAAATTCAGTTTGATGTGGCTCCAATAAATGTGGAGTCACAGCCAAAATCTCTTATTATAGAAGCCACTGAAACACCATACTCACCAACTAACTCACTGGAAGTGGACATGATAAACACTTCAATTCCTGATTCCCCTTCTTTAACTCTGTTGGGGAAGCCAAAATCTAGTGCAAGTGAGCATCATCTTTTAGATGATTTGTTGGCTCACTTGCCAATTCTTTCATATTCTATTGTGTCATCTGTGCCTCAAATAACTTCAATCAACACAGAGTCAACAATAGTTTCTCTTCCCACCTCATTCATTTCTACTCTCTCGATGGATATTGCTCATCCGTCGAGTAGTGATTGTATCCCGACGGATAAGCTTAACACCAGTTATCCGTCGGATAGCTTTACCACTCACCCGACGGATATCACTTATCCGTCGAGTGTCTCTGCACAACTTCAAACTTCAATAATTTCAAGTGCAGAAGATTTAGTGGTAATACAATCACTCTTAGGACTGAGAGAGGAGAGTCACTGAGTGAGAGGCTGGGTTGCTCCAGGCAAAAGGAGAGGAAAAGAGTGAATCTCAGCAATCCATTCATTCAGGATTGGCAAAAGTGAGTGAGAGGAGTCCCACCTTAGTAGGTGAAGGTGAGGGTGTGAGGGTGGGGAGCCAAGGTGAGACCCTAATGCAACAAAAGAGAGAATATGAGAGAAAGGCAAGTACTGGAGAAATAAGGATGGAACCAGCCATTGCTAGTGAGTCAATGATTGTGGATGATGCTGAAAAGCAAAGACAATTTCAGCAACATTACAAAGCTGTAATTGATAACATTTCCTTAGATGCTGACACTTTTACTCACCCTGTTTCAGCCAATCAATTGTTGGCTGCTCAGGGCAATGTGGAGGCAGAGCAGACTTTGAATTTAGTGCATACCACAGAATCTCTTCAAAGAGATAAAGCTGCTGTGAACAAAATGCCTTCTCAAGCTGGAGAGCCATCTGAAGAATTTGGAGTAAATTCTGATGATGATGACTCTGGTTCTTTGGATGGAAGCATGAACTTAGGTGGAGCTGAAGGCCCAAGTTCTGCTTTAAGTTTACCTGAATGGGCATGGGCAAAGGAATCTACACCAGGACAATTTGAGGTGTCTTTGGTCAAACAAGTAATAGCTATTCAACAGGCCCTTCAGGAAACTTCAGATGCTGGTACCAAGGCTGTTCTTCAAGCTCTCCTGGACTCTCTACATCTAATGAAGATCCAGCACTTAAGACAGAATCTCAGTGTGGATGAATTGAAAAGGGATATAGCTGACTTGAAGACCTATAACTCTGAGAAGCTGGATTCAGTAATGCCATATGGTACCATGCAAGATCTATTACTGAGATTAAGGAGAGAATCAGATTCTGACAAGAAGATAGCCAAGCTGGAGAACAGAGTTCAAGTTATTGAGAATTCAGTGGCTCTACTTCTTCAAAATCAACAAACTCAGAAAAATCTTCGTATGCAACTGGCTAAAGCACAAGGCCTAACTCCTCCACTTGATGATAACAAAAAAGGGGGAGAGAGAATCAAGTAAGGGGGAGAAAGGACCAACTGAGGGGGAGAAACTTCTAGTTAAAATTAGCAAAGTAATTGTACCTTCAATTACTATCTCCAAGCCACCAGTTGCAGATGGTATAGATCTTATCAATGCAGCAGCAGAAAATTTGAAAGATGCTGATAAAAGAAAGTTGACTCTGATCAACTGGAAAAAGATTGATGAGGACATACAGAAAAAGTTTGAATTAGTCAAGGAACCAGTTCAGTCAGCCATCCATCACTCTCATGTCAAGCCAATCAGTGTGAATGAGATGAGCATGAACTATTTGGAGAAAGGACAATCTTCCTGCATCAAGACTACAAAGGCTGAGATAATTCTTAAATCAAGGGCAAACTATCCAAAGTCATATTTGAAGAACCCTATGGATACTGTGTATGAGACACCCAAGCCTGATAAAAAGAAGCTTTTGTCAAGATCTATTGTCTTCTACAAAGATCCAGCTGACTCAAGAAAGAGAATTGCAAAGATATTCAGAAATGGGAAGGAAATTTGTGTGGTAGCTGGACATCCACAATTTGCTCATGCAAAGGAAGAAGAAAAAGCCAGATTGAAGCAGGAAAAGAGGCAAGCTGCTCTAGATGCAAAGAAGTCTAAACAAAAGAAAGAACAGTTTGCTATCTTGGACAAACTACAAGCAGTGAATTCTTCTCAACAAATTCCCTCTCAACCATCTCAAGCTACTGAATCAAAGAAGAAGATTGACTTCAACTTGCCAATTCTTACTAAGCCAAGAAGGACAAAGTCATGGGCAGTCAAGAAAGTGAAGTTGTCACCTCTCAAATCCAAGTCAGTAGTCAAAGCTCAACCCAAGGTCAACAGGGGAGACTACTTGTACTTATGTGACATCAAAGAATTCACAGATCTAAACCTTTATCTGGAGGAGCTGGATGAGGTAAGGGCAATTGATGTATACAGAAACCTACCTGAAAGGTCGGTGTTCAAGTACAAAGGAAGAAGGGAGATTCAGTGGCCTCTTCACAGGATACTTCAAAAAAGCCAAGCTGTGTTGATCAAAGTCTATTCATCCTTCAAGAAAAACTTTGGGTTCAATGTAACTGCAAGAAGATTAGTATTGAAGAAGATTAAAGAGCTAAGGAGTGTTAGAGCCAAAGATGCACTTCCCAAGACTCTTATCATCCCATACACAGGGAGAAGAGTGCATCTAAGGCCCTACTGGCTGATGGAATTCATGGATGACAAGGGTGTGAGAAGATTCTTCAGATTAGAAGACCAATTGAGTATCTCTAGCAATGAGACTCTCTTGGAGATCCAAGAAATGTTAGATCTCTCAGAATCTGATGAATTAGAATTCCACAGGCAGCTCCAGAATCAAATTGAAGAAAACAACAGAAAGCTTGGAAGAAGATCCAGACCTTCAAGAAACTAGAAAAATCTGCTCAGGCTAGAGGATCATCTTGAACTGACTGTGAGCCAAACCTTGTACATTTTGTTTAAATTGAAGCACTTTCAGTTTTATCTACTTATCTTTAAAGATATATGTTAAGGATGTTTTGTAATCATCAAGTGTCTCTTAATTTATGGCTATAATTCCAGTAGACATAAATTGGGGGAGATTATTGTAAATATGTTGTGTACTTGATGATCACTTAAACAAAATGTCTAAGTAGATTTTACTTAGTGAAATTATGTAGCACTCGACGGATAAGAGTTTTAGTCCCGACGGATAACTCATTATAGTCCCGACGGATGATTAACTTATTATCCATCGAGTGAGTAGCTTATGTAATAATAAGTTTGTAGCACAGTGATGTATGCACCTTTGTATAGAATCTGTAGTAGCATATAAGTCATGTTGACTTTAACTAGATATGCAGAATAGGTTGATTAACTGTACATAAGCAATGTCTTGTAATTCTGTATAATGAAATGAAGTCAAGTACCAAAATAGCTACCGACGGATGATTAACAAAGCTTCGACGGATGATCAAATGACTATCAATGGATGTTTAACATAGCAGTCGACGGATGATCAATTAAGTCATCGACGGATGATCTGAAAGTCGACGGATGATCATATCAAGATTCAAACATCAGTTGAACAGTGAAAGCTGACACACAGCCGTCGAGTTGGATACAAACACATTGTGGAAGCCCATTAACTGGGTAATAGAGGACGAAAAGCAACAAAGATCAAGACTGTTAGATTTTATATTTGTTCAGTTCTTTTGACTTTATAATCTTGGTAATATATAAACCAAGAGAGTAGCAAATAGAAATATAACTGAGATAGATGAGAAACATAAAAACAGAGAAATCTTTGTAAGCACAATCTTTAGCATTTCCTGTATTCTCAGCAGTTCTATTTTGTAAGCAGCTGTGAGCATTTCTGCACACAGAGTCCTCTCGATATATTATATATATCTCTGGTGGAATTGTTTAAATCCACCAGAAAGTTTTTAAAGACTCTTGTTTTTAATTACTTATGTTTTGATTCATTCAAGTTTACATTCCGCATTGTGCTAATCAAAACAAATATATCCATAATCGAGTTGAACATTTTTATTTCAAGAAAAAGGTTCAAGAATTCCATTCAACCCCCCTTCTGTAATTCTTGCTATATTGTTAAGGGACTAACAAAATGGTTTTAGGTCCCCGTAACGGGACAAATGGTTTTATGGTTCCTGTAATGGAACAGAAGGTTTGAAAATGAAAATAGCATGCTAAATGTCACACCCCCAACTTAAACAGCAAAATAAATATATCTATTACAATATTTTAAATGACGAATACACAACCAACTCCAAGATCTTACAATTTAGGGTTTGGAACAGCCTAACACTACCAACTATTACATCTGATTACAAATACCGAGTCCTCACACAACTATTATTACTTATTCTACCTGCGCTCGAACATAAGCATCAGGATCACAGGTCTTACGGGCAGTCTGCTTGAATCTAACCATAGCTGCTAGCTGTAATATCAGGGTAAAGCAAGAAGTGAGCCAAATGCTCAACAAGTGCTAACAGTACGACACAAAACATAAATTGAGATATACTTTTAAGAATGATAATGGAAAGACATAACCAAAGGTAACGAGAGATAAAAACTATATGAGATGGCATCATTTTGCTTGCATCAAAACAATTTTAAAATCATGTCTTAATTAAAATCATTTTATGACGCTACGGATTACAGTCGGTGATCAGCCGCAAAGTAATCCCGAACCTCGCTGGGTTCTAAAACATTAATGGGAATCCCTAGGCAACTTTTAAGCCTAATATAAGTGTGGAAAGGACTCGCGTCTCAGTCCAGATCCACCATTCAAAGAAAACATTTATCCCCCTTTGGGACTGAGAAATCCATATTTTAATCATTTTAAAAACTGATGCCGATTTATGATAAAATCTCTTTTGACTGTAAACATTTTTATCAAGGGATTATAGATCAACTTGAAACACTGGAAATATGACACTAAATCTCAGGGCCATGATCCACTAGACTTTACTATATTAGGGTAATTGAGAGGTTTCCATAAACAAGAACTTTGACAAGGAAATTGAGCAAGGCTATTGGATAATATGAAAGAGTAATGCTAAACTAGGCTTAAAGCAATGGTTGTAGACAAGGTATAGGTATTAGAACATCAAGAAGATAAGCATCACTGGTTCCAAATAGGATAGAGGTGTTAAAATATAAAGAAAGTGATCATCAGCTCAAGATATAACAGGGTATCAAGCTTTAGGGTAAGGATAGGGTTATCAAACAATCATGAATGAATTTAAGAAATGATTGGCTTTTAGGTATCAAGATAAAGTTTCTATCGAAGTTATTTCAAGAGTTGAATCAAATCATCAGGGTGCAATATCAAGATTTCTCAGGGATCAATAGCATGATAATCAAAAGGATCAATAAAGTATTATAACAAATCTCTATTTTATCATGGCATCCCATTACTTTGGTATACTAGCATGGTATGACTTTTGATCTACTTGCAATAAGTACTTGAGGGTTCATGGCATTTTTATGATTCAAAGATAAACATAAGATACGCTTGATTTAAATATATCAAAATGACTCAGGATAGTTGCATAGATATATATATGAACTGATTTTAGTAAATACGAAGGTCAAGTTGAATCACTTGCCTTGAGATAGGCTGGTCTGGTCTGACTGGTAGGAGCAACTGGAGCTTCACTCGAATTTTATGGCAAGTTTTCCCTCGTCTCGATATCCTACATAAATAATAATAATCCTCATTATAATATATTCTCACCAACTTAACCTATTTACCACTCGAAATTAAACACGGATGGCACTTAGGCGTATATGCACTTAATTTATATTCACCTTTAAATTATAATTGCACACACATAGCCACATATTCACATATCATATATTAACACCAAATAACACCATATATACCATAATGCAACACTAGGCTCGGATGATCTCGACTCACAACTTAAGTCACTTGGTCGCTAAACTAGACAAGGTCTTCTAATTTTGGCTTCCTAACTCGATGTGCCTTTCCTAAATTATCCAAAACCTATTGACCCTCACTTGTGCCTTTTGCTCTACTGACCTTATACTATCTTACAACTATGGTGGTCGACCTAGTACTCACTTCTAAGTGTTCTAAAACTATGTGATAAGTGATAGTGCTCACTGATGCAAATTTCAGAATGACAACTATGGTTTCTTGAGTACATTAGACACTCTTAAACTACAAGTTTTCCTTCAAAACTTTTACACAAGACTCTCCTGACCTAAGGACATCTCACAAGCTTGATGTGGCTCAAGGGCCTGGCTTGGGCCTTCTTGGGCCTAAGCTAAAAGTCCAAGGTTCCCCTGTTTTTCTGGGAAGAAAATGCCCTGACTTGAATTAACTTGTGACACATGGTTCTAGCTCATATCCTATGAAATATGGTTGGAAAGACTTCTCTGACATACCCTCTAACTAAGGCCCAATTGGGCCTAATGAGGGCCTACCCATGACATGGTCAAATCTCCCTATTTCTAAGTTGCAACAAAACTGTCCCCTGCTGGACAGATTTTGTGATTCTACTTGTGCACCTAACCAAATGACATGCAAACCTCCAACCAACTCCTAAAACCTTTTATATACTCCCAATACTAACTTCTGGTAGCTTGGGCCTCAAAGTGCACACCAATGACATGGTCAAAACTCACTCTAAACCTCAGGGTGCTATACTGATTTTTCTGCAGAAACTATAACTCTCATTTTCCAAGGTTTTGACTTGACAAACTCAACTAACAACAACTCAATACTTAAACCAAGACTTATACATGGTAATCTACTGAACTAACTCCCTTATTCTCAAAATAAACTTGGGTGAGATCATACATTCCCAAAAACAACAACATGCAACCAAATATATAACATGCAACTCATGGAAAGCACATAACAAGATTTCGGCTAGGCATAAAGTTTTAAATGCTTGCAAAATCGACTTGCACCTAATACTCATCCTTAATTATCATGAAATATTACTTCTTTTAAGTATTAATAAGAAATTTATCATGGAAACAATCTATTTTAAGCACACATATTTCGAATTTATAGATTTTTAAACATAACTACATGATTTCGAAAAAAGTAGCATGCAAAACATGGTTGATCATCATTTTAATGTCTTAAAACTAACATGCATGGCTAAACATAAATATATAATGAAATTTCAGTAGCATGCAAAGGATTTTAAAGCATGATATCTCCATAAAACACTTAGTTAGCACATATACATAATATATCTCATAGAGAGCTCTTGAATTCACAAGAATCAAGAGTTTCTCTTTGGAGATCGCATAAGAACTACACATGCATCCATGGAACTTAACTTCCAAGTCACAAAACACTTGGAAAGTATATAAGATGAATGTAGGTAAAATATTTGCACTTGGGAATATGAAGAATGAATTGAAAAATGGAAGGGGGGGTGGGGAATTGGCCTTCAGCCGAGAGCAATGTGGGAGGGGGAAAAGGAGAGAAATTTGTGGGGTGTTGGAGTGTGGAATGAGAATGACTTCTCCCACTTTGATTTCTTTGTTTTATGCTATTTGGTTTACAAATGATGAGTGGAAGTGAGAACTTACAAAAATGTCCCTTGGTTAAAGTTAGGCCATTTTGCATGCAAGGCTAATGTAGTAATTTGGTAATAATCAAATGAGTTAGTGGGGTTGGAAAAGTCTTGTTTGCCCTTTGAGAGAATAGAAGGGTGATTTGCATGCATGGTCTCTTATGTAATTTGATAAATATGACAACTAAAATTTATAATGATTTATTTTTATAAAATAAAATACAAGTTCAAAAATTATAAAATTTATATCATAAAATAACTTGGATTTTTTGAGACTTTATAAAATTATTTTCAAAATTTGTGAACAAAATACCTTTTAAAAGAAAATTTTTCCAAAGCTTAGAATATACCTTATAAATCAAAAATAAAGAAATTAAATAAACTCTTGCTTTGAAAAATCATATACTACACAAAGCAAATTTATAATGCAGAAATTTTCACTCACACTAGCGTACAATCATTGAATATATTTTCATTTGACTTTAATATTATACCAAATCCACAAATAATATTACATAAAATGCCGGTCGTAACATCCTCTCCCCCTTAAGGGATTCAGTCCCCAGAATCTAAGAGAAAAGATGAGGATGCCGGGAACGCATATCAGACTCTAACTCCCAAGTCGACTCTTCGACCTTAGGGTTCCTCCAAAGTACTTTTGCTAACTTTACTGACTTATTTCTAAGACTCTTTACTTGCCAGTCGAGTATTTTAACCGGTTGCTCCACAAATGAAAGGTCTGCCTGAATTTCTACAGGTTCATATTCTATCACATGGCTAGCGTCAGGATTGTACTTCTTAAGCAACGACACATGGAACACATTATGCACATGCTGATACTGAGGTGGTAAGGCCAACTCGTAGGCCACCTTTCCCATTTGACTCAAAATCTCAAAAGGACCTATGTATCTAGGTGCTAACTTCCCTTTCCTGCCAAATCTTATCAACCCTTTTCTAGGTGATACCTTTAGCAACACAGCTTCGCCAATTTGGAATTGAACGTCCTTACGCGCTAGATCCGCATACTTCATCTGTCTATCTTGAGCAGTAATCAACCTTTTCTGAATTAACTTGACCGAGTCATGCAACTGTTGTACCAAATCCGAGCCGAGAATTCTTCCTTCTCCTACTTCATCCCAACTTGTTGGTGATCTACACTTTCGCCCGTACAAAGCTTCGTATGGTGGCATGCCGATACTGGAATGATAGCTGTTGTTGTAAGAGAAATCAATCAACGACAAGTGATCGTCCCAACTTCCTGCAAAATCGATTGCACAACTGCGTAACATGTCTTCAATCGTTTAAATTGTCCTTTCACTCTGGCCATCAGTCTGTGGGAGGTACGCCGTGCTCATATTCAACTTTGTGCCAAGACATTCCTGAAATTGCTTCCAGAATCTCGAGTTAAATCGGGGATCTCTGTCTGAAACTATTGATACGGGTACTCCATGCCTTAGTACGATTTTGCGCACATACAAATGAACCAACTTGTCCAATGACGACTTCTCGTTTATTGGAAGGAAATGCGCCGACTTCGTAAGACGATCAACTATAACCCATATTGCGTCATGTCCGGATTTCGTTCGCGGTAGTCCTACTATAAAGTCCGTAGCGATATTTTCCCATTTCCATTCTGGAATCTTCAGGGGCTGAATTAATCTGCTTGGTCGTTGATGTTCTGCCTTTACTTTCTGATAAGTATAGCACTTTGCAACCCATTCTGCCACGTCTCGCTTCATATTTGGCCACCAAAAGTTCTTCTTTAAGTCTCGATACATCTTGGTGCTTCCCGGGTGGATTGAAAATTTCGAATTGTGGGCTTCATGGAGGATCTCATTCTTTAATTCAGGTACATGTGGAATCCATATTCTGGATGAAAACCTTAGTATCCCTTGCTCATCCCTTTGAGTATTAATCTCCTCTCCAGATAACTGATTCTTCTCTTTTTCCATTACTTCCTCTTAACACTTCTTTATCTTTTCCACTAGTGTTGGCTGAAAGGTCATTGCACGACAAACTTCCTCGACTTTTCCATAAGCACAAAGTTCCAATTCCAATTTTTTGATTTCTTCAGATAACTCTTTTGATGTTATCATCATATTCAATCTCTCCTTCCTACTCAGAGCATCGGCCACTACGTTTGCCTTTCCAGGATGGTTGTAACAATCCCCAAATCCGGGGTCAAGATTTGGTGTTACTAAACAATCCTTACATAGAATAAAGAAAGAAATAAATAATTAAATAACCCCTTGAATCCGGATCGTTTACAGGTTATGGTATGAAACAAGAATCTAATCTTCTACAACTTACAACTACTAATATACAATTGTAAATACCTCTGAACTAATGCTCGAATCATATTCTTCTAACTTCTTCAATCTCTCGCAGCGGAGATTTCTCGATCTTCTGCTGTCTATCTAAGCTATTCATTTGTATCCTTATCTGTTTCTGGCAGAAATAAGAATTGACAAAGCAAGAGTGAGCCAAAAATGCCCAACAAGTATATAATTTGAGTCTTAAACATTAATTTCAAAGAAAACTTTCAGACAAAATCTCGGAAATATTTTGAAGAGCGAAACACGAAATCATTTAAAGGATATACTTTATCAACTTAAAATCAATTTGATTTGCATTGCTATAAATCACATAGGACATAATGACATTTTTGTCAGAGCTTTTAGAGATCGCATGTTTTCAAAATAGCTTCTGGTATCATTTCATAATTGAGCAATGGATGCAATAACTATTCATAAAACGACGTTCAAGAAATTCCTAACTATTCAGTATCCATCATTATCGACTAAGTTTCCATAGACTTAGCCTGCTAAACCAGCCTGATAAGGACGGGTTGAATAATTAAGAAGATCTCAATTCATTCAAGATCCTAACTATCACTGAGCAATTAATGCTGCAGCAACAATCTGAACCTCGAATATATTTAGAAATATTGTAATTTCCCAAAACTGAGGGCTAAGAAAGAATAACTTTAACCCATAATCACCTTTTATTTCAAGAGGGAATGCCATTAATGGCGAACAACAATAAATTGGACAGAACACTAGAAACCAACATATGCACTATAACCTGCTGATCAGTCAGAATATAGTGCGGATCTATACCCAACTGCATAGACCCAACCAACATTAGGAGTACTCAGGCAACTATGGCCTAAAGGGGTCCGGTCCATCTCCGGCCCATAGGATCCAGCTCATCACTGGTCCTTATATATATATATAGTAACTATCCAGTCCGTAGAGTAATTTGATATCAAATCATTTTGATTTCAACACATCCCAAATTAGGGTTCACAATTAACCCGAACGAATGGGTATTTGCTCAAGAGAGCAATCGAATTATAGGAACAATAATTAAAAGAACTGGCATAATAAGAGTAATTGCAGCGAAATATAAAACAGTTAACTATTCTGGACTTAGAATAGGAGCGAATAAATATTTGCAGTATTTAAGGAGAAAAGTTAGGAATACTTGTAGTATTTAAAAGAAACTCACGAATATTTGCATAAACAGAACTATTTAATCCAGCGATATGTAAAACATTTATATCTTCCGAACTGAGAATAGGGAAAGCACATACTTGCATAATAAGTTTCAAAATAAATATCACTTGAACAATAAGTGATGATAGGGATACTTGCAAAATGAAATTCGAAATAAACGTCACTTGAATGATAAGTGAGGTTAGGGTACTTGCCTCAATTGAGAATCCCTCTGATCTTTAACTAGCTGCCATATCACTCAGTCATGTCGCATCTGTACTACCCTTGACGGCTACTTGACCTTTCTTATTATTTACCTTCTTAGGTTTATCTTTATTCTGAATCCACTCGTTTCAAGTCTACACGCAATCAGGCTTTACCTTCTACAATGTCTATCTGGCTTTGAACGTCTCGCACTATATGCATTTATCACAAATAATACTATTCAATGAACTGACAGTATATAATTGACTAGTCTATACAATTATCCCTATCGTCTACCCGTCCGATAATAATAATATATAAGAATCACATCTCATTCAGATAACATTCAAAAGACATGCTGACTCATTATTTGCATAATACATACACATAGGGCAGTTAATCATATTATCCAGATAACACATAATCACGTGATTCACGTAACCTATAAGTTGAATCGTCAAAAGATAGGTCTCGATATGTTTAGAGTTGAAATTGGGTCAAAAAGAACATTTTATCAATCAATTACCGACTAAGGATGATTCGTGAAACAAACATCCTTTTAATACAAAAGAATTTAGGTCTCGAAAATATTTTTAATAAAAGCAGAATATTTTTCTGAGTCTAGAGGCGTTCGTTTTGTATCAAACGGACGAACGGTTGATTTATTATGAATTTTTGAACATTTTTCGGAATTAAAACGAGTCGTTGGATCAATTTCGGAATAATAAACAGGGTTTGGTTGGCCAATTCTTGCTCCGAAACATTTTTAGAATAATTATCGAGCCTTAAAAATAATTTAGAATAATATTTTAAAGCTCAAAACTATTTTTCGGAATTTTTTAAATCATTTTTTTAAATAATTAAATCTAATTAAATAATTAATTAAAATCAATTAATAATTAAGTAAATCAATTAATCAATTAATTTTCGAATTAATTGACCAACGAAATAAAAATTAACTGAATTAATTAACTAATTAATTCAGATTTATTAAAAATAATTTTTGGAATTAAAATAAATAATTTTTAAAGTTTTAAAATAATTAAAACTATTTTCAAAAATCATTTTATAAAAAGAAATCTTGTTTTTGAAAATATTTAAAACAGAAATCCTAATTCTGAAAGTTTTGTAAACAGAAATCACATTTTTAAAACTTATAGAAAATACAGGGACTGATTTGTAAGGTTGATCAAACTACAGGGGTCAAACTGTAGTTTGACCATCTCCTTCACCAGGTCGCCGGCGTCGCCATTGCCGGCGACACCGAGCTCGCCGGAAAGCTTCAATCGAGGTCAGAACTCGATCAAACTTACAGGAAACCATCTACACCTTTCCAGAAATCTATATATGCAATCAAATCGTCCTAACGATTAACAAAACGGCCGGAAAATCAACGGGAAAAACCCGTCACCGTCGTGGCTTCAGTTTTCCGATCTGCTAAACTATGACTCCTTAAATCAACTAAAAATCATGAATCGATTCCTCTCATCACGTTAAACATACTGATAACCTTCAAATATTCCCAGAATTAACAGAATAGAAATTCCCAAATCGAGCATAAACCCTAAATTTATGAATTTAAAAATTACCAATCCTCAGTTGATTTTGATGCTAAAATCAGATAGAACAGATTGAGGGATTCACATCGGTTACAAATACTTGTGATTTGGTGTTCAATAACACCTCCAAAATTGCCTTTGATTTTCAGAATTCTCCAAGAACACCAAGAACACATATTCAAATAATTTCCAGAAAATTCAAACCTTAATTTCTATATGATATTGAACTCTATTTCTGAAGTATAATATACCAAATCGACCAGAAAAACATGCTCTACAACATGGAAGCATCAAATCACATCAACAACATCAAAAACAAATTTTCATAATTTAATTATCAAATAATTCGAATGTAAATAAATAAATAAGAAAATTACCATGATTTCTGGGCAGAAACTGATGATTGATTCAGAAAGAAGATTTCGAGAGTTTCGTTTTGATATGCTGCACGCCCGAATCGGAGTTCGATAACGCCTTCGTTCGTGTGTTTGATTCTCGGAAACGTATCAGTTTTCTCGGGTTTTTCTCTGTATTTACGGTGTTTTAACTGGTTGCAAATGAATAAACGGAATAAACGAAATAAGAAATAGGCTATTTATATTTATGGAATATTGGATCGTTCAGGATCATTTTGGATCGTTTTGGATCGTTAAATTAGTTACTTAGCCACTAAGTAATTGCAATAACGATCCGATTTGATATCAGTTTTGGATAATTATCCCAACTGGGCTTTTTATAAAATACTTTATACGGAAATAATGTAATAATATCCCGTCTTTTGAAAATACGGGTTTCGTTGGTTCACCGAAATGACTATCATATCGAAAATATTGCGCTGGGCCGCGCACGGGTCAAACCGTAATCCGGATCGAAAAAGTCAAAACACGGAAAATGTCCGGAATTACCAGATTAGGTTAGGAAGGAGTTTTCGGAAGAGTTTCGGGTTATAAAAACGTAAAAATGATTGAAGTCGGCTGATTCCCGGCTTTATAAAATAATTTTGTAATTATTCAGAAAATAATTAATAATTTCATAAATTATTATAAAATCATCTAACACTCCAAAAATTACCAGAAAAATACCTTAATTATCTATATTTTATTCTGAACATATTTGATAGGGATAAATAAATCCTGATTTTATTAATAATGGGCTGCTGGACCCAATAAGAAGATGTATGATATTCAGACCAGAAAGGTTAAGCCTGATGGACCAGATCAGGCCTGATGGAATAAAAAAGGCCCAAAAGCCCTGATTATTAATTAATTTCGTAATTAATTAATAAGGGAAAAATCAGCTGTTGAGAAGAGTCTTGATAAGGATATAAATCTTTATAGATAAGCCTCAAGGGGACCTAAAAGGATAAGGGATCAGTTTCCTACTATCTAGGACTCCAAAGTCCATTCTAACTATGAGACTTGCCCACCAAGTCTCCTATACCAAGTCCAATTCAAGGACCACCAACATCTATATAAGGGGTCTCACCCCCACCAATCAGAACTACGTTTTTTGGCTTGATTCTCTAATTCGCAGAGATACGTAGGCATCTCGTAAAGGCAGATTGAGTCACGAAACACGAGAGCAGCCATTAAAGGCCTTGAGCTCCCGAATCTTTGTATTAAATACAACAAGTAATAACCTTAGCTTTTTATCCATAACATTTGGCGCCGTCTGTGGGAAGTACGCAACAACAACCATGGCGAGAACACGGAGAACAACCAGCACTCTGGAGGAGGGAACACCATCAGGGACAACCCAGGTGATTTCATCAACCGTGGAGGTTCCTCCCCATTCAACTTATGCATCTACTCAGGGGGAAGCCCAGACAGGGGCAACTCATCCTCAGCCACAAGGGACAACTCCCCCGACTGTTCAAGGTACGAATCCTCAAGTTCAACAAATACATATACCTGTGAATTCTCGACCCGTCGGGTATGAATACTCAACTATTGTTACTACTAACCCCCCTTATGGGATGCCCCTTCACCCTGAGGTTGGAGGAAGTGGATATGCTGGGCGAAGCGAAGCACGGGGGCGGTCGCCCCCCTATATACGAGGTTTGGATCCTATCCCTGAGGATCGGGAATTTTCTGGTCCATACACTGAGAGAGACTCCGAATCTTCGGATGACGAAGTGGCCCCGAGAAGGAGGCGTCCTGGAAAAGAGCCAATGCCCGATGGAAGGCAACGCCCCCAAAGCACCCCAGGGGCGAATCCCCAAGAAGTGCAGGAAAAGATCAGGGCTCATGAGGCTGAAATCCAAAGGCTGAGGCGTGATTTGGAGGCTTACCAAGCCACCAGACCCCACATACCTCCTAGGGGGAGAAATCCTCCTCCTATCATAGACCTGGATGGTCCGGTAAGAAGAAGGGCTGCTGTCCCAAGAACTGATCCAAGCAATCTCCTTCCCCTTGGAGATCCTGATGATCCAACTCCACCCTTCACAGAAGAGATAATGAATGCCCATATCTCAAGAAAATTTAAGATGCCCACTATCAAAGCCTATGATGGCACGGGAGACCCCGCTAATCATGTTAGGACATTCTCTAATGCACTGCTGCTGCAACCCGTGAATGATGCTATAAAATGTCGGGCCTTCCCTCAAACCCTGTCGGGTATGGCTCAAAGATGGTACAGTCGCCTACCCCCAAATTCTATTGGATCATTCAGAGAATTAAGTCAGGCTTTTATTAAGCAATTCATCAGTGGAAGAGTCCATGAGAAAAGTTCAGCATCTCTTATGAGTCTTGTGCAGGGAGCTAAAGAATCCTTAAGAGATTACCTAAATCGTTTTACAAAGGAGGCTTTAAAAGTCCCAGACCTTGATGATAAGGTAGCCATGATAGCGCTGCAACAAGGAACTAGGGATGAGTTTTTCAAGATGTCTTTGGCCAAACGACCCCCTGAGAGCATGTTGCAGCTCCAAGAGAGGGCAGGGAAGTATATCAAGGTTGAAGAGAGTATGAGGAAGACCGTAGTAAGTAATGAGCCCACTGGAGGCAAGAAACGAAAAACTGATTTGGAGTACATCGCTAAGGATAAGTATCCTAGAACTGAACAAAACCCTGATTCAACCCCCAAGAAGGGAGGACCTGGGCAAAAGTTCACTGAATACGCTAAGCTGAATGCCCCCAGAAGTCAGATTTTGATGGAGATTGAGAAAGACAGAGATATTCGCTGGCCTAAGCCCTTGAAGGCTGATCCCGCCAAGCTAGATAAGGGCAAGTATTGCAGGTTTCACAAAGATGTTGGTCATGACACCGATGAGTGTAGGCAGTTGAAAGATGAAATTGAGTTTTTGATTCGAAAAGGAAGGCTGAACAAGTATACTGGAGATGGAGGAGACAGAAACAATAATGGAAGGAAGAACTTTGAAGATCGTAGGAGGGACCAAGATGATCAGGGGCGGAATCCCCAACCTAGAGGACCAGTTATAAACACCATTTATGGAGGGCCGAGACCTCGAGGGCCTGTGATAAACACGATCTTTGGAGGTCCAACTGCTGCTGGATTGTCCAAAAATTCCAGAAAGGCATATACTAGAGAAGTTATGCATATTGTTGGAGAAGCCCCGAAGAGGGCCAGGACAGAAGTAACATTGGCTTTTGATGATTCCGATCTAGAGGGTGTGAAGTTTCCCCATGACGACCCGCTGGTCATAACGCCGATAATAGGAAATAGCCCGGTTAAGAGGGTCCTTGTGGATAATGGTGCTTCTGTGGATATCTTGCTCCACGACACCTTTTTAAGGATGGGGTATAACGACTCCCAGTTGACACCAACCGACATGCCGATATATGGATTTGCTGGAGTAGAATGTCCTGTGGAAGGGATAATTAAATTACCAACCACCATAGGTACGGAGCCAAGGCAAGCAACGCAGATGCTGGATTTTGTGGTGGTAAAGGCTAGTTCAACTTATAATGCTATCATGGGGAGAACAGGGATACATGCCTTCAAGGCAGTCCCCTCTTCCTACCATTCAGTCATGAAGTTTCCCACCCGAAACGGGATTGGAGAAGAAAGGGGAGATCAAAAAATGGCTAGAAGCTGTTATGTGGCCTCTTTGAGGGCAGATGGAGTCGGGGGGCAGGTTCTTCCTATTGAAGATATGGATGTTCGAGAAAATGATGAGAATAGAGGAAGGCCAGCAGAAGAATTGGTTTCGGTTCCTTTAGATCCCAAGAATCCTGAGAGGATGACTTTCATTGGAGCTACATTAGAGGAGCCCCTTAGAGGGAAGTTAGTGAAATTTTTGCAAGAAAATAGTGATGTGTTTGCATGGTCAGCAGCTGATATGCCAGGCATAGACCCGGGGTTAATTACCCACAAGTTAAACGTGGATCCAAGCCGGAAGACAGTGAAACAAAAGAAAAGAAATTTTGCCCCGGAAAGACAAGAGGCTATAAAGCAGGAAGTGGAAAAGCTCTTAGAGGCTGGTTTCATTGAGGAGATTCAATTTCCGGAGTGGTTAGCAAACCCTGTCATGGTGAAGAAGGCTAATGGAAAGTGGAGGATGTGTATAGACTTCACCGATCTGAATGATGCATGTCCCAAAGACTGTTTTCCGCTGCCTAGAATTGATACTTTGATTGATGCCACCGCTGGACATGAGATGCTGAGTTTCATGGATGGATTTAGCGGATACAACCAGATCAAAATGCATAAGGATGACATTCCAAAGGTATCATTTATCACTGACTTTGGTGTTTATTGTTATCTTGTTATGGCGTTTGGTCTCAAGAATGCAGGAGCCACCTATCAAAGGTTGGTGAATAAAATTTTTAAGGATCTTATTGGGAAGACTATGGAAGTCTATGTTGATGACATGCTAGTCAAGAGTCTAGTAAAGACTGATCATATAACCCATTTGAGGGAAGCTTTTGAGGTCCTGAGGTACCACAAGATGATGTTGAATCCCACGAAGTGTGCTTTCGGAGTAGGATCTGGAAAATTCTTGGGATTGATGGTCTCAAAGAGGGGAATTGAGGCTAACCCCGATAAAATAAAGGCAATCCTGGACATGGAACCCCCAAAAACTGTCAAGGATGTTCAGAAACTCACAGGAAGGGTTGCTGCGCTAGGACGATTCATCTCCAAGTCAGGAGACAAGTGCTTGTCATTCTTCAAGTCATTAAAGAACATTAAAGACTTTGTATGGAGTGAGGAAAATCAGAAGGCATTTGAAGAGTTAAAGAAGTATATGGGCCAGGCCCCGTTGTTGGCCAAGCCAGTTCTGGGTGAAGTTTTATTCTTGTACTTGGCTGTTTCAGAAAGCGCCTTGAGCGCGGTGTTGGTTAAGGAGGAACTGAAAGTCCAGAAACCCGTATACTATGTCAGCAAAATTTTGCATGGTGCTGAGTTGAATTATTCAGCCATTGAGAAATTCGCTTTAGCCTTGGTGATGGCTTCAAGAAAGCTGCGTCCTTATTTTCAAGCTCACCAAATTGAAGTGCTAACAAATCAGCCACTGAGAAATATCATTCACAGTCCCAAGGCAAGTGGGAGACTAATTAAGTGGGCAATAGAGTTGGGAGAGTTCGATCTCAAGTATAAGCCACGTATGGCCATAAAAGCCCAGGCACTAGCTGACTTCGTGGTGGAATGTACCATACCCAACCAAGAAGTCGGGGGGCAGGAAGATACCACACCTCAAGAAAAGGGAGTCGACAATGGGGACAAGGAGAAAGAATATTGGGTTCTCTATTTTGATGGAGCATCAAAAACAAATTCCAGTGGAGCAGGGTTGGTTTTGCAAAGCCCTGATGGATTCTTAATTGAGTATGCCATGAAGCTAGACTTCCCAACCACAAACAATGAGGCAGAGTATGAAGCCCTGATTGCTGGCCTTGGTCTAGCTGGGACACTTAGAGTCGAAAACTTAAAGGTCCGTGGAGACTCGAAGTTGATCATATCCCAGGTAAAGGGAGAATTTGAAGCAAAGGATGATACGATGGCAAAGTATGTTCGCCTAGTAAGGGCTGTGATGACCCAATTTAATGAATGCCATGTTGAACACATTCCAAGGGAAGAAAATGCTAAAGCAGATGCGCTATCAAAGTTTGCTTCATCTGAGATTGAAAAAAGTTCAGGAAGTGTGTACTTCCGTGTTTTGAAGACACGAAGCATAGATGTTAAACTTGTGGCTCCCGTAGGCCTGGGGACGTCATGGATTGATCCCATCAAGGCTCACATTCAGACCGGTTGGTTGCCAAGCGATACAATTGAGGCACGGAAGTTAACTGTTCGAGCACTAAGGTACTCTTTGATAGATGGGATTCTATATAAAAGATCTTTCGTGGTTCCTTACTTGAGGTGTCTCAGGCCCGATGAGGCACGCTTGGCTCTTGAGGAAGTGCATGAAGGCATTTGTGGGCAACACTTGGGGGGCAGGGCCTTGGCTCATAAGATAACTCGTTTAGGCTTCTATTGGCCAGAAATGATGGCTGATGCCAAAGAATATGTAAAGAAGTGTGATCGTTGTCAGAAGCATGCACCAGTCGCCAGACAACCCCCCGAGATGCTGACCTCTATCAACTCACCTATTCCCTTTGCTATGTGGGGGATGGATATTCTAGGGCCTTTTCCTATGGCCGCAGCACAAAGGAAGTTTCTGATTGTAGCCATTGATTATTTCACTAAGTGGATCGAAGCCAAACCTTTGGCCAAAATCACAACTAAGCAGGTTGCACAATTCCTGTGGGAAAATATTATGTGCCGATATGGAATTCCCCGTATCCTCGTCACTGACAATGGAACGCAATTCAATAATGAGGAATTCAAGAAGTACTGTGAAGAAAATGAAATTGAGTTACGGTTCACTTCTGTCGCTCACCCACAAGCTAATGGGCAAGCAGAAGTTGCAAATCGAATAATTCTGGACGGATTAAAGAAGAGGATCGAGAAGTCAAGAAATAATTGGGTGGATGAGATACTTCCCATATTATGGGCATATAGGACTACCTGTAGAGTCACGACAGGTGCGACCCCTTTCATGTTGGCATATGGGGCAGAAGCAGTAGTTCCCGTGGAGATATCACATTCTTCTCCAAGGATTCAGGCTTTTGATGAGAAAGAAAATGAGGAAGGGCAGAAGCTAGCCCTGGATTTAATCGATGAAGTGCGAGATAAAGCACATGCAAAGATAGTAGAATATCAGAAAAAAGCTTCATTCTACTACAACCTAAGGGTTAAAGAAAGGTTTTTTAAACAAGGCGATCTAGTCTTGAGGAAGATAGAAGCATCTGGTGTAGGACAAAAAGGGAAGCTTGCCCCAAATTGGGAAGGGCCGTACAGAGTCAAGAGTGTTCAAGGTAGAGGAACCTACAAGCTCGAGACTGTGGATGGTTTTGAAGTGCCGAGGACCTGGCACGCACAAAACCTGAAGGTTTACTACGTGTAAGATAGGCGAAGTACGATTCTCACTTGTCATTATGGCAAGTAGGTTTAAAAGCACCTGGAAGCTTTGCTTGCGTAGGATTTTATATTCCAGTAGAATTTACATTGTCAAGTTATTATTGATTAGGGTCGAACCCATGCTATGTAAGGTTTTGAAAAACCAGACTTCATGTTAAAGAGTTTTAAGTTATTTCTATCTAAAGGATGTTTAAACACACATTAAGACTATAATGATAAGAGGCCGAAGGAGCAACATACAAAATTTAATCCCAAAGGGTAACAACTTCTGATAAAAATAAAGTTCATAAAGAAGATATACAAAAAAATTAGGCCTTGGAAGGTTAAGATTCTTCAGAACCACTATCCGACGACTCCTCGGAAGTTTCAGTCGTCTCTTCAGAAGTCTCAGTCGAACCCTCCGAAGTCCCTGTGGAAGTTCCCTCTGCAGGAGATGATGGCTGTTGAGGCACTACTTTTGAAGGTTCTTCCACCCTTGCCTTCTTAGTAGCAGGCTCGAGTTCCTCCTCAGAAGAATCCTCCTCTTCTCCATCCCTGATCATGCCAGCAAGCTTCTCAGTAACGCCTCCAAGCTCTGGAACCCGCACAGGGCAGGGAAAGGGCGACTGCTCAAGGATCTCGGGAAACTCATCCTGGATAGCCTCCACAGCAGCGTCCCAACCCTCCTTGTAGCTGACTGGGTGAAGAAGGGCGTCATGCTCCACCATCAGGTCTTTGAATTCTTGGGTATCCATCCAGCCGTCAAAGGCTTTGTCCTTCTGCGCCTTCAAGATTACGTTTTCAGCCCGGGCCGTCTTCAGGTCAGAAGTGGAAGAAGCCAATTGAGCTTCAAGGGCCTCAATTTTTTGATTGGCCTCCTCCAACTTCTTGTTGGCATCTTCCAGGCCAACCTTCCAAGCCTTAGCTTGGTGAATTGCCCCTTGAAAATGGGCGTTAGCCTGCAAGAGAAATAGCAAAACTTTAGAAAAGAAGCATGAAAAGAAAAGTGTAAAAGGCATAAGTAAAGTGCGTACTGTCGCCAGGGCTTGGGCTCCAAAAAGCTCGTTCCCCTCTAAGTCCTGTTGGAGGACAAAGTCTTGATAGTCCACCGGAGAAATGGAATGTTTGGACCATTCCTTGGACAGGGCTGTGCTGCCCAATATTGAGTCCTTGCCCCGGATCCCCCAGGCAGGTTGAAAATAGGCCCCTGGCCTCTGCTTGGTGCGCAAAACCTGGCTGGGACCTTCCTCATTTGGCTCCATAGCCTGAAGGAGGAACTCAGGGAAGCGATCACCAAGCCTAGGATCTTTGAAAATCTTCCCAGCCCTCTTCATCCTGGTCGTTTCCAGGTCCTTTGGCTTCGTAGCCTCCTCAATCTTCTCAGCCACTGCGACAAGCAAAGTCAGTTGAAAACTAATGGAATAAAAATGCAGGAAATAAAGTAGATGAAGGTAGGAACTTACTTTTCTTATGAACGGGCGAGAGGCCGCGTTCTACCAGGACAGTCTCCCGGATAAGATCCCAAGAATGGGAGGTGCCGTTGTCTTGCGTCAGGAGGTTGAAACCTCTAGCCTCCTCCTCAGACAAAGCTATGTCATTTGGGCTCCCATCCACGGCAATCCCAAAAGAAGATCGAAATAGGGAACCCCAGTCTCCACCCTCCCAAACTATAAACAAAAAATCCTTCTTCCACCCCAAATTGTTGTCAGGGATGGATTTCCCATTCACAATATGGGGGATAGTGGGGCGTTGGTTGATAGAAACCCAACCCGGACTTTTATCGGGGCTGTTCTTGAACTGGAAAATCTTCCTGAAAACAGCAACAGATGTGGGGATGCTGTGCTTGGCGCATTGCGACAGATAGCATAGGATCAACCTCCAGGAATTGGGGGGAAGCTGGCAAGGGCTGATGCCTACATCAGCCAAAAGTAAAGGAATGAATGGATGAAAAGGGAGTCTAATACCTGCCCTTAGAGTATCCCTATAGACGCATAGCGCGTCCTTCTTCCACTGACAGGCCCTGTCAGCCGGACCTGCAAGAACCAGCTTAAAAGGTTCTTTGATTTTGAAGCAGCCGCTCAACTTTTCCAGCTCCTTGGGATCCCGTAAGGCGCTGATATGATCGTGTGCGTCCAGATGCGCATCAGACGGATACTCGTCCCCTCGAGTGTTGATCATGTCGATTAAGGAAGTATACCTCGATCGAATAGGAAAATCATTGGACTTTCTAGCCACGTTCATCTTGGCCAAACGAGTCATTCTTTTGTCAGCCATCTGAAAAAGGTATGAGGCACGTAAATAGGCTGTCTTAAAATGGCACACAATGGAAAAATGAACACAAAAAACAAAGGGAGAAAACTTACCTGAAAAAGCACTCCTGAGAAAGGCTTTGAGCTCCGACTTGCTGTTATTGCTCTGAGAATCTTAGCAGGAGAATGAAGAAGAAAACAAAGAAATGAGGAAGTGAGGAGTAGTGACCTTTCCTCATTCCTTTATATAGGAGGAAAAAGAAGTTGAAGGGACAAAAAGCCCATTAAGAACAAAGGCCCATGAGAAAAAGCCCAGGAAAAAGCATCTTCCAGAATATTCCTAGGAATTCTAGGGCATTCTAAACAGGGTGTAATAAAGCCCAATAAAGAGGCCCAGTAATATTTGATAAAGCCCAATAAAGAGGCCCAGTAATATTTGATAAAGCCCAATAGAGAAATCCAGGCCCAAATCCAATTAGGATTTGGAAAATTCAGTTTTAGCCTTAAAAAATGTAAGGCCCAAATAAAAAGATGTAAGACCAGGATTCAGGTCGAAATCCAGGTCGTGAATCCTGCTCAAAAACTTTCGAGCAGACACCCGAAAAAAACGGAGAAAAAAGACCAGGATTCAGGTCGAAATCCAGGTCGTGAATCCTGCTCAAAAACTTTCGAGCAGACACCCGAAAATAACGGAGAAAAAAGACCAGGATTCAGGTCGAAATCCAGGTCGTGAATCCTGCTCAAAAACTTTCGAGGAGACACCCGAAAATGACGGAGAAAAAAGACCAGGATTCAGGTCGAAATCCAGGTCGTGATCCCTGCTCGAAATTTTTCGACTAGACTCACGAAAAAAGCGGAAAAAATAGAACTGAATTGAGGTCGAAACTTCGACTAGGAATGAGGTCGAATTAGACAAGCATTTTACAGAAATAAGGATTAAAAATCCAGGTCGAATTTCGACTAGGATCCTGGTCGAAATCCAGGTCGTGGATCCTAGTCGAAATTCTTCGACCAGGAATCAAGAAAACCAAAGAATTTTCGACCAGGATCCAGGTCGAAATTTCGACTAGGATCCTGGTCGAAATCCTAGTCGAAGGGCTCAAAATCAGAAGCTAAAAGTGGGGAATTGACGACCTAGATCCAGGTCGAAATTTCGACTAGGATCCTGGTCGAAATCCAGGTCGTGGATCCTAGTCGAAATCCTTCGACCAGGATGACAAGGCTGACCCCTATTTTCGACTAGGATCCAGGTCGAAATTTCGACTAGGATCCTGGTCGAAAAAAGGGCTGGAAATTTGAAAATTCCAGAAAATAAGGAAAAATCCCAGAAAAATTAGGGAAAATTCCAGAAAATAAGGAAAAATCCCAGAAAAATTAGGGAAAATTCCAGAAATAAGGAAAAATCCCAGAAAAACTAGGGAAAATTCCAGAAAATGAGGAAAAATCCCAGAAAAATTAGGGAAAATTCCAGAAAATGAGGAAAAATCCCAGAAAAATTAGGGAAAAATCCAGAAATTAGGGAAAAAATCCCGGAAATAAGGGAAAAATTCCTGGAAATCAAAATAATTCCTGAATAAAAGGAAAAACTCGTTGTAAACGTGTAGGTCGCTCCACACTTTACGCAAGAACGAAACCCTGTAAGGGAATGAATAGACTTAACTTCTGTGAAACCTAATCAATGTTTCCCAAAAGTTGGGGGGCAAATGATAGGGATAAATAAATCCTGATTTTATTAATAATGGGCTGCTGGACCCAATAAGAAGATGTATGATATTCAGACCAGAAAGGTTAAGCCTGATGGACCAGATCAGGCCTGATGGAATAAAAAAGGCCCAAAAGCCCTGATTATTAATTAATTTCGTAATTAATTAATAAGGGAAAAATCAGCTGTTGAGAAGAGTCTTGATAAGGATATAAATCTTTATAGATAAGCCTCAAGGGGACCTAAAAGGATAAGGGATCAGTTTCCTACTATCTAGGACTCCAAAGTCCATTCTAACTATGAGACTTGCCCACCAAGTCTCCTATACCAAGTCCAATTCAAGGACCACCAACATCTATATAAGGGGTCTCACCCCCACCAATCAGAACTACGTTTTTTGGCTTGATTCTCTAATTCGCAGAGATACGTAGGCATCTCGTAAAGGCAGATTGAGTCACGAAACACGAGAGCAGCCATTAAAGGCCTTGAGCTCCCGAATCTTTGTATTAAATACAACAAGTAATAACCTTAGCTTTTTATCCATAACAATATTAAAATTAACATACTCACATTTTATTACATACAAACATTCAAATATTATTATCAAACACCAGATAATTCACCAAAAATTCATATAATATTCACATAATAATCATATATTGATATAAATAATTATACGATATTTCCCAGATGTTACATCCTTCCCCCCTTAAAAGGATTCTGTCCTCAGAATAACGCTAAGGAATAATACCATTATTTTTCAAATATATAACTTTCATTTTCTCAGGTTAATCTCTCAACCTCATAATAATTTTTTTTTTATAACTTTAACGTATAACACCAATCTTTCCTTTATAGCCTCTTGCTAACATCATATTTTATTTATTGCTTGCATAACTCAATTCAACTTTCTATCTCCTATATATATTGGAGCTAACCTACTCCTTCCGAATATCTACAGATAAACGCCTTATGAATACGCTGTATGGGTAACGGTGAAGCCAACTCACTTCTACTTATCATGTCTATTTACTACTTAGGAGGAGCAACATAACACATCTTAATTCTCTTTTTCTTTCTAATTCTAGTAACTCGTGCCTACATGCATTTCCCATTGTTACTCGGTGTTGAATCTCGTCCTCATATGTTTCTTCGTTCAAATAATCTAATTTGTAATCACTTCCTATCACACTGGAGGTAACCGTTCCTGTAATCTTCTTCTTCATTTGTAAATGATACACGGGAACCGGGGCGCATTGGCTTTCTGACGTTAACTATGATATTCCCCAAGTACCTTTCCTATAATTCCTCGGTCTCATTATTTTAATCACAATTTAGCGGTCTTTCACTGACATTAAATCTGTCAGTTACTCACATAACCTGAATCACCCTTCATTTTTATACGTAGGGAACGAAATTACCTTTCTCATCCATATATATTTAAATATCTTATGAACTCGTTATGCCTATAACAAAAGGGTCAGCTCATTCGTAACCGTTCTATCTATCTCATTGTCTTGATGGATTAACTTGAGTTATAGCAATCTGATTTTCTTTCTAATTTTAACAATTTGCGATTATGCACCTTCTATTTTCCTGACTGTTCAACTTTACTTCTCGCGTCTCCTTCTGTTTGGTTAATCTGGCCTATAATTGTTTTTAATCGTATTCGAGAACCTTTAGTTGGTTTCTTGTACTTTCACTCCGTATCCGCCCGATATACTAAACTCATGGCGTTTAATGCTTAGAAATGTTTTGAATATATTAAAACTAACAATTAAAAAGGCAATCTCGACCATCGCATTTAACTCACCATTTTGTAGTATTTTTCAATTTTTTTTTTTTTTTTTTAAACAAATAGATTCATCAAGTGAAATCTTTTACTCTTTAAATAGAATATTAATTTGGAATAGAATGAACCATAACTTCCTATTCCTTTTTATTCATCAAAAAGAGCATATTCTTCTGGATCACACCTTACCCCTGATTACAATAACATCACGTTAATTGAACTAGGCCTTTTAATTTACGTTAACGCCATTACTTTCTCCAAATTTCTTATCACTCTAATTTCGGATCTGGAAATCATGTTAGAGTTTGACTCAATCTAATTGGAATTGATTTCCATTTAACTAACCATTAGTTGGCAAAGTGGATCAATCAACTCCTTTAAATGATCACTTAAACCAAGTGCTGACTAGCTAATTGGAATCAAAGACCAATTACATAAAGTCGGTTTTGGTCATAACAACTTTCTCAAGCACCGAGATTGCAATTATTTGAAGTACTGACGAGAACGATAATATATTTCTTTGTTCTTAACTATAGGATAATTTCTGAAAATTTGGGCAGCACTTCCCCAATACCATTGACTACCAGTCGGATTCAAGCCGACCTCATCAATCAACCAGATCATCCACATTCATATCCACCCACTTTTATTAACCAAAATCATCAATTTTTCCACAATTCACATTTTATCATCTTGATCAGCACCTGTCTGGCATATCATATATCTTTTAAAATAAGACTTAAGGTCTTAAATCAACAAGGATTAACATAACCACTCCCTTTCCAGTTCTTTCAAAATCTTATAAAATTTTATTAGTAAACTTTAAAATTTGTCTCGTTTTTCAAAATTTTATTTCGCGAGTATCTTAACTTATTTCTTATCATTACCCATTGTGTACAGTTACTTTTAAGAATTAAGCTGCGTCATTCCATCTTGAATCTTCACGATAGGTATCTTTCAGCGACGAAGAGATGTTTCACGTCGTAATTGCATGTCTGAGTCATTGTTCAGAATTTCCTTGATTTTTTTTTTTTTTTTGATCGTCGTCCCGATACTCGTTTGCTCCGTTTGACGCACACAACTTTACTTCCTTATTTTATAATTGATCTAATTATTACGGTTCACTAACGATTCGTTCCTTATCAAAATTTTCCAATTCGAAGTGTATCGCATTAACGTAATCTACCGTACTCATGAGATCCTTGTAACACGAACAACTGTCTTACTTGATATCTTTGTCATGTCCACATTTATCGGTGCATACATTTTTCCTCGTTCGCAGATGTCCACCATTCATCGATTTGCAGTCGTATCTATGTTCGTTGTATGGTTCCACGTATCACTCTATTTCATTTCTTTTGAAATCGTCAGAGAACAGACTCTACGCAAGAGGAGAGTTTGTGAATATGATTTTGATTGAAAATTGAATAAGAAATAACAATGTCACAGATAATCGGGAGAACTGGTAAATCAGAAAATTGAAAGAAGAAAAATGAGTGAAAAATGAGACAACCATATTCGTACTTAAGATGGCCAGTCTTTCATACTATATGGCATGCAACACATGATTAGGTGGCGTCCCACCCGACTTTTCGTCATTTCGACAAAACGTCATATCACAGCACTGTTGTCTCAATCAGAAATCAAGGATTCGAAAAGAGAAACAATTCAGAAGGAATACAATAAATTTTCTTTCGTTTTCGCCTCATATAATTTATCAACAGAAGAAACTCAGTCGTATTCACAAATCAAGATAAACATATACTATCGTATTAGAAGAAAGAATATTAGTGTTGATCACCTTCCATGCTTCACCTATATCTGTCTTCAGGATCGTGCGAGTACAGGTTCATGATTCAAGTCACATCATTGCTTCGAAGTGCTATCTGGAAATGCCTTTACATCAAATGCTTCAATAATTTGATCTTAATCGCGTCCTCCCGAAATTTATAATCACGGCTTCAGATTTCATCTATGTCGCGTAAAATACCCATCGATCACGCAATGCCTCAATTTCGTCGATAAAATACGATTCTTCTCTAATCATCTAGAAGATTCTGCCATTTCCTTCAATCATCCTCCGTCCATTCGAATCACGAATCTCGTTAAATTTTAATAATTTCATGAATTGGGGTAAATAATATTTTAATATGTTGATTTAATTATTGATTTTATTAAACAATGTTTACTTTCATTTTTCACAGCAAACCTTAAGCCTTCTCCCTGCTGGTGGGTCTACTTGGTCCTTTGAATTAACAACACTGAGTCTAATTCCATTCTTCTTTTTAGGTCATTTTCTGTTTATAATAACAAGAACATAAGCAGTAATTTGACAACCAATTTGTAAAACTCATTTCATGCAAAAATCTTCTGAAAGTTGATTAAGAAAATCTTTTCTGAAATCTCATTTTAAAGTTTTGGAAATCAAATATTTGGTCGTCATTACTATATACATTACTTGCTATTTTTTTTTTATGGTTTACCAATGACATGTCTAATTAAAATAATGTCCATATAAGGGTCTCTTCACTTTGGTACCTCTTCTATATTTCCTGTCATCGTCCTTGACGTTATGCTCACAACCACTCATGCGATTCGATGTTCTGTCTGTAGATAAAGGCGCATCTTCTTGCTAGTTGTACCTATACCTAGTAAGGTAAATATTGTTCCGTGCGCAGCTTCCGATAAGTGATAAGAATGTTCTTGCAACGGTGGTGCCTTCGAAACGCGCAATGTTGGTTCTTCATCAGCTTCCATCAACTGGTTACCTTCGGCGTGGAGCTCGTCTTACTACCTAATTCTAAGTTAAATCGTACTGAAACTCACGAAGTTCTCACAAGACTCAATCGCATTTTCCTTAAAACCACATGAAAGTAGGGTAACCTACCCAGTCTCCGTCGATCTGTCGATTTCTCATTACTATAGAATCTGAGAACTCAATATACCTATAATGTTGTGATATTCGCCTTACACTTTCTCAGCAATCCTATCTTACCATCTCCTTATTGGATCTGCTAACCCTAATTCGGACTCAACTCAATTTATCCTGAATATGCCTAGGATCTTTCCTATCTTGTACGGTCTATCATTCCTATCTTACTCTCATCTATTCTTATTTCAGTGACCAATAACCTGTAGCTCTGATGCCAACTGTAACAATCCCCAAATCCGGGGTCAAGATTTGGTGTTACTAAACAATCCTTACATAGAATAAAGAAAGAAATAAATAATTAAATAACCCCTTGAATCCGGATCGTTTACAGGTTATGGTATGAAACAAGAATCTAATCTTCTACAACTTACAACTACTAATATACAATTGTAAATACCTCTGAACTAATGCTCGAATCATATTCTTCTAACTTCTTCAATCTCTCGCAGCGGAGATTTCTCGATCTTCTGCTGTCTATCTAAGCTATTCATTTGTATCCTTATCTGTTTCTGGCAGAAATAAGAATTGACAAAGCAAGAGTGAGCCAAAAATGCCCAGCAAGTATATAATTTGAGTCTTAAACATTAATTTCAAAGAAAACTTTCAGACAAAATCTCGGAAATATTTTGAAGAGCGAAACACGAAATCATTTAAAGGATATACTTTATCAACTTAAAATCAATTTGATTTGCATTGCTATAAATCACATAGGACATAATGACATTTTTGTCAGAGCTTTTAGAGATCGCATGTTTTCAAAATAGCTTCTGGTATCATTTCATAATTGAGCAATGGATGCAATAACTATTCATAAAACGACGTTCAAGAAATTCCTAACTATTCAGTATCCATCATTATCGACTAAGTTTCCATAGACTTAGCCTGCTAAACCAGCCTGATAAGGACGGGTTGAATAATTAAGAAGATCTCAATTCATTCAAGATCCTAACTATCACTGAGCAACTAATGCTGCAGCAACAATCTGAACCTCGAATATATTTAGAAACATTGTAATTTCCCAAAACTGAGGGCTAAGAAAGAATAACTTTAACCCATAATCACCTTTTATTTCAAGAGGGAATGCCATTAATGGCGAACAACAATAAATTGGACTGAACACTAGAAACCAACATATGCACTATAACCTGCTGATCAGTCAGAATATAGTGCGGATCTATACCCAACTGCATAGACCCAACCAACATTAGGAGTACTCAGGCAACTATGGCCTAAAGGGGTCCGGTCCATCTCCGGCCCATAGGATCCAGCTCATCACTGGTCCTTATATATATATATATATAGTAACTATCCAGTCCGTAGAGTAATTTGATATCAAATCATTTTGATTTCAACACATCCCAAATTAGGGTTCACAATTAACCCGAACGAATGGGTATTTGCTCAAGAGAGCAATCGAATTATAGGAACAATAATTAAAAGAACTGGCATAATAAGAGTAATTGCAGCGAAATATAAAACAGTTAACTATTCTGGACTTAGAATAGGAGCGAATAAATATTTGCTGTATTTAAGGAGAAAAGTTAGGAATACTTGCAGTATTTAAAAGAAACTCACGAATATTTGCATAAACAGAACTATTTAATCCAGCGATATGTAAAACATTTATATCTTCCGAACTGAGAATAGGGAAAGCACATACTTGCATAATAAGTTTCAAAATAAATATCACTTGAACAATAAGTGATGATAGGGATACTTGCAAAATGAAATTCGAAATAAACGTCACTTGAATGATAAGTGAGGTTAGGGTACTTGCCTCAATTGAGAATCCCTCTGATCTTTAACTAGCTGCCATATCACTCAGTCATGTCGCATCTGTACTACCCTTGACGGCTACTTGACCTTTCTTATTATTTACCTTCTTAGGTTTATCTTTATTCTGAATCCACTCGTTTCAAGTCTACACGCAATCAGGCTTTACCTTCTACAATGTCTATCTGGCTTTGAACGTCTCGCACTATATGCATTTATCATAAATAATACTATTCAATGAACTGACAGTATATAATTGACTAGTCTATACAATTATCCCTATCGTCTACCCGTCCGATAATAATAATATATAAGAATCACATCTCATTCAGATAACATTCAA
Organism: Apium graveolens; assembly: GCF_009905375.1. Taxonomy (NCBI): domain Eukaryota; kingdom Viridiplantae; phylum Streptophyta; class Magnoliopsida; order Apiales; family Apiaceae; genus Apium; species Apium graveolens. Next base: position 85,510,665 of record NC_133654.1, on the reverse strand, counting down.
AAGACATGCTGACTCATTATTTGCATAATACATACACATAGGGCAGTTAATCATATTATCCAGATAACACATAATCACGTAATTCACGTAACCTATAAGTTGAATCGTCAAAAGATAGGTCTCGATATGTTTAGAGTTGAAATTGGGTCAAAAAGAACATTTTATCAATCAATTACCGACTAAGGATGATTCGTGAAACAAACATCCTTTTAATACAAAAGAATTTAGGTCTCGAAAATATTTTTAATAAAAGCAGAATATTTTTCTGAGTCTAGAGGCGTTCGTTTTGTATCAAACGGACGAACGGTTGATTTATTATGAATTTTTGAACATTTTTCGGAATTAAAACGAGTCGTTGGATCAATTTCGGAATAATAAACAGGGTTCGGTTGGCCAATTCTTGCTCCGAAACATTTTTAGAATAATTATCGAGCCTTAAAAATAATTTAGAATAATATTTTAAAGCTCAAAACTATTTTTCGGAATTTTTTAAATCATTTTTTTAAATAATTAAATCTAATTAAATAATTAATTAAAATCAATTAATAATTAAGTAAATCAATTAATCAATTAATTTTCGAATTAATTGACCAACTAAATAAAAATTAACTGAATTAATTAACTAATTAATTCAGATTTATTAAAAATAATTTTTGGAATTAAAATAAATAATTTTTAAAGTTTTAAAATAATTAAAACTATTTTCAAAAATCATTTTATAAAAAGAAATCTTGTTTTTGAAAATATTTAAAACAGAAATCCTAATTCTGAAAGTTTTGTAAACAGAAATCACATTTTTAAAACTTATAGAAAATACAGGGACTGATTTGTAAGGTTGATCAAACTACAGGGGTCAAACTGTAGTTTGACCATCTCCTTCACCAGGTCGCCGGCGTCGCCATTGCCGGCGACACCGAGCTCGCCGGAAAGCTTCAATCGAGGTCAGAACTCGATCAAACTTACAGGAAACCATCTACACCTTTCCAGAAATCTATATATGCAATCAAATCGTCCTAACGATTAACAAAACGGCCGGAAAACCAACGGGAAAAACCCGTCACCGTCGTGGCTTCAGTTTTCCGATCTACTAAACTATGACTCCTTAAATCAACTAAAAATCATGAATCGATTCCTCTCATCACGTTAAACATACTGATAACCTTCAAATATTCCCAGAATTAACAGAATAGAAATTCCCAAATCGAGCATAAACCCTAAATTTATGAATTTAAAAATTACCAATCCTCAGTTGATTTTGATGCTAAAATCAGATAGAACAGATTGAGGGATTCACATCGGTTACAAATACTTGTGATTTGGTGTTCAATAACACCTCCAAAATTGCCTTTGATTTTCAGAATTCTCCAAGAACACCAAGAACACATATTCAAATAATTTCCAGAAAATTCAAACCTTAATTTCTATATGATATTGAACTCTATTTCTGAAGTATAATATACCAAATCGACCAGAAAAACATGCTCTACAACATGGAAGCATCAAATCACATCAACAACATCAAAAACAAATTTTCATAATTTAATTATCAAATAATTCGAATGTAAATAAATAAATAAGAAAATTACCATGATTTCTGGGCAGAAACTGATGATTGATTCAGAAAGAAGATTTCGAGAGTTTCGTTTTGATATGCTGCACGCCCGAATCGGAGTTCGATAACGCCTTCGTTCGTGTGTTTGATTCTCGGAAACGTATCGGTTTTCTCGGGTTTTTCTCTGTATTTACGGTGTTTTAACTGGTTGCAAAAGAATAAACGGAATAAACGAAATAAGAAATAGGCTATTTATATTTATGGAATATTGGATCGTTCAGGATCATTTTGGATCGTTTTGGATCGTTAAATTAGTTACTTAGCCACTAAGTAATTGCAATAACGATCCGATTTGATATCAGTTTTGGATAATTATCCCAACTGGGCTTTTTATAAAATACTTTATACGGAAATAATGTAATAATATCCCGTCTTTTGAAAATACGGGTTTCGTTGGTTCACCGAAATGACTATCATATCGAAAATATTGCGCTGGGCCGCGCACGGGTCAAACCGTAATCCGGATCGAAAAAGTCAAAACACGGAAAATGTCCGGAATTACCAGATTAGGTTAGGAAGGAGTTTTCGGAAGAGTTTCGGGTTATAAAAACGTAAAAATGATTGAAGTCGGCTGATTCCCGGCTTTATAAAATAATTTTGTAATTATTCAGAAAATAATTAATAATTTCATAAATTATTATAAAATCATCTAACACTCCAAAAATTACCAGAAAAATACCTTAATTATCTATATTTTATTCTGAACATATTAAAATTAACAGACTCACATTTTATTACATACAAACATTCAAATATTATTATCAAACACCAGATAATTCACCAAAAATTCATATAATATTCACATAATAATCATATATTGATATAAATAATTATACGATATTTCCCAGATGTTACAATGGTAATTTATCAAACAGTCATAGTCCCTGATCAATTCCAGCCATCTCCTCTGCCTCATATTGAGCTCTTTCTGAGTAAAAATGTACTTTAAACTCTTGTGATCCGTGTAGATTTCACACTTCTCTCCATAGAGGTAATGTCTCCAGATCTTAAGTGCGAACACTATGGCGGCTAGTTCCAAGTCATGCGTCGGGTACTTTAACTCATGCGGCTTCAACTGTCTTGACGCATATGCGATCACTTTACTGTGTTGCATCAACACACAACCCAAACCCTTATGTGAAGTGTCGCAGAATATTACAAAATTCCCTTGATCATCTGGAAGTACCAACACCGGAGCTGTTACCAACTTCCGCTTTAACTCTTGAAAGCTATCTTCACATTCTGCACTCCATTCAAACTTTTGATTCTTTCTGGTTAACTTGGTTAATGGCATGGCAATCTTCGAGAAATCCTTGACGAATCTTCTATAGTATCCAGCCAATCCTAGAAAACTTCGCACTTACGTAGGAGTCTTTGGCCTCTCCCAACTCATAACTGTCTCAATCTTTGCCGGATCCACTTTAACTCCCTCATTTCCAATAACATGCCCCAAAAATTGAACTTCCTTTAACCAAAACTCACATTTGGTGAACTTGGCATACAACTTCTCTTGTCGGAGTATCTCCAAGGCTATCCAGAGGTGCTGCTTATGTTCTTCTTCCGACTTAGAATAAATAAGGATGTCATCAATTAATACCACGACAAATTTGTCCAAATACTTCTTAAATACTCGATTCATCAGATCCATAAATGCGGCCGGAGCGTTGGTCAATCCAAACGGCATTACTAGGAATTCATAATGCCCATATCTGGTCCTGAATGCGGTCTTAGGAATATCTTCTTCTTTGATCTTTAATTGATGGTATCCCGTTCTCAAATCAATCTTCAAAAAGCATTTTGCTCCCTTCAACTGATCAAAAAGGTCATCTATCCTTGGTAGCGGGTAGCGGTTCTTGATCGTCACCTTATTCAACTCCCGGTAATCTATGCATAGACGCATACTCCCATCTTTCTTCTTTACAAACAGAACAGGTGCTCCCCATGGCGACGTACTTGGTCGTATCACTCCTTTATCCAATAATTCTTGTAGCTGGCTCGCCAACTCTTTCATTTCTGCTGGTGCCATCCTATATGGGGCCTTTGAAGCTGGTTCCGTGCCTGGAGCAAGGTTGATCTCAAACTCAATTTGTCGATCTGGTGGTAAGCCTGGTAGTTCGTCGGGAAACACATCGGGGAACTCACTAACTACAGGAATATCTTCCACGCTGGGGCTACCTTTCTCTGAATCCACTACATATGCTAGGAACGACTCACAACCTTTTCTAAGCAACTTCTTAGCCTGAACGATTGTAAGAAATAGTTGCTCTTGCCTCTGCCCCTTAAATACTACCTTCTCTCCACTCTTCGTCTTTAAATACACTCTCTTGGTCTTACAATTAATCTGAGTGCTATTCTCTCCTAACCAATCCATTCCTAAAATTATGTCAAACTCTCCCAGTATCAAGTCGGCTGAAAACTTATATCCCGAAATATCGATTTCACACTTTGGACAAAATTGATTCACAGGAATCTTCTCTTCGTTTGCAATTACCACATTTACTACCTCACTCTTAATCATTTTCTCACATTGAAGCTTATCAACAAAAGATTCTGATATGAAAGATCTTGTTGCTCCCGAATCAATCAATACTTTAGCTTTGACATTATTGAGTAAAAGTGTACCTGCTATCACCTCAGAATTCTGAACAGCATCTTTCATCTTTAGATCAAATGTCCTTGTTGTTGCTTGCGGGGTTGGTGCGGGTGGTGGAGGTAATGCCAATACCTCAGCTGGCACGCTTGCACTGGTACTTGCCACGTTCATCAGAGCTTTGACTGGTCCTGTTGCCTTACACTCCCTAGCCATGTGTCCAGTCTTCCCACACTTGTAGCACGTAATCCTGACTTCGGCATCTTGCACTCATTTTCCAAATGTCCCTTCTGATTGCACCTAAAACAGGTCATGCTCAGCTTATTACATACTCCGGGGTGCCTTCTTCCACAGTGCTTGCATTCCGGTCTCTGGAACCGGTTTTCTCCAACTTGCCCTTGACTTGCCTGGTTGTTCCCTTTTGATTCTTGCCTTTTGTCCAAATTTCCCTTCTTTTGAAAATTTCCGCCCTTCTGGAAACCAATCCTCTTTATATTCCGATCTTGCGAACTTCCGACTTCAGACTTTTCTCCATAAAATGGAACCTTCCTCTTCTTGTTATCCCTCTCTTTCCTTGACTGCATCCCATTATTCTCAATCAGAGCAGCATTCTGTACTACTCCCGCATAAGTTTCAAGCTCAAACATAGCCACCCTATCTCTGATCCAAGGCTCCAATCCTTGCTGAAATTTCTTTGTTTTTTCCTCCTCAGTGCTGGTATACTTTGTCGCAAACCTTGACAACTCAGTGAACTTCTTCTCATACTCCAATACAGTCATGTTCCCTTGCTTCAACTCAAGAAATTTTAGCTCCATCTGATTCTGCATGTACTTAGGGTAATACTTGTCCAGAAATAACTTTTTAAATCTCTCCCAAGAAACCTGCTGAGTGACTTCCATAGCCTTTACTGATTCCCACCAATAGATGACTTCTCCCTTCAAGAAGTAAGTAGCATATGGCTTCTTCTGATCGTCTCCTAACTGTACCAACTCAAAAGCCCTTTCCATCTCCTTGATCCATGTATTAGCTATCACTGGATCAGTGGTATCATGAAATACAGGTGGATTCACATTCTGAAAAGCCTTGAAAGTGACAATTTGTCTAGGTGGTACTGGTGGTTCAGGTGGTTGGTGTGGCTCACGGTTATCTTGGTTTTCAATTCGTTGTTGAAGAGTTAGTTGTTCTTGAGTTATAGCATTGGTTTGCTGTTGCAAGGTTTCCAATAGTCGAAGAATATTTAGGTCTGTGGTGATGGTGGTTGTTGGGTTCTTCTTTTTGGGAGGCATGATTCTGAAATAAGAGTTGTGTCAAAACACATATGAATGATGAAATGATTCGAGGGTATCGCATGGCATTCTCATTTTCATATGGGGTCAAGTTTCCAAATTAAGCAGATATGATGATAAAACATAAAATAACAGTTGAGAGCAAATGGAACAATAGCACATAATTATTGAAATTTTAAAGGTCACAGTACATAGGATTGGGACATAGTCTGATTCTAGGAATAACAGGCTTATTTAAAGGAAAAACGGAAACAACTGGGGATTCCATAGAGTCTGATAGTACAACAACATGAAAGGTAAATGGAAAGAACTAAGTTTCCACTCCATCTGAACGGGGCTTGGTAGTCTTTTCCTCTCGAAGCGTCTTCACAATGCTCTGGAGCTCATCCGCCACCATCTGAATGACATACTGGCTGGTACGGTCCCGGTGCGCTAGCATCTCCTCAAGCTTAGTATTGACGTACTGAACCAAGGTCTCAAGTCTCGTAGTCATCTGCTCCTTGGGCTTCCCTTCGTAGTTTCGACTATCCGGATGTACGTTCTTCAGTCGGTCTATCAGTCGCTCATACTTGCCCTGAAGCATGTCGAACTTGCGCCTCAACTCAGCATACACGGAGAAAGCAATAGTGTCGTCCGACCCAGAGGATTATGTGGAATGCGCCCTTTGCTGACAACCAATAAGAGGAGTATTAATAATAATTTACTTAACCTACTCTCTCGCATAATATCTATAACCTACACACAAATCCTATAACCTATTTGGGCTGTCCAGGGACTCTAAACCGTAGCTCTGATACCAAAACATGTCACACCCCCAACTTAAACAGCAAAATAAATATAGCTATTACAATATTTTAAATGAAGAATATACAACCAACTCCAAGATCTTACAGTTTAGGGTTTGGAACAGCCCAACACTACCAACTATTACATCTGATTACAAATACCGAGTCCTCACACAACTATTATTACTTATTCTACCTGCGCTCGAACATAAGCATCAGCATCACAGGTCTTACGGGCAGTCTGCTTGAATCTAACCATAGCTGCTAGCTGTAATATCAGGGTAAAGCAAGAAGTGAGCCAAATGCTCAACAAGTGCTAACAGTACGACACAAAACATAAATTGAGATATACTTTTAAGAATGATAATGGAAAGACATAACCAAAGGTAACGAGAGATAAAAACTATGTGAGATGGCATCATTTTGCTTGCATCAAAACAATTTTAAAATCATGTCTTAATCAAAATCATTTTATGACGCTACGGATTACAGCCGGTGATCAGCCGCGAAGTAATCCCGAACCTCGCTGGGTTCTAAAACATTAATGGGAATCCCTAGGCAACTTTTAAGCCCAATATAAGTGTGGAAAGGACTCGCGTCTCAGTCCAGATCCACCATTCAAAGAAAACATTTATCCCCCTTTGGGACTGAGAAATCCACATTTTAATCATTTTAAAAATTGATGCCGATTTATGACAAAATCTCTTTTGACTAAACATTTTTATCAAGGGATTATAGATCAACTTGAAACACTGGAAATATGACACTAAATCTCAGGGCCATGATCCACTAGACTTTACTATATTAGGGTAATTGAGAGGTTTCCATAAACAAGAACTTTGACAAGGAAATTGAGCAAGGCTATTGGATAATATGAAAGAGTAATGGCAAACTAGGCTTAAAGCAATGGTTGTAGACAAGGTATAGGTATTAGAACATCAAGAAGATAAGCATCACTGGTTCCAAATAGGATAGAGGTGTTAAAATATAAAGAAAGTGATCATCAGCTCAAGATATAACAGGGTATCAAGCTTTAGGGTAAGGATAGGGTTATTAAACAATCATGAATGAATTTAAGAAATGATTGGCTTTTAGGTATCAAGATAAAGTTTCTATCGAAGTTATTTCAAGAGTTGAATCAAATCATCAGGGTGCAATATCAAGATTTCTCAGGGATCAATAGCATGATAATCAAAAGGATCAATAAAGTATTATAACAAATCTCTATTTTATTATGGCATCCCATTACTTTGGTATACTAGCATGGTATGACTTTTGATCTACTTGCAATAAGTACTTGAGGGTTCATGGCATTTTTATGATTCAAAGATAAACATAAGATATGCTTGATTTAAATATATCAAAATGACTCAGGATAGTTGCATCGATATATATATGAACTGATTTTAGTAAATACGAAGGTCAAGTTGAATCACTTGCCTTGAGATAGGCTAGTCTGGTCTGACTGGTAGGAGCAACTGGAGCTTCACTCGACTTTTATGGCAAGTTTTCCCTCGTCTCGAGATCCTACATAAATAATAATAATCCTCATTATAATATATTCTCACCAACTTAACCTATTTACCACTCGAAATTAAACACGGATGGCACTTAGGCCTATATGCACTTAATTTATATTCACCTTTAAATTATAATTGCACACACATAGCCACATATTCACATATCATATATTAACACCAAATAACACCATATATACCATAATGCAACCCTAGGCTTGGATGATCTCGACTCACAACTTAAGTCACTTGGTCGCTAAACTAGACAAGGTCTTCTAATTTTGGCTTCATAACTCGATGTGCCTTTCCTAAATTATCCAAAACCTATTGACCCTCACTTGTGCCTTTTGCTCTACTGACCTTATACTATCTTACAACTATGGTGGTCGACCTAATACTCACTTCTAAGTGTTCTAAAACTATGTGATAAGTGATAGTGCTCACTGGTGCAAATTTCAGAATGACAACTATGGTTTCTTGAGTACATTAGACACTCTTAAACTACAAGTTTTCCTTCAAAACTTTTACACAATACTCTCCTGACCTAAGGGCATCTCACAAGCTTGATGTGGCTCAAGGGCCTGGCTTCGGCCTTCTTGGGCCTAAGATAAAAGTCCAAGGTTCCCCTGTTTTTCTGGGCAGAAAATGCCCTGACTTGAATTAACTTGTGACACATGGTTCTAGCTCATATCCTATGAACTATGGTTGGAAAGACTTCTCTGACATACCCTCTAACTAAGGCCCAATTGGGCCTAATAAGGGCCTACCCATGACATGGTCAAATCTCCCTATTTCTAAGTTGCAACAAAACTGTCCCCTGCTGGACAGATTTTGTGATTCTACTTGTGCACCTAACCAAATGACATGCAAACCTCCAACCAACTCCAAAAACCTTTTATATACTCCCAATACTAACTTACGGTAGCTTGGGCCTCAAAGTGCACACCAATGACATGGTCAAAACTCACTCTAAACCTCAGGGTGCTATACTGATTTTTCTGCAGAAACTATAACTCTCATTTTCCAAGGTTTTGACTTGACAAACTCAACTAACAACAACTCAATACTTAAACCAAGACTTATACATGGTAATCTACTGAACTAACTCCCTTATTCTCAAAATAAACTTGGGTGAGATCATCCATGCCCAAAAACAACAACATGCAACCAAATATATAACATGCAACTCATGGAAAGCACATAACAAGATTTCGGCTAGGCATAAAGTTTTAAATGCTTGCAAAATCGACTTGCACCTAATACTCATCCTTAATAATCATGAAATATAACTTCTTTTAAGTATTAATAAGAAATTTATCATGGAAACAATCTATTTTAAGAACACATATTTCGAATTTATAGATTTTTAAACATAACTACATGATTTCGAAAAAAGTAGCATGCAAAACATGGTTGATCATCATTTTAATGTCTTAAAACTAACATGCATGGCTAAACATAAATATATAATGAAATTTCAGTAGCATGCAAAGGTTTTAAAGCATGATATCTCCATAAAATACTTAGTTAGCACATATACATAATATATCTCATAGAGAGCTCTTGAATTCACAAGAATCAAGAGTTTCTCTTTGGAGATCACATAAGAACTACACATGCATCCATGGAACTTCAACTTCGAAGTCACAAAACACTTGGAAAGTATATAAGATGAATGTAGGTAAAAGATTTACACTTGGGAAGATGAAGAATGAATTGAAAAATGGAAGGGGGGTGGGGAATTGGCCTTCGGTCGAGAGCAATGTGGGAGGGGGAAAAGGAGAGAAATTTGTGGGGTGTTGGAGTGTGGAATGAGAATGACTTCTCCCACTTTGATTTCTTTGTTTTATGCTATTTGGTTTACAAATGATGAGTGGAAGTGAGAACTTACAAAAATGTCCCTTGGTTAAAGTTAGGTCATTTTGCATGCAAGGCTAATGTAGTAATTTGGTAATAATCAAATGAGTTAGTGGGGTTGGAAAAGTCTTGTTTGCCCTTTGAGAGAATAGAAGGGTGATTTGCATGCATGGTCTCTTATGTAATTTGATAAATATGACAACTAAAATTTATAATGATTTATTTTTATAAAATAAAATACAAGTTCAAAAATTATAAAATTTATATTATAAAATAACTTGGATTTTTAGAGACTTTATAAAATCATTTTCAAAATTTGTGAACAAAATACCTTTTAAAAGAAAATTTTTCCAAAGCTTAGAATATTCCTTATAAATCAAAAATAAAGAAATTAAATAAACTCTTGCTTTGAAAAATCATATACTACACAAAGCAAATTTATAATGCAGAAATTTTCACTCACACTAGCGTACAATCATTGAATATATTTTCATTTGACTTTAATATTATACCAAATCCACAAATAATATTATATAAAATGCCGGTCGTAACACTAAAATCGAACTCTGGTATTTATGCACAACACACGACAGTTGAATTTGTTTTATAGAGCATGCTAGTTTTAATATCCAGTTTATACATGTTTTACATGTTTCTAACAAGTTATGAATTCTGTTCCTATAATTGTTTTCCTTTAAATCATTTTGACTTGTTATTCATATAGTGGTACTGCTGAGCAATCAGAACTTGTGCATAATTTCATAATGAACAAGTTGGGGGAGATTGTAATATATAATTGATGATGTCAAAGATTACTGGAGATAACAATGTCATTGGCATCTATGATTAAAGTATGAAGCAAGTCAAATGGACATCTAATCTGAGTAGAAGATTAATGAACATATATTTTCAGCAATCAGTTAAGTTTGGGGTCAACCCTGAGTAAGTTGTATTGTTATCTAAATTTGTATTTTGTACTTGTAACACTTAAAGTTTGTAAAAATACAAAGGAGAAGACTGCATTCTTTTTCCTAAAACAGTCTCAAGCCTAAGGATTCTATCTGGAAGAAGATCAAGAAGATCATGCCTCAGAAGAATTTTGAAGAAGCTTGGAGTTGAATAAATCTGTTAGGAGAAAAATACTCTAAGTCAAGATCTCTACAAGTCACATATTTAATATTATAGATGTTAGTGTTTGTGCCCTAGCGACAACACTATGATGTTTTAGTTTAAGACATTAGGATTATTAATGTTTATGTTCTATCGATTATTCTCTTTATAATTTATTAATTCTTAATTTACTGCGATATAAATGTTAGATTAATAAATATCCTTGGAATATGATATGCAATTTTATATCTCTAAGTACGTGACTTAGAAATGAGATTACGAGAATAGTATCATTATTCCTAATGGTCCCTAATCGAGTATTATTATTAAGGGACAATAATAATGCATTAAGACTGGTGTGTTTGTTGACTGATGATCACATCTCATTGATCATAGGTATAGTGATACTAAAGTCAAAAACACAAGCAAATGTATATGTACATGGTGATGGAAAGACCCAATGTGAGATTCTACATGTCTGTTATATCATAAGTAATTTTCACAGTGATACTGATGTAATTGTCCTTAGACCTGAAGTCATTATATTTCTATACGAGAATTAATATACATTGATTCCATTAAGAGTTATCCTTGACCATGTAATGATAAAAGTGGACATTGGGTATATTATGAATCGAATGAGAAATATGAATGATCTATATGAGATTTAACCCTCCTACTTTAGGAGTGATATTATTGGCCTCTTGTGTGAGCTAGACTATGAAATGCGTGGCCACGCTCAAAAGTTAATTTGATATGATAGTCTACTCATTGATCAAGGAAACTTGGATTAAACTATGATGAGGATGGCACATTACAGACCTCTAGTTTAATCTATAATATTTAGTTAAAGGGATTATATTACATTGTACATTATTCACAAAAGGTTTAATCGATCACCGATTCAATAATTATTACTTGGGTAGCAATGATGTATTACTAGATGCCGCTCATTGTTTACGATTTTAAATTAAATTTAAAATTCGTTGCCAACATAATTAATAACCTAGAGGGTCACACACTAAGAATGCTTGAAGGATTATTTAATTTAAATTGGATTTAAATTATATCAAAGTAATTTGAATTATTTATAATATTAATTAAGTATCACTTAATTAATTAGATAAATATTGATATTCAAATTTACTACTATTAGTTATAAAATTTATTTGTTAAATAAAAAAGTGAGACTTAATTATAATACAAATAGGAATTTTGAATTAATAATAACTCATAATTAGTTAAGAGTTATAATTCATTTTCTACTCTTTATATAATATCTCTTGGGTGGCTGATTTTTTATGTGAAAAAAAGACTTTTACTAAAACCCTAGCCACCAAGAGAGAAGATGGAGAGAGCAAGAAGAAACGAGTTCGTGCTAGTACACATTCGATCCTTGAGTTCAAGCATTTGTGTAGATACCGATAGAGCATAGATCGGGAGAGCAGGATGCGTGGTGATTGAACAAGTTGTGGATCTCCATTAGTCAACCAATTTGTAAAGATTCTTAAGGTAAACAATCTGATCTACAAATTAAATATATATTTTTCTCATGGATCCTACGGTGGGTTTCGAAAATTCTGATTTTTCACGTTTTTAATTTTTGTTTCCGTTGCGTTTATGTGCTCCAAACCCTTAATGACATCAGAGCTACTTGCGAAAAGTGTTTAATTCGTTTATATGTTTACTGTTTTTATGATCATAACATGTATACATTATTCCATGACTGTCATGTATCCAATTTTGTATGTTTTATATGTTTTTTATGTTTATATATGCGTATGTACGTATATGTTTTGAATATATGATATTCATGACAATTTTATAATCATATGATGATTATATAATCTGTATATATACTGATATATACATGTTTTGTGTTTGTTCTTATTATATGAATCGTATTTGATATGATTCTGAATTAGATGCAGCGGATTGGGTGAAATCTGTGTCTGGTGTCCGATTTTGGCATACAAATACGCTATTTCATGTGGAATCGAGCATCTGAACGTAACAGATAGCTAAAGCTATAGCTAAAGCTATCATCGATTGATCTGTAATGCATTTGACGTCGTTTAGGCCATGTAATCTATGATTTAATGTTATTAGATTTAATTTCGAATTTTCTGATTTTTTCAATATTTGCTTTTGATGATTATATCATGATGGGTATGATATGTTAAGATCAGATTATGTGTTTTAACATGTTATTTTGTGTTAATTGAGCATGGTGGATGGTTATGGATTATGACCTTAGGTTAATGGTTTTGGTTTTTCAAATACGGCTTGCATGTCGTTTAATCTTGTAATTATTACATCTCCAATGTAACTCGAGTTCTTCTTGTAAGTTCATTAGATCGGTTTTCATATTTCATTATTGTAATGTACATGAAGATATGAAGATTTGAAGATCAAGGGTAATCCCACACGGAGGCCATCCAAGGAAGCAATTCAAGAAAGAAGACATGCAATAGTTAGCCTGTATTTATTTTCCACCTTAGATTGACCTAGATCTTTATCATTAGCTTGATAAAGATCACATATGATGAAGCCATAACCAACCACGTTTATTTATTGCACTTTATATATATATGTGCATATGATGAATGTATGTGTAGAGTAGTTTCTAAAGATGCATGCTTAATTAGATTAAGGATGTATGTATTAGATACGACACTCATGCCATGCTTGCTAAACAAGATAAAATCTGTAACGATTCAAGATTTTAAAATAAACAAATGATTATGAGATTCTCTTGTTTATGAAACACAGAATAAAATACAAATTTTCTTTGTTTCTGACATGGGGCGATTTTGTCAAAAGCGAGTTCATTGAACTTGTAAGGTTGTGGGTTTTAAGCGAGACCATTGTGACTCCCTCGCTACCTCGAAATCAAACCATTGACAAATATTGATTTGAAGTATTTTATTCAAGGAAAAATTTGGAATCTCTTTATGATGGGATCATGATCGTTTTAAAATTAACAAAACCCTAAAGTTAATATTAAGTTGATAAGATGCCTTCCAATTAGTCCAATACGTCCACCCCTAGATCGATAAGGAGTGGGTTCGCCAAAGCGAAGTACTCCCATCTATCGTGGGAGATGTGTTGAAGTATATTGATACTTTTTGACTATTAGGTTTGACTTAACTAAGTTACACATTAGGATTGTGAACTTAGAGGCATAGAGTTTGGCGAGATTTATTAGATAAATATGAACAAATATTGTTCCACCAAGCTATTCAAGAGTTATATAGTTGATATAATTGATAAATGTTGTCTACCTAAATAATCATGTTTTAGGAGAAAATCCAAAGCTGACCTAACGCATGGTGAAATATGGATCTTGGCTCACTAGAAAGGATATAGAAGATATTTTTTCCGATTTAATAGTTAGGGCTATTGATTTGATAAAAATAATGGGAGATATATATTGTGAATATATATATGAATAATCACTTGAACATAATTTAATGATCATTTGTAGACTAAGTCATTTTATGCACTTTAATATTGTAGATATCAAATGAAAATAACACAAATAACTTCTCTATGTAATAGTCCTTGAGAAGGACAAGCTAACATGAAATAATTTCCTCGATTGACATGGAAACTTGAGGATTATCCCCGGGTTCAAGGATGTCACTCAAACCCCTCCCTTATTTCTTCTAGCTGAGAATGAAACATGTGCAGAACAAAATGCTTAATAGAAGCAAATTAATTATGCAACTGATATTTCAAGTCTCATGCTTGTAATTATGAGTGTCGAGCTTTAGAAGCAACAAGAGCATAATTATGCTTATGATATGATTGAGCACCTTCAAAAGATATTTTAAGGATAGGCTTGTCAGAAAGATTTGACAATAATAAGGCATCATACTTTTGCATTAATGGGAGAATCATATCCGGTTGGACCACATGTTCTAAAGGTGATAGGCATATGTAACTTGATATTTTGGGTTTCAAGAATGGTCTAGAGACTCAGCTTGATTTGATCAAATCATCTTTGAACAACTTCTATTCTCAGTTTGTTAAGAACAAAAGGAATGAGATAGAAAAAACACTCACTGAGTTGTTAAGCATGTTTAGAACTGCTGAAAATAACACGGTAAAGGCATGAATTACGTCCATATTGATGATGTACACATGGAATGCAAATAGGAAAGGAAAATGGACAGGAAAGATAAAGATTTGATCTTATTCGGTGCCAAACCAAAGTCCAATTCCAAAGGGCTTTTGAAGCCTAATAGTGGTGTTGCTAAAGGAGATGATTGTCATTTCTGTGGAAATAACTGGATGAATGGAAGTCAAATTGTCGAGCTTATATGGAAGATCTAAAGAAGAAGACTTGCATTGGTCAAGCTTCAGGTATAGGGTAAGAATTGGAGCAAAAGTTGTTGCTCTAGTATATGGAACTCGATACCTAATTTTTCCCATAAGGCGAGATTGAGAACTTGATAAATTGTTATTACGTGCATGCTTTAGCGGATACATTAAGTCAATTTCTTCTCAGGACAAGAAAGGTTTTCATTTTAATTAAATAAACAATAGTTGTTTATTCTATTTTAATGATAAGGCTTATAATGTTGCACAAGTAGTTAACAATTTATATGTTCTAAGATGGCTCAAATCAAACATTACCTCTACCATAGTCGTTAAGCCATATTAATGAGAAACGCATTTATGAGTTATATATAGATGGATACTTGGATAAGTTTGAATTTGAATCATACAGAAGATGCGAACTTTGTCCTATTGGCAAATGACTAAAACTTCTTTTACCTGATCATGTGAAAGGGCCACCGAACGATTATGACTTATACATAATGATGTATGTGGTCAAATGCGTATGATGGCAAGGGGATTATACTACTTCATAACATTTATTGATGATTTCAGTAGATATGGATATGTGGTTCTTATGAAGAACAAATCTGATTCTTTTGAAATGTTCAAAGAATATAAGAACGAAGTAGAAAAGAAAACAAGGGAAAAGTATAAAAGTTTTACGATCAGACCATGGAGGAGAATACTTAAACCTCAATTTCAAGAGTTTCTTGAAGGAGTGTGATAGTGTATCATAACTTACTCCTTCTGGAACACCTCAATGGAATAGAGATTCTGAGAGGAGAAATCATACCTTGTTGGACATAGTACGATCGATGATGAGTCATGCGGAACTTCCATTCAGTTTCTAGGGTTATACTCTAGAAATGGTTGCATATACACTTAACCAAGTTCCGACTAAAGCGGTTCAAAATACTCCGTATGAGATATAGAGTGATAAATGTCATAGCATGTCATTTATGAAAATTTGGGGAGGTGAAGCGTTTATAAAATGTTTAGCCTCTGACAAGCTTGGACCAAAATTAGATAGATGTTATTTTGTGAGATACCCAAGTAAGACTAGAGTATAGTTTTTACAATCCTTCCGAGAACAAAGTGTTTGTTGCTCGGGCCGCTGTATTTCTTGAGGGAGAACTACTTTCTAAGAAAATCAGTGGGAGGATAATAAATCTCGATGAAGATCGAGAACCACATGATATCATTGAACCAGAATTGTAATAAGATCAGGATGTACATCATAATGTTGAAAGTAATCATGTTTAGGAAACACAGGTTATTCATAGATCTAGTAGGATTCACCATGAGTCCGGGAGAAATTATGGATTTCTTTTTACTCAAGATGGTGATGTGATGCTTACGGATAAAGATAAGCCTCACACCTACCAAGATGCTATGAACAGTCCAGACTCCGAGAGATGGCTGGAGGCCAAGAAATCCGCGATCAAATCCATGTATCAAAATAAAATATTGACTTTAGTTGATCCACTTGAAGGGGTAAAATCTATAGGGTGCAAGTGGGTTTTCAAGAAGAAAACTGACATGGATGGTAAAGTACAGACCTATAAGACGCGACTAGTGGAAAAAAGTTTCCAATAAATTCATGGTATAGACTATGATGAGACTTTTTCACCGGTTACTATGGTCAAGTCCATCAGGAATTTGTTGGCAATAGTTGCTTACTTTGACTATGAGATTTGGCAAATGGATGTCAAAACTGCTTTCTTATGTGGGAGCCTTGAAGAAGATGTATATATGATACAACGTGAGGGTTTTGTAGATCCAAAGTTTGCTAAGATAGTTTGTAATTGCTTCTATCTATTTATAGATTGAAGCAAGCCTCAAGGAGAATGAATATTCATTTTGATAAAATGGTCAAAGTGTTTGGATTTATTCAAAACGAAGATGAACCATGTGTTTGCAAGAAGGTTAGTGGGAGCCATGTGACATTCCTAGTATTATATGTAGATGACATATAACAAATAAGGAATGGCATACCTTCTCTACAGGTTGTTAAGACTTGGTTGAGATATAGTTTCTCGGTGAAAGACTTAGGCGATGCTACCTATATATTAGGGATCAAGATCTATAGAGGTAGATTGAAGAGATTAATTGACCTAGTCGGAGTACATACTTGATAAATTATTGCATCATTTTATGATGCAAGAGACAAAGAAAGGATATGTTTCGATGTATCATGGGATAGTGTAACAGCCCGCACTTCCGGACTATTAATTCCAAATCACAACTAAAACAAAATACAATTTACTAATACAAAAATCTATTACAAAGGTCACTATTACAAACGCGCAGATAAAAGCGGAGTCCAAAAGTCAATCTACTCCAATACTAAGTCCTTGAACTCCAATGCTATCCAACTCGAACTCCTAGATGAAACCTGAAATATTGAAAGAATTAGCTGGAATCCCAACAAGCAACTATCGTCCAACGACTCAAAATAATATTTTTATTTTTTCAAAAACACACTTTATACATATAACACATTAACAGATCACAAAGAATCACACAATTATTCGATAACAATTAGCATAAGATTTGCACGATATATTCTATAACAATTATCAAAACAAAGTGCACAACATATTTTATAATCCACATCATCAAAATTCTTAATCAATCAATAAATCTTAATAAAAAATTCTTATCTTTATTCCCACAGTCCTAAATCACCCCTTATGCCACACTTTGCCAGTGACCGGCATCTTATACTTTATGTCACACTTCCCAAGTGATCGGGTTCTAATTCTTATTCGAAGGGGGGCTAGTTTATGTCCCTCGTCAAGTGAAACCGAAGCTTGACAAGGTATCAATGTGTTCCGGAACGTGCGCAAACTAGTTCTAAGTTCTAAGTATCACACTGTCCAGTGATCGGAATCTTATTCTTATACATGATTAAGACTGGGGATTTCCGAAAATTTGTTATCTTATTAATCACATATATGTATCACACTTATAATAACTAAATAAATATCCGTGAACATCTAACCAAACATAATAAGGCACGTTACATAATGCATACGGAGCAATAAAGATTCACTTACATACTCAAACAGATAATTCATGTTTCAAAATATATGGAATAACGAATAGTCAGTTACAGAACACGTAAGCAAACAAATAATACAGAGCAACGGAAAGTTACTTGCCTCAATCACGAAAATATATAATTCATATTAGAGCACACATACAATCCTTAGCAACCCATCAAATATGGCACGTCTAGAATCTCGATCTTCTCTGCGATTCTAATTCAGATCAGATCCTTGTTTATCCTTGTTGACCCTCTAAACGACGTTATCTTAAAAAACACAAAACACAAAAGTTGTAGATAACGAAAAGACCATTCCAAAAAGTGAAGAATCAACGAATTCTGACTCACGATGAATTTACTAGGAATTTTACAAGACTACTGATTTATGAAGAAAAACCCCTACGAATTTTTAATAATTAAAACGAGGAGGACGGATAGGATCTATTTATAACGATACAAAACCCTATATCTTAAACTATAAGTTATCCGAATTAGAATCTGGTCCAAATTTTAGGCCCAATAGTCTAACCCAATTTTAAATCCTAGTCCTTATCTAATTTTAATCCTTTTTATTATATTATTCTTTTATCAATCTAATTTTAAAAATTACAAGATATTACATACTACCCTCCTTAAAAAGAATTTGGTCCCCAAATTCACAACAATCCTATACTTCTACTCCCCCTAATCTCCTATTGGTCAAACTTAAACTATGGTCCACAGGAACGCATCCTAGGGAATGTACTAGTCTCATACCTAATACACTCTGAAAGACAGCCTGCTCTTGATACCAACTATAACAGCCCGCACTTCCGGACTATTAATTCCAAATCAAAACTAAAACAAAATACAATTTACTAATACCAAAATCTATTACAAAGGTCACTATTACAAACGCGCAGCTAAAAGCGGAGCCCAAAAGTCAATCTACTCCAATACTAAGTCCTTGAACTCCAATGCTATCCAACTCGAACTCCTAGATGAAACCTGAAATATTAAAAGAATTAGCTGTGAAGCCCAACAAGCAACTATCGTCCAACGACTCAAAATAATATTTTTATTTTTTCAAAAACACACTTTATACATATAACACATTAACGGATCACATAGAATTACACAAATATTCAATAACAATTAGTATAAGATTCGCACGATATATTCTACAACAATTATCAAAACAAAGTGCACAACATATTTTATAATCAACATCATCAAAATTATTAATCAATCAATAAATCTTAATAACAAATTCTTATCTTTAGTCCCACAGTCCTAAATCACACCTTATGCCACACTTTGCCGGTGACCGGCATCTTATACTTTATGTCACACTTCCCAAGTGATCGAGTTCTAATTCTTATAAGAAGGGGGGCTAGTTTATATCCCTCGTCAAGTGAAACCGAAGCTTGACAAGGTATCGATGTGTTCCGGAAAGTGCGCAACCAGTGATCGGAATCTCATTCTTATACATGATTAAGACTGGGGATTTCCGAAATTTTTTATCTTATTAATCACATATATGTATCACACTTATAATAACTAAACAAATATCCGTGAACATCTAACCAAATATAATAAGGCACGTTACACAATGCATACGGAGCAATAAAGATTCACTTACATACTCAAACAAATAATTCATGTTTCAAAATATACGGAATAACGAATAGTAACTTACAGAACACGTCAGCAAACAAATAATACAGAGCAACGGAAAGTTACTTGCCTCAATCACGAAAATATATAATTCATATTAGAGCACACATATAATCCTTAGCAACCCATCAAATATGGCACGTCTAAAATCTCGATCTTCTCTGCCATTCCAATTCAGATCAGATCCTTGTTTATCCTTTTTGACCCTCTAAACGACGTTATCTTGAAAAACACAAAACACGAAAGTTGTAGAGAACGAAAAGACAATTCCAAAAAGTCAAGAATCAATGAATTCCGAATGACGATGAATTTACTACGAATTTTACAAGACTGCTGATTTATGAAGAAAAACCCCTACGAATTTTTAATTATTAAAACAAGGAGGACGGATAGGATCTATTTATAACAATACAAAACCCTATATCTTAACCTATAAGTTATCCGTATTAGAATCTGATCCAAATTTTAGGCCCAGTAGTCTAACCCAAATTTAAATCCTAGTCCTTATCTAATTTTAAACCTTTTTATTCTATTATTCTTTTATCAATCTAATTTTAAAAATTACAGGATATTACATACTACCCTCCTTAAAAAGAATTTGGTCCCCAAATTCACCCCCCTAATCTCCTATTGGTCAAACTTAAATTATGGTCCACAGGAACACATCCTAGGGAATGTACTAGTCCCATACCTAATACACTCCGAAAGACAGCCTGCTCTTGATATCAAGTGTAACAGCCCGCACTTCCGGACTATTAATTCCAAATCAAAATTAAAATAAAAAACAATTTACTAATACGAAAATCTATTACAAAGGTCACTATTACAAACGCGCAGCTAAAAGCGGAGTCCAAAAGTCAATCTACTCCAATACTAAGTCCTTGAACTCCAATGCTATCCAACTCGAACTCCTAGATGAAACCTGAAATATTAAAAGAACTAGCTGCGAAGCCCAACAAGCAACTAT
Source organism: Apium graveolens (assembly GCF_009905375.1). NCBI lineage: Eukaryota > Viridiplantae > Streptophyta > Magnoliopsida > Apiales > Apiaceae > Apium > Apium graveolens. The sequence continues at coordinate 85,489,889 of NC_133654.1, read as the reverse complement.
CGTCCAACGACTCAAAATAATATTTTTATTTTTTCAAAAACACACTTTATACATATAACACATTAACGGATCACATAAAATCACACAAATATTCGATAACAATTAGTATAAGATTCGCACGATATATTCTACAACAATTATCAAAACAAAGTGCACAACATATTTTATAATCCACATCATCAAAATTCTTAATCAATCAATAAATCTTAATAACAAATTCTTATCTTTAGTCCCACAGTCCTAAATCACACCTTATGCCACACTTTGCCAGTGACCGGCATCTTATACTTTATGTCACACTTCCCAAGTGACCGGGTTCTAATTCTTATTTGAAGGGGGGCTAGTTTACGTCCCTCGTCAAGTGAAAACGAAGCTTGACAAGGTATCGATGTGTTCCGGAATGTGCGCAACCAGTGATCAGAATCTTATTCTTATACATGATTAAGACTGGGGATTTCCGAAAATTTGTTATCTTATTAACCACATATATGTATCACACTTATAATAACTAAACAAATATCCATGAGCATCTAACGAAACATAATAAGGCACGTTACACAATGCATACGTAGCAATAAAGATTCACTTACATACTCAAACAGATAATTCATATTTCAAAATATACGGAATAACGAATAGTCACTTACAGAACACGTAAGCAAACAAATAATACAGAGCAATGGAAAGTTACTTGCCTCAATCACAAAAATATATAATTCATATTAGAGCACACATACAATCCTTAGCAACCCATCAAATATGGCACGTCTAAAATCTCGATCTTCTCTGCGATTCCAATTCAGATTAGATCCTTGTTTATCCTTTTTGACCCTCTAAACGATGTTATCTTGGAAAACACAAAACACGAAAGTTGTAGAGAACGAAAAGACCTTTCCAAAAAGTCAAGAATCAGCGAATTCCGACTGACGATGAATTTACTACGAATTTTACAAGACTGCTGGTTTATGAAGAAAAATCCCTACGAATTTTTAATAATTAAAACGAGGAGGACGGATAGGATCTATTTATAACGATACAAAACCCTATATCTTAACCTACAAGTTATCCATATTAGAATTTGATCCAAATTTTAGGCCCAATAGTGTAACCCAATTTTAAATCCTAGTCCTTATCTAATTTTAATACTTTTTATTCTATTATTCTTTTATCAATCTAATTTTAAAAATTACAGGATATTACCGATAGTGATCTCAAAAGATAATTTCCCCCTAAATCATTAGATGATAAGGGCCGGTTTTTGGATCTATAATGTATACAATGATATGTACTTATCCTGATATTTTGTATGCTTTGAGCATGACAAACAGATACCAGTCTAATCCAGGTGCGAGTCACTGGATAGTTGTCAATAATATTCTTAAGTACTTAAATATGACTAAAGATTTATTTTTTGTGTAAGGAAAAGATAGGGAACTAGTTGTAAAGGGTTACACTAATACTAGTTTGTAAACCTAATTTATGGATAGACACGGATAATTATGTGTCTATGCATGGTTTGTGTTTTGTCTAAATATAATTGATGTTAGCGTGAATACTTCACAATAAGAACATTGATGTTTCTATGGAAGCCGAATATATTGATATTTTTTTTGGAAACAGCCATAGAGACTGTTTAGGCATGTCCTTAGGCAATATCGCCTTATTAATGAGATTATTTATAAAGGAGATATAAATATAAACAGCCATGTATAGTGTTGCAGACCCAATGACTAAGGTTTTGTCACAGCAGAATTATGATGGTCATACTAGTTCCATGAGTATTAGATACATGGGTGATTGACTCTAGTGCAAGTGGGAGATTGTTAGTGTTTGTGCCCTAGAGACAACACTATGATGTTTTAGTTTAAGACATTAGGATTATTAATATTTATGTTATATCGATTATTCTCTTTATAATTTATTAATTCTTAATTTACTGCGATATAAATGTTAGATTAATAAATGTCCTTGGAATATGATATGCAATTCTATATCTCTAAGTACGTGACTTAGAAATGAGATTATGAGAATAGTATCAATATTCCTAAAGGTCCCTAGTCGAGTATTATTATTAAGGGACAATAATAATGCATTACGACTGGTGTGTTTGTTGACTGATGATCATATCTCATTGATCATATGTATAGTGATACTAAAGTCAAAAACACGGGCAAATGTATATGTACATGGTGCTGGACAGACACAATGTGAGATTCTACATGTCTATTGTGTCATAAGTAATTCTCACAGTGATACTGATGTTGTTAGATATATTTGATAATGTCATGGCTAATATGTTTTATGTTTAGATTTCAGATCTTATTTGAACAGAACAAATCAGTACTTAACTGATCAGTACTTATACTGGACGTCAGAACTTAAGGGATATCAGTACTTATGTTATCAGGAGATAAGCATCAGGAGATAGATATCAGAACTTAAGTGCTGAAGGACGATCAGATAAGGACAGTAGCTGATTAAAGTTAAGAAGATCAAGATAAACATAAGAAGAGATATGCATGAAGAAGGAATTCCGTAAAGAATGGAATACTTGGAAGGAAAGATATCTGATTGATATATATTAGGAAGCAGAATTATATTCCATATCAATTAGCGATTATCTTGTAACTGTGTAATATATAAACACAGACATAGGGTTTACACTAAAAGTGTTATCATTATCGAGAATATTATTTACTGTAACCCTAGCAGCTCTCGTGATATTTTGTTCATCACTGAGAGATAACAGTTCCAGATTGTAACAGAGTTTATTATTTCAATAAAGTTTGTTTTCTGTTACATAAGTTCTTGAAGTTTGATTTGATTGTAATAAACACTGTATTCACCCCCTCTACAGTGAAAGTGTGACCTAACAAGTGGTATCAGAGCCTTCTGTTAACACACATACAGTTAAAGATCCAAACACAATCATGTCTGACACAGAAACTCCAACTAAGCCTACCAAAACTGAGGAATCATCAAAGACATCAACTCAGAGTCGATATGAGACTATCAGAGTTCCCATATTGAGACCATCTGAATATCCCATATGGAAGGTAAGGATGACCATGTTTCTGGAAGCAACAGATCCAGAATACCTTGATAGAATCAAGGAAGGGCCTCACAAACCTACCAAGCTCGCTGTTGTAGTTGCAGGTGAAGCAGCAAAGACCGTACCAAAGGAAAAGAGTGATTACACTGCTGAAGATATAGCATCTATTGCTAAGGATGCCAAGGTACGACACTTATTGCATAGTGCCATTGATAATGTAATGTCAAACAGGGTAATCAACTGCAAGACTGCTAAGGAGATATGGGATGCACTGGAGACAAGGTGTCAAGGAACTGAAACAGTTAAGAAGAACAGGAAGACAATACTCACTCAAGAGTATGAACACTTTGACTCTAGGACTAATGAGTCATTGACTGATGTATATGATAGATTTGTCAAACTCTTGAATGACTTGTCATTGGTAAATAAGGAGTATGATCTTGAAGATACAAACCTTAAATTCCTGTTAGCTCTTCCTGAATGTTGGGATTTGAAGGCAACAACAATAAGAGACAACTACAATCTTGATGAAACAACTCTTGATGAAATCTATGGAATGCTCAAGACTCATGAACTTGAGATGGAACAAAGAAGCAAGAGGAAATGAGGAAAGTCAAGGACAGTTGCTCTCAAGGCTGAAGAGGAATCCCCCAAACCACCTTCCTCAAAGAAAGACAAGGGTAAAGCTCTTATCATAAAGTCTGATACTGAGTCATCAAGTTCTGAGAGTGATGATGACTTAGATTCTGAAAGCTTGCCTGAAACTGATGCTGATGAGGAGATGATGAAGCTGTGTGCTCTTATGGTGAAAGGAATCACAAAGATTGCATACAGGAAGTTCAGGAAGGGAAAGAAGTTTTCCAGGAAAGGCATAAGTTCTGATAAGAAGAATTTCAGAAGATCTGAAGGAAGAGGAGGAAAGTCTGACAGAGGAGATTACGCTAATGTTAAATGTTCAATTGTGGTGAGAAAGGCCACATATCTCCTGATTGCAAGAAGACCAAGAGTGACAAAGGCAAAGCTCTTGTCACAAAGCATAAAAGCTGGACAGACACCTCAGACTCTTAAAGTGAGGAGAACTATGCATTGATGGCAAATGCTGATAAATCAAGTTCTGAGAGCAGTTCTGAAGCTGCTGAAACAAAGGTACCTCAGACTACTTATGCTTTTCATACTGATGATATTAATGAGTTGAGAAGATATCTTAAAACCATGTTTGTTAGTTATAGAGATCAAACTTTAACATGTGAAAGATTAACTTCTGAAAATCTTGCTTTTAGGAAAAGAAATGATTTCTTAGAAAAAGAGTTAGTCATGTTCCATCAAACTCAGAAGGATAGAGATGATGCTTTTTATGTTAGGGATGAAGTGCTAAAAATGAATGAATCTCTAAAAACTGAGTTAGAAAAGGAGAGAGAGATTATCAGAACTTGGACTAACTCTGGCAAAACAACTCAAAATTTGCTAAGCAGTGGAAACTGGAAAGAGGGCTTAGGTTATGGAGAAAATAAAAATGAAAAAGGAACTGTAGAAATTAAGCCTGTTGATAAGCAAAAGCCGAAGTTAAAACCTGTTAAGTTTGTAACTGAAAAATCTGAAAATGAGAAATCAGAAGTTAAAAAGGAATTAGCTTCTGACAAACTAAAACAGGAAAAGACAGCTGAAGTTAACATAGGCTTAATGATAAAGAAGCAGCTTAAGCATAAGCTGAAAGATGTTAAGAATGCAAACAAGGTAAAATCACCTAGGAAAAACAGGAATGGAAAGGAAGGTGTGAATAAAAGCAATAACTATAAATATGTTCCTGATGCTCCTAGGAAAGTGTGTCATAACTGTGGAAGTTCTAACCATCTGGCTTCTTTTTGCAGGAAGAATAAGAATATTAACTCCTTATCTTCAAAATCAGGAGTTAAGAGTCAGTCTGTTAGATACAAACCACAAAATCCTTGTTTTCATTATGGTAGTTTATGGCATTCCATTTATACTTGTAAGGAATATCATAGTTTGTACTATGATTATTATCAAATAAAACCTTCTTTAAAGAAAGTTTCTCTTGTTCCTTCTAGTGTAAGTTATGATTCAAAGTCTGGTAGTATAAGTTCTGATAAGAAAACTGTTAACATAAAATCTGATGCTAAATCCGCTGCAAATGTTAACAAACCTAAAAAGGCCAAAGGATCCAAGCAAGTCTGGGTCCTTAAAACTAATAATTAGTGGTCTTTTTGATTGCAGGGCAACAGGAAAAATATTTTAGTTCTGGACAGTGGATGTTCAGGACATATGACTGGAAATAAGGCCCTGCTATCAGACTTTGTGGAGAAAGCTGGCCCAAGTGTTTCTTATGGAGATGGCAACATTGGAAAAACTTTGGGATATGGCAATATCAATCTTGGGAATGTCATCATTAAAGATGTAGCTCTGGTCTCAGGACTTAAACACAACTTACTGAGTATAAGTCAAATCTGTGACAGAGGTTATCATGTTGATTTCTTTGCAGAACATTGTGAAATAGTTAGTAAATCTAAAGAAAAAATTGTTCTGAAGGGATTCAGGCGTGGTAACATTTATGAAGCTAAGCTTTCAACAAGTTCTGATGGTTCTGCAATCTGTTTAGTGAGTAGAGCCTCAACTGAAGAAAGCTGGAATTGGCACAAGAAACTCTCTCATTTAAACTTCAACAAGATAAATGAACTGATCAAGAAAGATCTTGTGAGAGGACTGCCAAAATCAGTGTTTGTTCCTGATGGTCTTTGTGACTCATGTCAGAAGGCCAAACAAAGAAAATCTTCGTTCAAGAGCAAGACTGAATCATCAATTCTTGAGCCTTATTATCTACTTCATGTTGATCTATTTGGTCCAGTGAATGTCATGTCTATTGCAAAGAAGAAATATGCGTTGGTCATAGTAGATGAGTTCACCAGATACACATGGGTGTATTTCTTGCACACAAAAAGTGAAACTGCATCTATCCTGATTGATCATGTCAAACATCTGGATAAATTGATCAAAGATTCTGTGAAAATTTTGAGGAGTGATAATGGCACTGAATTCAAGAATCTGATAATGGAAGAGTTCTGCAAAAATCATGGAATAAAGCAGGAATTTTCTGCTCCTGGAACTCCACAGCAAAATGGAGTTATTGAAAGGAAGAATAGAACTCTCATTGAAGCTGCACGAACAATGCTTGAAGAAGCAAAGCTTCCAACCTATTTCTGGGCTGAAGCTGTGCAGACTGCTTGTTTTACTCAAAATGCAACACTCATTAACAAGCATGGAAAAACACCATATGAGATGGTGAAGAACAAGAAGCCAAATCTCAAATACTTTCATGTATTTGGATGTAAGTGTTTTGTTCTCAAGACTCATCCTGAACAGCTATCCAAGTTTGATCTAAAAGCTGATGAGGGAATCTTTGTTGGATATCCACTTTCTACAAAAGCCTTCAGAGTCTATAATTTGAGAACAAAAGTGGTCATGGAATCTATCAATGTCTCTTTTGATGACAAGAAGATCACTGGACTTGAAGATTGCATTGATCATGATCAGCTGAGATTTGAAAATGAAGATTCATATTCTGATACCTCAAGTCCTGACAGTCTAAGTCCTGATACTGTAAATTCTGATGGATTAAACTCTGATGTTATTGAAATTGTGGTGACTACGTCAAAGGAAGATGCACCAATGCAGGGGGAGCATACTCAAGATATTATCACATCTCAAGAAGCATCAGAACATACATCTGGCTCTTCAAATTCTGATTCGTCAAGTTCTGATAAGCCAAGTACTGACAGTACTGAAAATCTAAATGCTGAAGGATCCAACTCAGAGAGCATAGTTTCAGGGGGAGCATCAGAAAATGAAACCGAAGACAGCATGAATCATGGGGGAGCATCCAGTTCTAGAGAAAATCTTCCATCTGCAAGGAAGTGGACAAAATCACATACACCTGATTTGATAATTGGAAATCCTGAGGCAGGTGTCAGAACTAGAACAGGTACTTTGAATGAATGTCTTTACAATTCTTTTCTCTCTCAGTCTGAGCCAAAGAAAGTGGAAGAAGCTCTTCAAGATGCTGATTGGGTGCAAGCAATGCAGGAAGAGTTGAATGAATTTGAAAGAAACAAAGTCTGGACCTTAATGCCAAGACCTAAGAATAGATCGGTTGTTGGTACAAAGTGGGTATTCAGAAACAACACTGACAGTGATGGCATAATTGTAAGGAACAAGGCAAGGCTGGTTGCAAAAGGATATTCTCAACAGGAGGGAATTGACTATGATGAAACATTTGCGCCAGTTGCTAGGTTAGAAGCCATAAGGATATTCATGGCTTATGCTGCTCACAAAAAGTTTACTGTCTTTCAAATGGATGTGAAAAGTGCTTTTCTCAATGGAGAATTGGAAGAGGAAGTATATGTTGAACAACCTCCAGGCTTTGTAGATTCCAAACATCCAGATTATGTCTACAGGCTTGATAAAGCACTTTATGGACTTAAGCAAGCTCCTAGAGCATGGTATGAGACTTTAGCTCAGTTTCTTCTGGAAAGTGGATTCAACAGAGGAACTATTGACAAAACACTGTTCTATCTCAACCATGGCACGGACTTACTTTTGATCCAGATTTATGTTGATGATATTATTTTTGGGTCTCCAAATGACAAACTTTGCAAAAAGTTTGCCAAACTAATGCAGTCAAGATATCAGATGAATATGATGGGAGAACTTAGTTATTTTCTGGGCCTTCAAGTCAAGCAGAGTGAAGAAGGAACTTTTATTTGTCAATCTAAGTACACCAGAAACTTGCTGAAGAATTTTGGAATGCAAGACTGTTCAAGTGCATCCACTCCCATGGCCACTGCAACAAAACTGGATAAGGATACTGGTAATTCAGTAGATATTACTGATTACAGAGGTATGATTGGCTCACTTCTCTATCTAACTGCTAGTAGACCAGATATCATGTTTGCTACCTGTCTTTGTGCAAGATTTCAAGCAGATCCAAGAGAACCTCATTAACAGCTGTAAAAAGAATCTTTAAGTATCTTAAAGGAACATCTGATCTAGGATTATGGTATCCTAGAGAATCAGATTTTAAATTAATAGGTTACTCAGATGCAGATTTTGCAGGTTGCAAAATTGACAGGAAAAGCACAAGTGGTAGCTGCCAATTTCTTGGAGGCAGGTTGGTTTCTTGGTATAGCAAGAAACAAAAGTCAATTTCCACATCAACTGCAGAAGCAGAGTATATTGCTGCAGGAAGCTGCTGTGCACAGATTCTTTGGATGAAGAATCAGTTACTGGATTATGGGTTAACATATTTCAAAATCCCTATTTACTGTGATAATCAAAGTGCTATTGCTATGACAGGTAATCCAGTTCAACACTCTATGACAAAGCACATCAGCATCAGGTACCATTTCATCAGGGAACATGTGGATGAAGGTACAGTGGAATTGCATTTTGTTCCCACAGATCAACAAGTAGCAGATATCTTCACAAAACCACTGTGTGAAGCTACCTTTACAAAATTGGTAAATGAACTTGGAATGATTTCAGGTTCTTTCTCTAAATCTGCTTAAACTTGTTCTATGTTATCAGACTTTATGATCAGTATTTACAGAATTAATCTCTTTGTATATTCTGTGCATTAATTGATAAATGTTTTTAAGTACTGACTGTTGTCTGATACATATCTCTTAACTCTATAAGTGATATATCTGTTTAAGTAATCATTCCATCCTATGAGGATAATTGTGCTAGATACTGACCTACTAGTCTTCAATAAACAAATGATCCCATGAAAGAAGTAATTATTTCTGTGGAAATCTTATGACACAAGCAAATTCTGATACTTGAGCTTAGTTTAGTTTACTTTGTTCATCTTATTACTAAGTCCCAAATTAGAATAATGCTACTCATCTGTTTAAGTTCTGATTCTAGTAAAACTGCTGAATGTTCTAAGTGCTGATAAACCTCACTTATCAAAAGAAGAAGAACAAGGTCTTCATTCCAACACTCATGCAGAGCTACACAAGATTCAGGAGAACTTTATCAAACAGGAACAAGTTTGGAAAATTGATAAGAAAAAGTTCTTCCAACCTACCATTGACAGGGGTTGCTTATATTGAGAAAACTCTAGAGAAGCAACAAGCTCAGAATTGATCAAATTCTGACAAATCAAGCTTCTCAGCAATCGCAACTTACTGAAATCCAGACCTCAGTGGAACTACTTATCTCTCTTTTATTACCTGCTGATGCCAAAAAGGGGGAGAAGGTAATTAAGTCCAAATGCAAAACCAACAAGTCACTGCAAGGAAAGGATGATGGAAAAGATGACCAAGGAAACTCTGGAATGGGTAGTGGTCATAGTCAAGGTAGAAGGTTTACATCAAGACAAGCTAGTCACAGAACAAGTTCTGATACTGGGAAAGAATAAGTTCTGCTGCTGGTAAAAGGATAAGTTCTGATGAACTTCTAGATCTTGATGAGGAAATGTCAGACAGTTATTCTTCAAGAAAATCCAGGGATGGACTTGGAAAGTTTAAAGGAAGAAGAAGCCAGACTTAAATCAGAGAAAGTCACATCTAAATCTGAAGCTTCTGGTAAAAAAGTTTCTTCCAAAACCTAAAGGCATTGTGATCAAAGAAGGATAAATACTGAAGAAACTTTGGCTAGATCACAACCACAGATAGATCCAAGATCCAAGGGTAAAGAAAAGGTTGGTGAACCTATCAAGCCTTATGTACCTCCTGAGGAAGAAGAAATTACTGATGGAAAAGATGATCTTGCTCTGACTTCAAGAACAAAATTCTTAAAACAACCTCTGACATGGCTCAAGTTGTTCAGAGTCAAGAAATTGTAAGTTCTGATATTCAGAAGAAGCAAGTAACCTCTGACAGCGCTCAAGTTAACTTGATATCAGAAAATAATCTAAAACACTCCTACAGGATTCACTAAAGCAAAACAGACTCAATCTTTGAAGACTACTCCAAGTGGTTTTGAAGCAAGAGTAGTTACTGGAAAGGAAGCTAGAGATAAAACTGGATTGGGAAGTGCTGTATGAAAGAAGAGTACACAACACTACCGATGATCCAACTTCCTTGAGTGAACCAGGTATTGGAGCAACTCCTGAGAAGATTGAATCAACTAGAATCTGTACAGATGGTTTACCATATCTACTTGAAAAGAATACATCATGTTGTAGTTCATGACAGATGGTAGGGTTTATCATATAAGACAAAATGCCATTCCTTGAAGGTATTTTTGAAGAATTGGAGCATGTACTTTCTTACTTCAAGTGGAGACATGAATAACGAGACTTGCTGCAAACTACTTAAAAGAACAGATTCAGAGACAAAAAAGGGCTTTATTCTGTGAAGTCTGACAGCAATATGTTCCAAAGTACAGGGAAATCACAACGGTGATATTGTTGATATGAAAGCCTAATACTGCCCAGATCAGAACATATCTTGGTATTAAGGGGCTTGAATTCAATCTAGAGTCTAACAAAGCGTATGTCAGTAAAGACTAGAGTCGGGGAGTTGAGAAAAGCAAAGATTAATGATCTCAGAGCTGGCATATTTCAAACTGGAGTGAAGATACTGCAGAGCTTAAAGATGTCAACACGGAGAATGATTGATGAACTCAGATATGCTGAGAAATGTTTGTTGAAGAATTATCTCAGAACAACATCCTGACATCAGAGAGATCAGAAAATGATGAAGCCAAGTCAAAGATCTACAACTACTTAAATTCTGATGTGTATACAGACCAAAGTTGTTATCAGAAGTTGAATTGGTAAAAGCTTTAAGGACTGTAAGTTGTAGTTATCTTGTCTATTTCTCATAGCATTTGTACTTAATGTTTTTGACATCATCAAATATCTGTTAAACTTGTATATTTTGCTAATTTACAAGTTGGGGGAGATTGTAGATATATTTGATAATGTCATGGGCTAATATGTTTTAATGTTTAGATTTCAGATCTTATTTGAACAGAACAAATCAGTACTTAACTGATCAGTACTTATACTGGACGTCAGAACTTAAGGGATATCAGTACTTATGTTATCAGGAGATAAGCATCAGGAGATAGATATCAGAACTTAAGTGCTGAAGAACGATCAGATAAGGACAGTAGCTGATTGAAGTTAAGAAGATCAAGATAAACATAAGAAGAGGATATGCATGAAGAAGGAATTCCGTGAAGAATGGAATACTTGGAATAGAAGATATCTGATTGATATATTAGGAAGCAGAATTATATTCAATATCAATTAGCGATTATCTTGTAAACTGTGTAGTAGATAAACACAGACATAGGGTTTACACTATAAGTGTTATCATTATCGAGAATATTTTTATTGTAACTCTAGCAGCTCTCGTGATATTTTGTTCATCACTGAGAGATAACAGTTCCAGATTGTAACAGAGTTTATTGTTCAATAAGTTGTGTTTCTGTTACATAAGTTCTTGAAGTTTGATTTGATTGTAATAAACACTGTATTCACCCCCCTCTACAGTGAAAGTGTGACCTAAACATTTTCTAATCCTGATATGCAAGATATATTTTAATTTTTAATAATTTTTTCATTTGACTAAAAAATAATATATCTTAACATCCGTAAGTTTGAATCGTTTAAAAAAATAATTTTTCAAATTAATCTTGTAAAACGGGAACGAGTCTCATTGTCGATAGTGGTACTTTTACTAGATTTTTCTAATCCTGACATGCAAGATATATTTTAAATTTTTTAATGATTTTTTCATATGACTAAAATTGATATATATTAACATCCGTACGGTTGAATCATTGAAAAAATCCTTTTTAAAAATTAATATTGTGAATCGAGAACGAGTCTCGTTGTCTGGTGCAGTACTTTTACTAGATTCTTCTAATCGTGACATGCAAGATGAATTTCAAATTTTTTTATTAATTTTTTCATATTACTAAAATTCAAATATCTTAACATCCGTACGGTTGGATCGTCCAAAAAATTATTTTAAAATTAATCTTGTAAATCGGGAACGAGTCTCTTTGTCGGTAGTGATACTTTTACTAGATTTTTCTTATCTTGACATGGCAAGATGAATTTCAAATTTTTTAATAATTTTTTCATATGAATAAAAAATAATATATCTTAACATCCGTACGGTAGGATCGTCCAAAAAATTATTTTAAAAATTAATCTTGTAAATCGGGAACGAGTCTCGTTGTCTGGTGTGATACTTTTACTAGATTTTTCTTATCTTGACATGCAAGATGAATTTCAAATTATTTTAATAATTTTTTCATATGAATAAAAATAATATATCTTAACATCTGTACGGTTGGATCGTCCAAAAAATTATTTTAAAAATTAATCTTGTAAATCGGGAACGAGTCTCGTTGTCTGGTGTGATACTTTTACTAGATTTTTCTTATCGTGACATGCAAGATGAATTTTAAATTTTTTAATAATTTTTTCATATGAATAAAATAATATATCTTAACATCCGTACGGTTGGATCGTCTAAAAAATCATTTTAAAATTAAATTTATAAATCGGGAACGAGTCTCGTTTTCGGGAGTCGTACTTTACTAGATTTTTCTAATCGTGACATGCAAGATGAATTTCAAATTTTTTTATTAATTTTTCATATGACTAAAATTTATATCTTAACATCCATACGGTTGGATCGTCCAAAAAAATCATTTTTAAAATTAATCTTATAAATCGGGAACGAGTCTCGTTGTCGGGAGTCGTACTTTTACCTAGATTTTTCTAATTGTGACATGCAAGATGAATTTGAAATTTTTATTTAATTTTTTCATATGACTAAAATTGATATATCTTAACATCCGTAAGGTTGGATCGTTTAAAAAAATCATTTTTAAAATTAATCTTGTAAATCGGGAAACGAGTCTCATTGTCGATAGTGGTACTTTTACTAGATTTTTCTAATCCTGACATGCACAGATATATTTTAAATTTTTTAATAATTTTGTTCATATGACTAAAATTGATATATATTAACATCCGTAACGGTTGTATCATCGAAAAAATCTCTTTAAAAATTAATCTTGTGAATCGAGAACGAGTCCTCGTTGTCTGGGTAGTACTTTTACTAGATTCTTCTAATCGTGACATGCAAGATGAATTTCAAATTTTTTATTAATTTTTTCATATTACTAAAATTCAAATATTTTAACATCCGTACGGGTTGGATCGTCCAAAAAAATTATTTTAAAATTAATCTTGTAAATCGGGAACGAGTCTCGTTATCTGGTGTGATACTTTTACTAGATTTTTCTTATCTTGACATGCAAGATAAATTTCAAATTTTTTAATAATATTTTCATATGAATAAAAATAATATATCTTAACATCCGTTCGGATTGGATCGTCTAAAAAAATCATTTTAAAAATTAATCTTGTAAATCAGGAACGAGTCTCGTTGTCCTGTGTGATACTTTTACTAGATTTTTCTAATCCTGACATGCAAGATATATTTAAAATTTTTAATAATTTTTTCATATGACTAAAATTGATATATATTAACATCCGTACGGTTGGACCATCGAAAAAACCTTTTTAAAAATTAATCTTGTGAATCGAGAACGAGTCGCGTTGTCTGGTGTAGTACTTTTACTAGATTCTTCTAATCGTGACATGCAAGATGAATTTCAAATTTTTTATTAATTTTTTCATATTACTAAAATTCAAATATCTTAACATCCGTACGGTTGGATCGTCCAAAAAATTATTTATAAATTAATCTTGTAAATCGGGAACGAGTCTCTTTGTCGGTAGTGATACTTTTACTAGATTTTTCTAATCTTGACATGCAAGATGAATTTCAAATTTTTTTAATAATTTTTTTCATTTGACTAAAAATAATATATCTTAACATCCCTAAGGTTGGATCATTTAAAAAATCATTTTTAAAATTAATCTTGTAAATCGGGAACGAGTCTCATTGTCGATAGTGGTACTTTTACTAGATTTTTCTAATCCTGACATGCAAGATATATTTTAAATTTTTAATAATTTTTTCATATGACTAAAATTGAATATATATTAACATCCATATGGTTGGATAATCGAAAAAACCTTTTTAAAAATTAATCTTGTGAATCGAGAATGAGTCTCGTTGTCGTGGTATAGTACTTTACTAGATTCTTACTAATCGTGACATGCAAGACGAATTTCAAATTTTTAATAATTTTTCATATTACTAAAATTCAAATATCTTAACATCCGTACGGTTGGGATCGTCAAAAATTATTTTATAAAAATTAATCTTGTAAATCGGGGAACGAGTCTCGTTGTCTGTGTTATACTTTTAATAGATTTTTCTTATCGTGACATGCAAGATGAATTTTAAATTTTTTAATATTTTTTCATATGAATAAAAATTAATATATCTTAACATCCGTACAGGTTGAGATCGTCTAAAAAATCATTTTAAACAATTAAACTTATACATCGGGAACGAGTCTCGTTGTCGGGAGTTGTACTTTTACTAGATTTTTCTAATTGTGACATGCAAGATGAATTTCAAATTTATTAATTAATTTTTCATATGACTAAAATTTAGATATCTTAACATCCATACGGTTAGATCGTCCAAAAAATCATTTTTAAAATTAATCTTATAAATCGGGAAACGAGTCGCGTTGTCGGAGTCGTACTTTTACTAGATTTTTCTAATCGTGACATGCAAGATGAATTTGAAATTTTTTATTAATTTTTTCATATGACTAAAATTGATATATCTTAACATCCGTAAGGTTGGATCGTTTAAAAAATCATTTTTAAAATTAATCTTGTAAATCGGGAACGAGTCTCATTGTCGATAGTGGTACTTTTACTAGATTTTCTAATCCTGACATGCAAGATATATTTTAAATTTTTTAATAATTTTTTCATATACTAAAATTTATATATATTAACATCCGTACGGTTGTATCATCGAAAAATTCTCTTTAAAAATTAATCTTGTGAATCGAGAACGTCTCGTTGTCTGGTGTAGTACTTTTACTAGATTCTTCTAATCGTGACATGCAAGATGAATTTCAAATTTTTTATTAATGTTTTCATATAACTAAAATTCAAATATTTTAACATCCGTACGGTTAAATCGTCCAAAAAATTATTTTAAAAATTAATCTTGTAAATCGGGAACGAGTCTCGTTATCTGGTGTGATACTTTTACTAGATTTTTCTATCTTGACATGCAAGATAAATTTCAAATTTTTTAATAATATTTTCATATGAATAAAAATAATATATCTTAACATCCGTACGGTTGGATCGTCTAAAAAATCATTTTAAAAATTAATCTTGTAAATCGGGAACGAGTCTCGTTGTCTGGTGTGATACTTTTACTAGATTTTTCTAATCCTGACATGCAAGATATATTTAAATTTTTAATAATTTTTTCATATGACTAAAATTGATATATATTAACATCCGTACGGTTGGATCATCGAAAAAACCTTTTTAAAAATTAATCTTGTGAATCGAGAACGAGTCGCGTTGTCTGGTGTAGTACTTTTACTAGATTCTTCTAATCGTGACATGCAAGATGAATTTCAAATTTTTATTAATTTTTTCATATTACTAAAATTCAAATATCTTAACATCCGTACGGTTGGATCGTCCAAAAAATTATTTAAAAAATAATCTTGTAAATCGGGAACGAGTCTCTTTGTCGGTAGTGATACTTTTACTAGATTTTTCTAATCTTGACATGCAAGATGAATTTCAAATTTTTTAATATTTTTTCATTTGACTAAAATAATATATCTTAACATCCGTAAGGTTGGATCGTTTAAAAAATCATTTTTAAAATTAATCTTGTAAATCGGGAATGAGTCTCATTGTCGATAGTGGTACTTTTACTAGATTTTTCTAATCCTGACATGCAAGATATATTTTAAATTTTTTAATAATTTTTTCATATGACTAAAATTGATATATTAACATCCATATGGTTGGATAATCGAAAAAACCTTTTTAAAAATTAATCTTGTGAATCGAGAATGAGTCTCGTTGTCTGGTATAGTACTTTTACTAGATTCTTCTAATCGTGACATGCAAGACGAATTTCAAATTTTTAATAATTTTTTCATATTACTAAAATTCAATATCTTAACATCCGTACGGTTGGATCGTCCAAAAAATTATTTTAAAATTAATCTTGTAAATCGGGAACGAGTCTCATTGTCTGGTGTGATACTTTTAATAGATTTTTCTTATCGTGACATGCAAGATGAATTTTAAATTTTTTAATAATTTTTTCATATGAATAAAATAATATATCTTAACATCCGTACGGTTGGATCGTCTAAAAAATCATTTTAAAAATTAAACTTATAAATCGGGAACGAGTCTCGTGTCGGGAGTTGTACTTTTACTAGATTTTTCTAATTGTGACATGCAAGATGAATTTCAAATTTTTTTAATTTTTTCATATGACTAAAATTTATATATCTTAACATCCATACGGTTAGATCGTCCAAAAAAATCATTTTTAAAATTAATCTTATAAATCGGGAACGAGTCTCGTTGTCGGGAGTCGTACTTTTACTAGATTTTTCTAATCGTGACATGCAAGATGAATTTGAAATTTTTTATTAATTTTTTCATATGACTAAATTGATATATCTTAACATCCGTAAGGTTGGATCGTTTAAAAAATCATTTTTAAATTAATCTTGTAAATCGGGAACGAGTCTCATTGTCGATAGTGGTACTTTACTAGATTTTTCTAATCCTGACATGCAAGATATATTTTAAATTTTTTAATAATTTTTTCATATGACTAAAATTTATATATATTAACATCCGTACGGTTGTATCATCGAAAAATTCTCTTTAAAAATTAATCTTGTGAATCGAGAACGAGTCTCGTTGTCTGGTGTAGTACTTTTACTAGATTCTTCTAATCGTGACATGCAAGATGAATTTCAAATTTTTATTAATGTTTCATATAACTAAATTCAAATATTTTAACATCCGTATGGTTAAATCGTCCAAAAAATTATTTTAAAAATTAATCTTGTAAATCGGGAACGAGTCTCGTTATCTGGTGTGATACTTTTACTAGATTTTTCTTATCTTGACATGCAAGATAAATTTCAATTTTTTAATAATATTTCATATGATAAAAATAAATATCTTAACATCCGTACGGTTGGATCGTCTAAAAAATCATTTTAAAAATTAATCTTGTAAATCGGGAACGAGTCTCGTTGTCTGGTGTGATACTTTTACTAGATTTTTCTAATCCTGACATGCAAGATATATTTTAAATTTTTTAATAATTTTTTCATATGACTAAAATTGATATATATAACATCCGTACGGTTGGATCATCGAAAAAACCTTTTTAAAAATTAATCTTGTGAATCGAGAACGAGTCGCGTTGTCTTGTGTAGTACTTTTACTAGATTCTTCTAATCGTGACATGCAAGATGAATTTCAAATTTTTATTAATTTTTTCATATTACTAAAATTCAAATATCTTAACATCCGTACGGTTGGATCGTCCAAAAAATTATTTAAAAAATTATCTTGTAAATCGGGAACGAGTCTCTTTGTCGGTAGTGATACTTTTACTAGATTTTTCTAATCTTGACATGCAAGATGAATTTCAAATTTTTTAATATTTTTTCATTTGACTAAAAATATATATCTTAACATCCGTAAGGTCGGATCGTTTAAAAAATCATTTTTAAAATTAATCTTGTAATCGGAATGAGTCTCATTGTCGATAGTGGTACTTTTACTAGATTTTTCTAATCCTGACATGCAAGATATTTTAAATTTTTTAATAATTTTTCATATGACTAAAATTGATTATATTAACATCCATGGTTGGATAATCGAAAAAACCTTTTTAAAAATTAATCTTGTGAATCGAGAATGAGTCTCGTTGTCTGGTATAGTACTTTTACTAGATTTTCTAATCGTGACATGCAAGACGAATTTCAAATTTTTTAATAATTTTTTCATATTACTAAAATTCAAATATCTTAACATCCGTACGGTTGGATCGTCCAAAAAATTATTTTAAAAATTAATCTTGTAAATCGGGAACGAGTCTCATGGTCTGGTGTGATACTTTTAATAGATTTTTCTTATCGTGACATGCAAGATGAATTTTAAATTTTTTAATAATTTTTTCATATGAATAAAAATAATATATCTTAACATCCGTACGGTTGGATCGTCTAAAAAATCATTTTAAAATTAAACTTATAAATCGGGAACGAGTCTCGTTGTCGGGAGTCGTACTTTTACTAGATTTTTCTAATTGTGACATGCAAGATTAATTTCAAATTTTTTATTAATTTTTTCATATGACTAAAATTTATATATCTTAACATCCATACGGTTGGATCGTCCAAAAAATCATTTTAAAATTAATCTTATAAATCGGGAACGAGTCTCGTTGTCGGAGTCGTACTTTTACTAGATTTTTCTAATCGTGACATGCAAGATGAATTTGAAATTTTTTATAATTTTTTCATATGACTAAAATTGATATATCTTAACATCCGTAAGGTTGGATCGTTTAAAAAATCATTTTAAAATTAATCTTGTAAATCGGGAACGAGTCTCATTGTCGATAGTGGTACTTTTACTAGATTTTTCTAATCCTGACATGCAAGATATTTTAAATATTTTAATAATTTTTTCATATGACTAAAATTGATATATATTAACATCCGTACGGTTGGATCATCGAAAAAATCTTTTTAAAAATTAATCTTGTGAATCGAGAACGAGTCTCGTTGTCTGGTGTAGTACTTTTACAAGATTCTTCTAATCGTGACATGCAAGATGAATTTCAATTTTTTTATTAATTTTTTCATATTACTAAAATTCAAATATCTTAACATCCGTACGGTTGGATCGTCCAAAAAATTATTTTAAAAATTAATCTTGTAAATCGGGAACGAGTCTCCGTTGTGTGGTGTGATACTTTTACTAGATTTTTCTTATCTTGACATGCAAGATAAATTTCAAATTTTTTATAATATTATTATGAATAAAAATAATATATCTTAACATCCGTACGGTTGGATCGTCTAAAAAATCATTTTAAAAATTAATCTTGTAAATCGGGAACGAGTCTCGTTGTCTGGTGTGATACTTTTACAAGATTTTTCTAATCCTGCCATGCAAGATTATTTTAAATTTTTTAATAATTTTTTCATATGACTAAATTGATATATTAACATCCGTACGGTTGGATCATCGAAAAAACCTTTTTAAAAATTAATCTTGTGAATCGAGAACGAGTCTCGTTGTCTGGTGTTACTTTTACTAGATTCTTCTAATGGTGACATGCAAGATGAATTTCAAATTTTTTATTAATTTTTTCATATTACTAAATTCAAATATCTTAACATCCGCACGGTTGGATCGTCCAAAAAATTATTTTAAAAATTTATCTTGTAAATCGGGAACGAGTCTCTTTTCGGTAGTGATACTTTTACTAGATTTTTCTAATCTTGACATGCAAGATGAATTTCAAATTTTTTAATATTTTCATTTGACGAAAAATAATATATCTTAACATCCGTAAGGTTGGATCGTTTAAAAAATCATTTTTAAAATTAATTGTAAATCGGGAACGAGTTATTGTCGATAGTGGTACTTTTACTAGATTTTTCTAATCCTGACATGCAAGATATATTTTAAATTTTTTAATAATTTTTCATATGACTAAATTGATATATTAACATCCTTACGGTTGGA